>NC_083726.1:27600000-27913055 GCF_028564815.1 Eubalaena glacialis | reverse complement strand
ACATAAGCATGACTCAGAGGACAGTAAAGACTCCATGATGGGGCTTCCCTGGTGGCGCAGTGGTTGAGAATCTGCCTGCCAATGCAGGGGACACGGGTTCGAGCCTTGGTCTAGGAGGATCCCACATGCCGCGAAGCAGCTGGGCCCGTGAGCCACAATTACTGAGCCTGCGCGTCTGGAGCCTGTGCTCCGCAACAAGAGGGGCCGCGATAGTGAGAGGCCCGCGCACCGCGATAAAGAGTGGCCCCCGCTTGCCACAACTAGTGAAAGCCCTCGCACAGAAACAAAGACCCAACACAGCCATAAAAATAAATTAATTAATTAATTAATTTTTTTAAAAAGGGGGGGCTTCCCTAGTGGCGCAGTGGTTAAGAATCTGCCTGCCAATGCAGGGGACACGGGTTCGAGCCCTGGTCCGGGAAGATCCCACATGCCGCGGAGCAACTAAGCCCGTGAGCCACAACTACTGAGCCTGTGCGTCTGGAGCCTGTGCTCCGCAACGGGAGAGGCCGCGACAGTGAGAGGCCCGCGCACCGCGATGAAGAGTGGCCCTCGCTCACCGCAACTGGAGAAAGCCCTCGCACAGAAACGAAGACCCAACACAGCCAAAAATAAATAAATAAATAAATAAATTTATTTAAAAAAAAAAAAAAGACTCCATGATGACTTTTTGAAGCAACCAACAGAAGGGAGGCCAGCATACCTGGTGCCAAGTGAGCAGACAAGGACAGTAAGAAATGAGGCTAGGAGCTAAATCCAACAGAGCCTCATGGATACATCTTGGTTTTCCTAGGAGAGTCCCTATCACACCTGTTTTCCCACCATAAATATTGAGTATCTCAGTTTGGATGATAAATTGTACAGTCACCCTACATATAAAATCCCATAAAAGTCAGGATTTTATTCTAAGAGAAATGGAAAGACACTGAAAAGTTTTAAGCAGGGCAATTGTATGATCTGATTGTATTTAGTATCACTGGAAACCAGATAATGAGTTAATAAATGCAGTGAGTTAAATATGTCTGCATTTGGAGCACTGACATTTTTTTTAGTAAAAGAAATCAATATCGAGATAAAATTAAAATAGGTAAAATTTGCAACGTAGCATAAGGCATAGATATACACTCATCATCTTCATCTAACACTTAGACCTCGATACCACTGCTCTGTTTGTTATTCTTCCCACTTCTCTTAAACTCAGAAGCACTTTCTGAGGCAGAATCTAGCTCCAGCTTTCTGGGTCTCATGGCAACTTGGCAGCACAATGCTTCTAGGCTAAAATCCCAGCTTCCATGGATTCATGCAGTTTCAGCCACAAATATTTACCTTGCCTGGCTCCTGGGGCTAATTAAAGGGGCAGGGTTCCATTCCTCTTGGCTCTCCCCTAAACTGCTTGCAGAGACAGAAGCAGCTGCAGGACAAGAACAACAGCCCCATAATTCATCTCTACATCCACACAGTGACTCCCTCACAAATGTCCTCTTCAAATTAGGAAAAGGGTTCATGGCCATACCCTGCCCTTGCCACTCTCCTACTGGATTTGAAATTGCACCTCTCTATAATGATTTCTCCTAGAAGCTGAAGTTATCCTTAGTAGCATATCTGTTCTACAGCTGCCTCTGGAAGAGAGAATCTCAGGACCAAATGCTAACAGCTTATTATACCAGTTAGAACACAGTGTTTCATTGCATATTTTTATTTTATCATAAAAATGATACATGCTTACTATAAAAAATTCAAGAAGAAAACGTGGGAATTGAAAAGTGACTTTTTCCTTCTCCCCTCCCTCAGTCCCTGTCACTGACCCGATGAATGCCCTTCCCCTGTTAATCTCCATCAGTTTCCACCATTTCCTACGCATATACAAGCAAATGGAGAAGAATATATTAGCATTTAAATTGGTAACCCTAAAGGCCTTTAAAGTGATTTTCATGATAACAAGTCCAGATCTGATAAACCATGAACTGGAGTCACATCCCAGTTCCCTGGCAGGAAATGAAGGCTCGGCCCTTCTTGCAAAGTAGAATAGCTGGGTTAATCCTGGTTACGATTCACAACAGGTTCAAGAAGCCAAATTCAAGTTTCCAGGCCCAGGAAGAAATTAGAACATGAGGTGAGGTTACATCTCTGAAAACACTCAGAGCTTGAATAGAGGAGAAAAATAGATGGAGAAGATAATCAGTCTACTGACAGATGAATGGATAAATAAAATGTGTATACATACAATGGAATATTATCCAGCTTTTAAAAGGGAGGAAACCCTACCATTTGTGACAACATGGATAGACCTGGAAGACATTATGCTAAGTGAATAAGTCAGTCATAGCAGGACACATATCCCCCCATGATCCCACTTATATGAGATCGCTTGCATAGTTAAACTTACATAAGCAGAAGAAAGAGTGGAGGTTGCCAGGGGAAGAGGGCAGGGGGAAATGGGGAGATGTTCAATGGGTATAAAGTCACAGATGTAAAAATGAATAAGTTCTAGAGATCTGCTGTACAACACAGTGCCTATAGTTAACACTATGGTATTGTGCACTTAAAAATTTGCTAAGAGGGAAGATCTAGTTAAGTCTTCTTACAACAACAACAAAAGCAAAGGAACCTAAGGAAACCTTTAGAGGTGTTTTATAACCTTGATTGTAGTGATGGCATCATAAGTGAATGCACAGGTCCAAATTCATCAAATTGTATACAGGAATGTGTGGCTTCTTTTGGATATATCAGTTATACTGCAGTAAGTTTGTGAAAGTAAATAAATAAAATAAATGCCAGGCTCAGGTAACAGGGAGAGAGTATGTTTTTGCCTCTACCGAGGAGAATTTGGGGGGAGATTTCCATTCCCAAATTATTCCCTGAAATGAGCAACCTACATTAATTAGACAAAATAATATTCAATATTCAGAATAATTTTGAGTTTTATGAAATAAATGTATACAAAATAAAGAAAATTCCATTCCCTCTTATTTGTATTTCCTTTTTTTTAATGTAAAGTAATATTAAAGTTTACCAAATGATTTTACTTGCCTCTATTAAGATAATTGCATGCTTTCTCTCTTGTAATTTGTTAATGTGATAAATTATACTAACAGATTTTTCTAACATTAAACCATCCTTGCTTTCCTGGGATAAACCCAATTTGGTCATAGTGTATTTTTGGTTTTATTTTTTTGTCTTGTTTTGTTTTTTGCTAAATTTTATTACAATTTATACCTTTATATTCAGTAATGAAGTTGGCTTACAATTTCCCCTATTATTTTTGTCTTATTTTGGATTCAAGTTTGAGCCAGTCTAATAAAATGAGTTTTGGGGTTCTTTTTATACTCTCTCTATATTCTGTGGAACAGTTCATAGAAGACTGGAACTATATACTCCTTAGAAAATTGGTAAGACTCACCTGTAAGAAACTATTTGTATCCTAATTAATAATTTGGGTAGATTTAATCAATCAATGATTTAATATCTTTGAAGATTATAGGATTTAGGTCATTTATTTCTTCTTGAATCAGTTTTAATTGATTATAGTTTTCTAGAAAATTGACTATTTTGCATATTTCAGTTAATTGACATAAAGTTGTACATGATTGTTCCTTGTTACCTGTCTTAATTTCTGGTATATATATATATTTTTAATTTATTTTTATTTATTTATTTATTTATTTATTTTTGGCTGTGTTGGGTCTTCGTTTCTGCGCGAGGGCTTTCTCCAGTTGCGGTAAGCGGGGGCCACTCCTCATCGCGGTGCACAGGCCTCTCACTATCGCGGCCTCTCCCGTTGCGGAGCACAGGCTCCAGACGCGCAGGCTCAGCAGTTGTGGCTCACGGGCCCAGCCGCTCTGTGGCATGCGGGATCCCCCCGGACCAGGGCTCAAACCCGTGTCCCCTGCATTGGCAGGCAGACTCTCAACCACTGCGCCACCAGGGAAGCCCAATTTCTGGTATATTTGTGATTATATTGCTTTCCAATTTCTCATTTCAATATTGTTTTGGATATCTTTTGTATGTAATGCCACGCTGAGACTGGCCATAGGGAAGCCCAGTTTTAAACGTGTTGTAATAGCAAATGCTTACAATAGCTCAGAGTTTGAAGCAGGAATAGAAATAGAAATACCACTACTAGAACTACTCCCCTATAACTTCTATCTCTAATTCCTCCCAGTTGAGTCACATAGCCTCAAATGCATGCCTGTACATACACCTTAGAAATTTGTTCTTTTACGTAAATGCAAAGTGGTGGTGTTCTATTTTCTCTAATTGCTTGGCCCATTCAAAAACAGAAGACAGTAAGATCTTTCTCCTGAAATATATCTTTAAGTATCCTCAGTTTTTCTAACAGTTACTCAAACACCCTGGATCCCAAGCCCTTTGTCAGCTCTCCTCTTCTAGTGATCCATCCCAGTGCGCCAGCATCTTAAACACAAGTAGGATGAGTCCAGTAGCATTGGACCTTTCCATTAGTGTTTCCTAAAATTCATTGATTTCTGTTCACTTCATTACACTATTGACTCATGTTAATTTTGTAGTCAACCAAACTTCTGGGTCTTTTTCGAATATGCTGTTGAGGAATCTTTATTCCCAAGTAATGTAAGAGAAGGACTTCATTATGTAACTTCCTAGTCTACAGACTTACAAAGAGAATTTGAAACATGTCTGGGCTGTAAGCAAGCATCCTCATAGGTGAGGACAGAGGAACAAGCAGGCAGTTCTGTACTCAGCAATCTAGAGGAAGAGATATTTCTGTATAAAGGAAGACATGTCAGCTGGGTCATACCACAGTCCAGTTGCCAAGAACAGGACAGGAAAAAGAATTTCCATTTACTGAGAACCTACTGGGTACCAAATCTATGTTAGGTGCTTTATATATGTTATCTCAGCGTTAGTCCACATGACAACAGTAGATCAAAGTGTGGTGTGAATAAATAAAGATGCAAGTAAACAAATGCCAGGTAAAATAATCCCCATTTCATTTATGAGGAAACTAAGGCTCAGAGTACAATTTGCCCAAAATGATACAGCTAAAAGGCAATGGGACCTTATTAGACTCTAAAATTCATGTGATTTCTTCTGCACTGTGAACTGATGCAGTGGAGGCTGCAAGGGCTCTTGTGCAATGCTTAGGACTTTCCCCTACATCAACTCTCAATTTGATCCTCATAACATCTTCATGGGATAGGCAGAGCAGCTGATACAATCTTTATTTTACACGTAAAGATATCAGTGCTCAGACCATCAAGTGGCCTACCCAAGGTCACTCAGCTAGCCAGTGAGGTTGCAGAGCAGACCTTGACCCCAGGCTATGTGACAACAAGCACGGTGCAAACACCTCTCCAGGCAGCCTGGGTAGGGAAGGAGGACATCAGGGGATGGGGCAGGTGCTGACGACCAATGTGGAAGTGGGGAAGGGAAAAGCTCAAAACCCTAACCTTACCAAGAAACTGCAATGTTCTGTTATTATTTTTTAGTTATCTTGAGCCTTCAAGAGACACAGAAGAAAGAAAAGTCAGGCTGCTGACCAAGAAGCGGAGCAGCCTAGGACAGATAACATCTTCCACAGCAAAGGTGAGGCTGCCTTTGGCTAGCAATGACATGACTGCAGCAGATTCTTGTGGAAAAAGAGGCTGTAAACCAGAGCCCAGCAAACCTATCAGCCTTTGTTTGATTTCTTCAGCAAAGCCAGAATCTTTAAAAAAAAAAAAAAAAAAAAAAAAGCGCAAAATGAATCAAATGTGTTCATGTCACAATCCATTGAAGACATGTAGATTTAGCATCAGTCAAGTATCCATAGAACATTTGGTATTACCAGTTATTTAAACTCCACTAAGTCAAGCACCAGCTTACTCAGGTCTGCAAAATAGAGGCTCTGCCTGTTAATTGGCAATTTGCTGGCTGGTTACTTGTTCTCACATTGTCCCAGTAAAAGCAAATCACCCCTCTGGGAGATTGTCTTTTTTCCGATGCCACCAATGCAGGTTTTTTGCCCCCTCTCAAGCCTGGCTGAGAAACTGTTCTCCTGGAGAACAGGAAATTACCATGGGGAGTCTACAGGCCCTCAAGAAGCAAGCCAACATTCTTCACCTGTCAACGGGTGGTAGACATATGCTTTCACCATGGCACCAAGTAAGATCCTCAGAGTTTCATTTCTTCAACCCATCCATTAAGAAATCTGGGAGCAGACATTGAGCTTTTCCAGGGCTTTCCAAGCCTGGTTGTGGCTCAAATTCACTCAAGCACCTTAAAAGAATATGCAGATGCCTGGACTCCTCCCAGAAAGGATTCTGCTACAAAGAAATGTGTTAAACTACATTATGAGGATGCCATATCAGCATGTTAGCAAAATCCAGACTGTGGAAAAAAGTGATGTAGATTCAGAGAGTAAGAGACACTACCACCAATGTGATGTTTGAACTTAGTTGATTCCCATTTCAAACAAACACAAGGTGAAAACAACAAACAAAAGAAAATTTGGGACATTTGGAAGACAATTGAAATTTTGAACACTGATTGGATATATGATTACATCAAGGACTTATTGCTATTTCTGTTGAGATGTAATGATAATATTGTGGTTGTTTTTAAAAAACAGTTTACATCTTGCAGAGAAATGCACTGCAATGTATTTGGATAAAATGATATGATGTCTAGAATTTGCTTCAAATAAGGGAGGATTGAGTAGAAACATAGATGAAGCAACACTGGTCATTAGTTGATAATTAGTTGATAATTGCTGCAGCTGGGTGTGAGGTTCATGCGGGTAAGTGGAGTTCATTATGCTTTTTGGTCTACTTCAGTATATTTCTGAAATTTTCCATAATAAAACTTTCATCTCCTAGGATTGTGAACTGTTCTATTTCTCTCCCCGCCCCCCGCTGCCATTTAACACATGCATATACATGGACCACCGTGTTCCAATGTGAATTCAATGTGTATTCCCCAGAGGAGAAGAAGAGGGAAGTGGGAGTAGGGCACTTTTCTGCTGTGCACAAATACAAGCTTCAGAGTTTCATATAAGATTTGTACTAGTTCTAGACTGAGGCACATAGAAGAGTTGTTGCTAACATCAGATCAGTCTGGTTACCTCTAAAACCCTAAAAGACTAGTCCCCTCTCCTTCTAAACGAGAGCAGTATGGTTTTTTTCTTCATAAACTACCATGTCTGCAGGAGTACATGTGTGTGTGCTTGTGTGTGTATACCTAGGGCCGCCATGTACCTTTGTGCAGGCTGTGCACTGCACAAAGATATCACATCTAAGGGGGCACCCTTCACATCATCAACATTGTGGATTTACATTTTTATTATGACAACTGTCTTGCAAATGGCAATAACATGTTCTAACAAAATCAGTACATGTGATAACTTCCCAACAGATGGAAGCAAAAATGTCTTAAGGTAGGACATTAGAAATGTCCTTTTCTAATTATGGACTAAATGTATGGGCTAGCAGTGGACTTGAACTGCTTGACTGCCTGACTTTAGGGACTTCCCTAAACCACTGGCAGTCCAGTGGTTAAGACTCCGGGCTTCCACTGCAGGGGGCATGGGTTCGATCCCTGGTCAGGGAACTAAGATACCGCATGCCTCACAGGCAAAAAAAAAAAAACCCAAAAAACAAAACATAACCACTCACTGACTTTATAATCTTCACAAATTACTGAATAGCCCTGAGCCCAAGTTTCCTCATCTGTAAAATGGGATGATAATATTGAGAGCATTGTTCAAAGCATTAAATGTATGTGAAACAGTGCCGGGCACAGAGTAAGCCCTCAATAAGTGTTGGAGATCAGCTATTATCATATTACTCATACTTATTCTAATTTCATGTGTGTAAATGTGTATATACATGTGTGTTGTGTCATTTATAAGCTCAATGAATAAATTATTGCAATGGACCTCAAAAAGACTTTATCCACTATTTTATTAACCCAGACTATTTTTTTAACTTTTTATTTTATATTGGAGTATAGTTGATTAACAATATTGTGTTAGTTTCAGGTGTACAACAAAGTGATTCAGTTATACGTATACATGTATCTATTCTTTTTCAAATTCTTTTCCCAATTAGGTTGTTACAGAATATTGAGCAGAGTTCCCAGTGCTATACAGTAGGTCCTTGTTGGTTATCCATTTTAAATATAGCAGTGTGTACATGTCAATCCCAAACTCCCTAACTATCCCTCCCCCCCAGCCCTTCCCCACTGGTAACCATAAGTTCCTTCTCTAAGTCTGTGAGTCTGTTTCTGTTTCGTAAATAAGTTCATTTGTATCATTTTTTTTTTTAGATTCCGCGTACAAGCGATATCATACAATATTTCTCTCTGTCTGACTTACTTCACTCAGTATGACAACCTCTAGGTCCATCCATGTAACCCGGACTATTTTAAAAAGAGGACATTTTCCCAAACCATCAAGTTTTGAGAAACGCCATAAAGCTCAAGGTTCAGGTAAGCAGCCAGAGTTTATAAGCCTCTCTGCATACAGGAGCTGTGTGCGTATGCTGATCAGGAGCTCTCGGAAGAAAAATTCTGGGTTTTTTCCATCCTTCTAACTACTTGGCCAGTAAGCCTGTAATGGGAAAAGATCCAGTGGGAGTTGCCAGCCACAAAAGGGGTATTACCCCACAGGCAGAATAGAGTCAAACGCTTTAAGAGGTTCAAAGTCTATTTTTAAAAGGAAAGAACACAGAGTGTGCCTTTAACTTGGTGTTAAAAATAAACTCAGCTGCCTCCCTCCTCTACTCTTCCCACCTCCTCCCACTGTCCTCCCATACCCTGAACTGCCCCACATGAAAGAGAGAGCTGGCGTTTCATTTCTTCTCATGAGTTTTTCTTCTTCCCTTTTTTTTTTTTTTTTTTTTTATAAAAACTCTTGGCCAAACATGGGCTACTTGGTTTTCAATTCAACAAAACAAGTTGCATTCTCTCTCCGAATTTCCTCAGGGACCCCCAGAAAGCAGGCTGGATTATAATTCAGAATTAACCCATATCAGGGGCTGAGGAAAAACTCCACATGGAGATTACCAAAATGGAGCCCTGCCAGCTTTCCCCCAAGCCTGGGAAGTGTCTGCAGGGCGGGGGGGGGGCTGGGGGTGGGGTGATTTAGGCAAGAGGGCCTTTCATTGCATGTTGTTTAGTATTGGGCTTTAAGCACAGACCTTTCCTGAGGCGTAGCTATCCACGCAAACAGGGCTTTGCTGAGTTGGTTTCAATAAATTCCGTTTAACAGCCACAAAAATCCTATAGATCAGATGTGCCAGTCTTCTTCCATAAAACAGCTAATCAATATAGTAGAAAAGCTGCTAAGATGCTCAGCATCACTAATTATTAGAGAAATGCAAATCAAAACTACAATGAGGTATCACCTCACACCGGTCAGAAAGGCCATCATCAAAAAAATCTAGAAACAATAAATGCTGGAGAGGGTGTGGAGAAAAGGGAACCCTCTTGCACTGTTGGTGGGAATGTAAATTGATACAACCACTATGGAGAACACTATGGAGGTTCCTTAAAAAACTAAAAATAGAACTACCATATGACCCAGCAATCTCACTACTGGGCATATACCCTGAGAAAACCATAATTCAAAAAGAGTCATGTACCACAATGTTCATTGCAGCACTATTTACAATAGCCAGGACATGGAAGCAACCTAAGTATCCATCAACAGATGAATGGATAAAGAAGATGTGGCACATATATACAATGGAATATTACTCAGCCATAAAAAGAAATGAAATTGAGTTGTTTTTAGTGAGGTGGATGGACCTAGAGTCTGTCATACAGAGTGAAGTAAGTCAGAAAGAGAAAAACAAATACCGTATGCTAATGCATATATATGGAATCTTTAAAAAAATAAAAAAAGGTACTGATGAACCTAGTGGCAGGGCAGGAATAAAGACGTAGACATAGAGAATGCACTTGAGGACACAGTGGGGAGGGGGAAGCTGGGATAAAGTGAGAGTAGCATGGACATATATACACTACCAAATGTAAAATAGATAGCTAGTGGGAAGCAGCCACATAGCACAGGGAGATCAGCTTGATGCTTTGTGACCACCTAGAGGGGTGGGATAGGGACGGTAGGAGGGAGGCTCAAGAGGGAGGGGATATGGGGATATATGTATGCATATGGCTGATTCATTTTGTTGTACAACAGAAACTAACACAGTATTGTGAAGCAATTATACTCCAATAAAGATCTATTTTTAAAAAAGGAAAGAAAAGCTGCCGTCTAGAGTGAATAATCTTGATTTCTTATTGTCTGTAGATGGTAGAGGGATTACAGGACCCCAGCAGAGGCAAAGGTGTTGGAGAACACAGAGACACAGGTCTGGGCACTGTACTAATATGTCACTGGAGGGAAAAGGCTGAGAGATGAAGGGGTCGCTGTGACCCTGTTTACCTAAAAAGATTTAGGAAAAAAAAGACAGCCCATAGTCAAGGGAAAAAGTAATAGAATTCATTTTAGGAAATAAAGTTCTAATCTCAGCTCAGCCTCCAACTTGAAGAGTTACTTCAGACAAGCCTCTCTACAGCTTCCTTTTCAGAAAACGAGATCCCCCGCCTTCCTAGATCTGTTCTTTAATAGGAATATACAATTGTTAAATTATATATAATTGATAGGAATAAAATATGTACTAAGGATGTAATGTACAACATAATATAATTAACACTGCTGTATGTTATATGTGAAAGTTAAGAGAGTAAATCCTAAGAGTTCTCATCACGAGGAAAAAACTTTTTTTTCTTTTTCTTTTATTTTGTATCTACATGAGATGATGGATGTTCACTAAACTTACTGAGGTCATCATTTTATGATCTACGTAAGTTAAATCACTATGCTGTACACCTTAAACTTATATGGTGCTGTATGTCAATTATATCTCGGTAAACCTGGAAGAAAAAAATTTTAAAAACAGAAAACCAGGCTTCCCTGGTGGCGCAGTGGTTGAGAATGTGCCTGCTAATGCAGGGCACACGGGTTCGAGCCCTGGTCTGGGAGGATCCCACATGCCGCGGAGCAACTGGGCCCGTGAGCCACAATTACTGAGCCTGCGCGTCTGGAGCCTGTGCTCCGCAACAAGAGAGGCCGCGATGGTGAGAGGCCCGCGCACCGCGATGAAGAGTGGCCCCCGCTTGCAACGACTAGAGAAAGCCCTCGCACGGAAACGAAGACCCAACACAGCCATAAATTTTAAAAAAACAAAAACAAAAACAGAAAACCAAACGTATTATATCAGAGGACTTAAACAGTTTAAAAAATCTCAGTACAAATATGTCCTTATTTAAACATTGTTCAAATTTAATGAAGTGATGTTGATGCATGTCTAGAAAGTTAGAAGGGAAATTTTATCAGTGAAGGTGGCGTTTGAGCCCATTGTTTTCCATTTTTCACAAAAGAAAAGCACTCTAGTGCAACAGCATACCTGGGGCACTAGCACCTAACAAAGTGTGCCGTAAAAACAGAGTAAGGGCAGGATCCTCAGCCTTTGGGGCACTACGGGCTCCTGAGAAGGGTCTTCTCTCCATGTGCTCAAGACATTATCCAAGACCCCTGTTTTCACCAGATGTCTATGCACCTATTTTTCAAATATATGTAGATTGATTATAGTTAATCAATATGATTAATAAATCACAAATTTATTAATTTTATTTTTTGTTTATGCATTAATAAGGTATAAACTCCTTTTAAAACATTACCAAAATCAATCAGATTTTCAGTATATAATTCTTTCTCTCTTTCTTTCTTTTCTCTCTTTCTTTCTCTTTTTTTTGCTAAGACAGACCATTGCAGATTTATTTGTATTAATCTACTTGCTCAAATTATTCCCTTTTCCTTGATCTCTACTGTATACTATGCCTATATTTTACAAGAGCAAAAGCCAAAATATAACAAAATGTAATAGGTAGGAATGAGTCTAACAAGCCAGTATTAAAACATCAGGACTGCCTTGCCTCTGGTACCTCTCATTTCAGCAAACACTACTTCTTCAGTCACTTACTATCATTTCTGATGACTTGATTATTTTTGAAATGAGTATCTGATTTTTTTATCATTTGTTTGTATATATTTTGAGACATAATTGATATATAACATTATATTCATTTTAGGTGTACAACATAATGATATTTATATATATTGCAAAATGATCACCCAAATAAGTCTAGTTAACATCCATCACCACACACCATTACAAATTTTTTTTCTTGCGATGAGACTTTTAAGATCTACTCTCTTAGCCACTTTCAAATATACAGTACAGGATTGTTAACGATAGTCACCATGCTGTATATTACATCCCTAGGAATTATTTATCTTACGACTGGAAATTTGTACCTTTTGACTCCCCTTCACCCATTTTACCCACCTCCCACCCCCTGCCTCAGGCAACCACTCAACATATATTTCTTCATCAACCAGTTCTAAAATTACAAATTCTCTCAGCTAGAAACCACAGACTTTAATATTTAGCTTTTTGCCTTAAAAAGGCCTCTGCTAAACTCATTCATTCCAGAAAGTAATGGGACATTGATGCATGTCAGTAATTTAAAGTGCTCCACTAAAACAAAGAGAGGAATCAAGTCTATGATAAAAACGTTAGAGTCAGTAGCCTTGTATTTGTACACATTGTGTCTGGAGGGACTAGGTGTGGCTTACAAAGATGCACACAATCCAGCAAGATATAAGCCATTAAATAGAAGTGCAGGAAAAGAAGACAAAGAAAATGGGATAGAGAATGAATCCCAGTGGCGAGGTTAGGAAATCCTATAGACTTCCAAGCGCTGAATGGCCAGTTTTGGCTCTGCCCTTTGCAGCCAAAGCAGCCAAAGGAAAAATGGAACCATTATCAAGTATGTAATTGATATTATTTGTTAGATGAACACACATCGGCTTCTCACAAGAAGCCCAACTCTTTTCAACTGGCAAGACGAGAGAAACTGAAGAAAGGGCAGCATCCCCAAAGCATACTTGTTGCCAACGAATCAAAAAATCAGGCCAATGTCCTCATGCCAAAACTGGATTACGAGATTGACCTGGCACAGCTTCTCCGACACTTGGTGAAAATTATCTTTGCTGTCTTCTTTATGTGGGGAAACAGGCAAAGAGTGATTGCTTCCGCTTCATACACCAACTCAATTACTGAGATAAAAACGGAAATAATGTCCTAGCAAGATGCAACTCTCAGTCCCACCTTACATCTGGATGGGCAGTTCACAGATTTTGATCTTTACATGCCCTCAAGAACTTCCGAATGGTGACCTTTGACCCCGTTTCCTTTTCTCTTACATCCTCCTGCTGCAATCTTCCCCGCTCTGACTCAGCTTTGGTCACCCTGAGCACTCAGCGAGGTAGAAAATGGATGGGGAGGGTCAGGAGAAGACATCACAAAGCTGGATGAAATGGCAGAGCTGGGATACCCAGAGATGCAACATGGAAACGGCCTAGAATCAGTCCCTGAGGAGAGGCTGTGCTACAGCTCATGACTGGACACCTTGCTGCTGACCAAGAAGTCCTGAGACAGGTCTGGAAACATTTGCTTTTCCTGGGCACCAGCAAATCACCAGGCCATTTCAACTCATGAAGTGAGTACCCTCCTGGCACTAGGCAATAAGCTAGTGCTGGGAAATCAAAGGCAAAAAGGCACAGACCATGTGCCATAGTAACTGCAGTTTAGCTGGGAGAGTCTGTTACACAAGAATTTCAATATAGCAGTTAAACACCCTGACTCTAGATCCGATTCTTGAACCCTACTCCCACTTATGCTATATCACCTTAGACAATCAAACTCTTGGGGCTTTAGTTTTATCCTCCATAAGATGGAGCTAGCAACTACATTACAGAGAAAGAGCTTAGAGCAGTAGCGGGCATGTTTTCCATCACGAGACCACTGCCTCCTCCTGAAATCCTTGTCCCTGAAATGGTGAACAAGACGGACCACATTTATGATATTGCAGGCATAATTACTGTTCAAAGTATCTGACATATTTTAACTCATATTTTAATCTTTTTCACAGAGGGTACTACTATTATCTGCATTTTGTATATCTGAGGCAAAGAATGATTCAGTGCTTTGCCCAAAGTTCTCAGAGAGGCAATATATAACAGTTGCTAAGGGTGTACATTCCGGGGACAAACTACCTGCATCTGCTACTTAGAAGCTGTGTGACCTTGGGCTAACTACTTAACTTCTCTGGGTCTGTCTTCTGCCTGTTTACTCTCAATTTATTCCCCATCTTTCCCATCACTTCTGAGAACTACTTTTCCCAAGCTCCCTTGCTAATGAGGGTCTGGTTAGTTCAGCCAACGGGAAGCACTGGGGGAGCTTAATGGGTAGGAGGGGGGACTGTCAGGTTGTTACCCGCCGCCTCTCTGTTTGGGGTGGCAGCTCTGGCAGGGGCTGCATCTCCTCCCGGGTTCCAGTTGCCGTTAGGCTGCCCCAGCCCCTCAGCTCTGGTGACATCACCTTCTTCCCCTGTCCCTCTAACCTGCAGGAGCAGCTTCTTCCTGTTGATGATTTCTAGGTTGCTTTGCCATCTACTATCTGCCTTTTCTGCTCCTGCAATAATTCCCTTGTAGTCAGAGCCCTGTATCAAGTTTCCGCTGGGGAACTACTTGAGCAACATCAGCTTTTCTGACTGGACTGTGACTGATACACTTTGTGCTTCAACTTCCTTGTCTGCCAGAAGGAAATTATAATTGCACCTCAGGGGGCTGTTGTGGAATTAAATGAGTGAATGTATTTAAAATGCTCGAACAGAGCCTGGCACACAGTAAGTGCCAACTGTTCTGGAACACACAGCCAAGGCACCAAAATCCCTTTCTAGGATCTTAAGGAGGAGATCCTGAGGCTTTAAAGGATGAGTAGGAGTAAACCAGCTAAAGAGAAGGGATCAGACAGCTCAGCGGCCAAGGGGTGAAAGAGAGCAGATGTCCTTCCAAGAGCCAGAAAAGGGAAGAGGTTCAGAAAGGCTGGATCACGTGGATAATACAAGGTGAGGGGAGGGAGTGTGGGAAGAAGGATGAGGGTGGAGAGATCAGAGCCCAGAGCAGGCCTTTTAAGGCATGTTGAGGAGCGCTAAGTTAATTAAACACGGAGCCCATTAGACTGAGGTGGCTCTAATGTCGGTTGGTCTACACAAGCAAACCAAAACCTAAGCCTGCTAATGCCTCAAGGCTAAGAAATCAAAACCTAAGGACAACCAATCACAAACAGCCAATAAGGCTTTAAGCTGTAGCCAATGAGATAATTTCCTTTCTTTGCTTCCACACCTTCTCTGTAGGTCTTTCCCCTGGTTCCTGCCCACAGTGCGCTCCTAGCCACTTCTGGTTTGGCACTGCCCTACCCACATCGATTTTTTTTCTCAAATAAACTCTAAAAATGTTTACTATGCCTCAGTTTATCCTTTAACAGGAGTTCAGATTTTGACCTGAGGACAGTAGGAAACCATTGGAGCGTTTTAATTAGCAGAGTGGCACAACTGAATGTATGTTTCAGAGATTTCTTCTGTTGTAATACTGGAAGTATATGGGGTGGGAAGGAGAAAAGAGAGAAGGACAGAAAGAGCCATTAGGTCATTGCATGTGTCCAGGAAAGAGGCAATAGCTTGGACTAGGGTGGTGACAGTGAAAACAGAAAGAAATAGAAATTTATTCCAGAGGCAAAAATTATAGGCTTGGCATTGGATTAGATATGGGAGGCAAGCGAGAAGGAGGCTTCAAAAATCATACCCAGGTTTCTGACCGGGGTAAATGTACAACAGCAAGCAGCACAGCAGAGTTGTTTAAAGTGTAGGCTCTGGGGACTTCCCTGGCACTCCAGTGGTTAAGGCTCTGTGCCCCCACTGCAGGGGGCACGGGTTCTATCCCTGACCGGGGAACTAAGATCCCGCATGCCACGTGGCCAAAACAAAACAAACCAAAAAAAAAAGTATGGGCTCTGTCTACACAGCCTATGTTCAAACCCCAGCTCTACCCATGATGAACTCTTGAACCTGGGGCAAGGCACTGAACACTTTTTGCCTCTGAAGTGTGAAATGGCAACAATAACTGTACTTTCTGTATCGGGCTCTTGAAAAGGTGAAATGAGGTAAAGCATGTTAAATGCTTGGAACCGAGCCTGGAATACCATGAGCAGAGTCAATCTTGGTCACTATCCCAGCGACAAGGATCTCAGGAGAAGACACACTCACAGGGGTGGGAGCATTGTGAATTCAGATCAAACATGCTGAGTCTGAGACATCTATGGAAGCAGAGAAAGAGGTCTGGGCTAGAGAGATGTAGATTTAATTTTAGAGCCGTCACGAATAGAGATGACAACGGGAGCTATGGGAACGGATGAGGTTGTCCAGAGAGTGTAGGTAAAGTGAGGACAGATAAAAGTCATAGGGCAAACCCAGGGGATGTCAACATTTAAGTCAGCATTTTCAGGAAGAGAGGCCAAGGAAGAAAGCAGAGAAAAGCAGAGAAGTCAGAGGGGAGCCTGTAGTGGCCAGTTGTGAGGGGAAAACAAAGACACTGTAAGAATAGCAGGAGCTGGACTGAGAGTTATTGATGTGACTTGAGATCTCCCCTTATCATCCTCTCCAGCCAGGGGCCTTGTGACATGGCAGCAAGAAGCTTGTCTCAGTTGATGTGCAAAAGAGCAAACACCAGACATCCATGTTTGATCCTCTGTGCTGATCCAGAAACACCTGGAGCTCACCTCGGTGACTGGGAATGGCAAAGCCCAATTTTTCTGGCCACTCCACTGAACCCCTGATCTTTTCCTTCATGTGACAAACTAGATAGTGGATATTCCTTCTGGGTTCAAACAGCTGCCATAATTGAGAACAAACATGAGTCTGACTGTCTTCTTCTGCACAGAAGACCATTTGTAGATTCCTCATCTCCTTTCTAAGGTCCAAAAAACCTTTTAAGTAATTGTGATCTCAATTTTTTCTTTTTTGTTAAAGAGTATGATTCGAGAAGTTTGTTCCATGTGCTGTATTTATTAGAATCCCAAGACCCGGCCCAAGGCCTCACTCCCAGGATTCTGATGGCAATGCCAGCATTCTATTGGCCGCAAGGAGGTCTTTGCTAGAGGACACTGAGAGGATTACTCTGATTCAATGCAGAAATGTTGGGAAACTGCTTTATATTCTGTCTAGCACAAGCAAGGAGGAGTTGTTATTTTTATAATCATCATCAGAGCCTTCTACTACATAGTTTTGGGAAGTGGTAATAAAAGCAGAATACTTCTCTCTTAAATTCAACTACCCCCAAACTTTCATTAATACCCAATTAATTTTAGCAAAGTTCAGCGCTAAGCTCTCTGTAGCACTTTGGCACAGTAGTACCTGTGCATTTGGAATGACACAGTAATCTCTTACTCTAAGAAAAAAAATTACCCTGGCAACATGATCCTTTTAGCTTAAGATGAACTGGTTCCATTTCTCATTCCTCCATTCTCAAGGTTAATTGGGTTGCTAAACTCCCACAAACTAAAAAGAAAGTGCTAACAGTGTCCAGACCAGCCTGGAAGGGACATGGAGAAAAACCAGAATTGAGGCTGACCAGTCTGATATCAAATGTGACCCCATTTGTCAACATGTGACCAATGAAAAGGGGGCACACGTGTTTTGAAATTAATCTCCACCAAAAACAAGACATATTAGCATAATGACTGTATTATATAGCAAAAACATAAATGGCAATCCACTCTCGTAAAATATTTGTGTTGAAATTAGGAAATGGTAGCACATTCAAACACAAGAGCTAATGGAAGCCCTGAATATAGATTATATTCCATCTGGCTGCCAAGAGCCTGCCTCCACACATTAACCACAGGACCAAGCAGAGAAGGAAACTAGCTTTTAAAAATGCAAAAGAGAAAGAGATTTTATCTGAAAATACCAAGTCATAGGATGTGAAGAGTCATCAATTTCATGGACTGTTTATGAGTCAGATGTTAATTCTGATGCTGTCTTCAAACACATAGAGAGAAAAGAGAGATTTTTCTCCCTTTAAACTTGAAAGAGGTGGTTGAGGCAGGTAGCCCACAGCTGGTAAGTGGCATTTGGTTGTTTAAAATAATTTTGACGACCTGGCTTTGACATTCCCTGCATTTGCACTATAAACAGATCTGCTGTTTCTATCCCTCCATTTTAAATGCTAGCCCCATGGGACCATGTCACCATAGCATTTTGCAAGAGCTATGTTTTGCACTCTGAACAACAAGCCTATGTTTACAAAACAAAATTATTTTTTCCAGTTTCAGCTTTGCTTATTAACAAAGTAAAGCAGATATTTCTCAAGCCAAAATGTCCCCTTTGTTTATGGTTGGAGATCTTGATCCAAGTGAAAAAACAAAATCTACTGATGAGTACAGAAAATCACCACCATGCAGAAATCTCTCTTTACAAAAATCCTGTGGCACACAACCATGTACTCATAGAAAGTCAACAACGGCTATTTGCAGTCAATCCAATTCCTCTATTTAGGAGATTTTTGTGACATAAATAGATCAGAGAGTCTTGCAAAATGTGCATTTATCGTTGACCCTTTATGTTTTTCAGAATTTGTTTGGAATATTGAGGAATGCTATCCTGAGTGTGTTGGTTTCTTTCTGTGCAAACTCTGATGAAAAACAGGGACCATGAACAGGAGGAAAAAGTTTAGTCCAGGCCCCGGGTTGATACGGAAGATCACCTCTGGGCTAGGGCCAGGAGTGCTTTAGTTCTCCTTGTGGGACTCTCTAGGGAAGCTCTAACTCCCCAATATTAATCAGATCTGCAGACCCCCTTGCTTAAAACCCTCCAGTGGCTCTTACTCTTAAATAAAACTCCTTACCCTGGCCAAAAATACCCTACACAATCTGGTCCCTGCTCAGACCTTACCAGTCCTGTTAGGGGCTGAATTGTGTCCCTCTAAAATGTACATGTTGACATCCTAACCCCAATACCTCAGAATGTGACTGTGTTTGGAGATAGGTTATTGAAAGAAGTAATTAAGGTAAAATAAGGTGATATGAGTGGGCCCTAATCCAATATGATGGGTGTCCTTATGATAAGAAGAGATTAAAACACGGACATGCACAGAGGAAGGCCACGTGAAGACACAGGGAAAGCTGGCCATCTAAAAGGCAATGAGAGAGGCCCAAGAAGAAATCAACCCTGCTCACACCTTGATCTTGGACTTCCAACTTCCAGAAACATGAGAAAATAAATTTCTGTTGTTTAAGCCACCCAGGCTGTGGTTCTTTGTTACAGCAGCCCTAACATACTAACATACAACCTCACTCACTCTCCACTTCCACTCTGAGATCCAGCCATCCTTGCCTTCTTCCTGTTTCTTTCAACTGCCTGACTGGTTCCCACTGTAGGTCCTTTGCACCAGCTGTGCCTGCCAACTGATCTTTGCATGGCTGCTCCTTCTTGTTTTTCAGGTCTTAACCTAAATATCACATCCTCAAAGACTAGATAATCTAGAGTAGCTCCCCTGATCCCCATTCTCTATCTCTTCACCCTTTTAAAAGTTGCCATCATAGCACTTATTACCACCTGCTTTTCTTGTTAACTTATGTACTTTCCTACCCTTTGTGTCCCCCAGTGAGCTCCCTGAGGACAGACACAAGATGTTTATCTTGTTCACTATGTAGCCCAAGTCTTAGAACAGAGCCCAACACTTGGTAGGGGACTCAGGAAATATTTATTGAATGAAAAACGTTTAAATGAATGAATAGCAACTGAAAAACTTTTTTTATTTAAAATTTTAAAATCAATTAATTAGCATGAAATGACTGCCATAAGGTAAAGATAATTAGACTTGGTTGAATGAAGAAAATTGGACTGAACTGAATTGAATTAAGCAAATGGAAAACAACCAACTTATAGAATTCAATTTTTAAAATTTTATTCTGTGATCTAGTCTTGATCATGAAGTCTCTATTTCTCAAAAATAAAGCAAAGGGGGATACATAGGGTCTATTAAAAGAGAAGACTTTCTGGAGATGGTTCCATCTGAAGAGGAAAATTAGGAGAAAGCGTATTAGGGAGATTACTATCCACTGTGTTCCCTTTTGTACTGTTCAAAACTTTTGCCAGTGCATCCATAACATTTAGAAAGAATTTTTACAAGAGATAAAGCAAAGAATTGCACAATTACTTGCCTTGAGGATGTAGATGAAACTCTGACCATTTCCCCATCTGCCCCAAATACACCATCATTCCTACTTCTGCCCCTTTGTTCCTGTTGATAATGCTGGGAAGACATTATCTTCTTCCCTCATCTCTTCTACAAGTTTTCCTGTCAAGTCCACAATCTCTTGTGTAGGTGGACTGCTTTGAATTATAACTGTTTACTTAACATATCTGTCTTAACTTGAGCTTCGTGAAAGTAGAGACTTGGTCCTACTCATGTTAGTAATCACATGACATTTAGCCCATGAAAGGGCTCCATAGATACTTGTTGACTGCGTAAATATGTAGAGTACAGCTCTTCCCTAAAGGTCCCAGCTGACCTATCCAATTCTTCATTCCTTTCCTGAGCTCCTCTTAATTCTTATTATCTGCTCTTTCAGTTCTAGCACTTGATACCCTACAGCATATCAAGAAGGTGAAGGACAGCACTCAGCTCAATGAACACTTGACCAGGGGCCCAAGTAGAGAAGCATTCTACTTACCTGATTTAATCTAAAAGAAGAAAAATGAAGAAGTAGTAGAGCCTCATTGAGGCCTTTTATTTTTTTTAATTGAGATATAATTCACATACCACTAAATTCACCCTTTTAGTGTACAATTTAGTGTTTTTTAATATCATCACTAGGATGTGCAACCATCACCACTATCTAACTCCAGAATATCTTCATCACCCCAAAGAGAAAGCTCATACCCATTAGTAGTCACTCTCCATTTCTCCTCTCCCACCAGGCTCTGGCAACCACTAATCTACTTACTGTCTCCGTGGATTTGCCTATTCTGGACATTTAATATAAATAGAAGCATGCAGGCCTCTGTTTCTGGCTTCTTTCACTTAGCGTAATGTTTATAAGGTTCATCCATGTTGTAGCATGCATCAGTATGTCATTCCTTTTTATGGTTGAATAATATTCCATTGTATGGATATAATATTTAGTTTATCTCATCCTCAGTTGATGGACATTTATGTTGTTTCCACTTTTGGGTTATTATAAGTAATGTTGCTATGAACATTCATGTACAGGTGTTTGTATGAACCTACTTTTCAATTATCCTGGATATGTATCTAGGAGTGGAGTATTCTGGGTCATAAACACACATAATAACTTTGTGTTTAACTTACTGAGGAATCAACAAACTTTTTCACAGCAGCTGCACCATTTTACATTCCTACCAGCAATAGATGAGGGCAAGGCATTTTTAAAAGAGATTAGATAATCACAGATGAAGAATTTTGTACTTTAAAGACTGCCCAAGGTCAAAAGAGAGAGGAAAGGGATTTTTTTAGGGAGGAAGATGTTTTATTAGGGGAATGAATGGCTCACAAAGTCCTGCTGACTCATTTTCAGTCAACTTTACCATGGCCTTGCTTAATTCACATTTAGATCATGTGTTCAATCTTAACACAAATAGCCTGGGTGTCTAGGGCATTTTTCCCAAGCAGTATGAGCACCTTCGAGACATCCTTTAATATGTGTAGTTTTGTTTCCTCTTCAGTAGGGAGGAATAGGTCTTCCTCTGCCCACTTAGCTTTATTTCTGGACATAAATTTTTCAAAAAACAGGAAGTTCAGCTTTACTTTAAACCACCAAGCTGCCTGAATGGATTTCATCCATTACTTCAGAGTTTTTATTTTAAACTTTAGGCTAAGCTTGAAGAGAAAGCAACCTAGATGGGTAATAAAAAGGATTCTGACTCTATGGGTATATGCATGCAACTTATGGATGAAGTACCAACAAATAGAAGAAATATATTTACAGATGAAAGTGAACCTACCTACATTTATTTCACTAAAATTGATTTTTTCCCCTCATCATAAATTTCTCTATTCACGCCACTCAGCTTCCCCGAAAGAATCAACACAAGGCCACAAACTCAAAAAAACTCCTTCTCTGTTCATAAAATGCCTGCCCTGACTCCACGTCCATGCCCTCAATAAACAGACAAGCCCTTGCCCCATACCCTAAGAGGCAATCTTCCGAGGCCTTGACCTCAGAGAGCCTGTTTCGAAAGAGAGGCCATTCTATCTGCCCAACTATTCTCTGGTCACACAGTCTTCTCCAGAGACAGGCAGTGTCAGTGGCTCAGCTGATCTAGGCAGGCGTGACTGTAGAGAGGGAAAGAGAGATTGAGAAGGAAGAGAGAGCTCCCTTGAGCTAGGATATGAGGTAGCAGATGAGGCAGGCTGTCGATCAGCTGTCACTCAGCAGCATGACCAGCGGCACTCTCCTTTCTGAGGCCGTGGGGGAAGTGCTCTGAGTTGTGTTCTAGGATAGCTCCCTTGAGGTGTACCAGCAGAGGTGGGGACATCCTGTGATGAGCTCTGATATGCAAAGGGAAAGGAGAACTATAGACACTACAAGGGAAGTCTGATTCTCGACCCTCCTCCTCATCACATGTCTAAGCCTCCATTTCTCCAGCTCAAGAGTGTAGATGAGGCAATGCAACAGTCTGAGAGAATGCATATAAGAAGGTTGCTACTAACTGGATAAAAAACTAACTCAAAATTAGTGGTTCTCCAACTCCAGTGTGTATCAGTGTCATCTGGAGAGCTTGTTAAAACACAAATTACTTGGCTTCACTCCGAGGTTCCATTCGTCAGGTCAGGGTAGGGCCTGAGAATTTGCATTTCTAACAACTTCCCAGGTAGGGCATGCTGATTCAGCTGGTCAAGGACCACACTTTGAGAACCACTGCGAAAGCACAAGAAAAATGTCAGCTAGAGTTATAATGGGCAATCACGAGGAATGCCCAGACTGAGCAGTCAAAAGAAACAATTCTGTCCAGAAAAAGCAAGAAAATAATAAAACATATACAAATAATAGAACATGTAATGCTTGAGTTGCCAGAAGCAAAGTGATCTGGTCTTTAAAGTCGGAAAGAGCAGGGATTAATCAAACAGACATTTTTGATCAACCCCTGTCCTCCAACCTAAAGGAAGAGACAAAGTCCACCATCCCCTTGACAAGCACTTGGCCTTGTAGCCTCGGCTTTCTCTCTTCACAGATGAGGAATCCCATTCCCTAATTCACAAACAGCAGGGAGAAGATAAGAACTGAGGGAAATGCCCACCACACCCTGCCCGATCACTGCCTCTAGTAATAGTGCCGTCCATGGGTTTAAGACTTTATGGTTTTAAAAAGCTTTCCAGGGAATTCCCTGGCAATCCAGTGGTTAAGACTTTTCACTTTCACAGCTGAGAATGTAGGTTCAATCCCTGGTCAGGGAACTAAGATCCCACAAGCCACGCGGTGTGGCCAAATAAATAAATAATTTTTTAAAATAAAAAAACTTTTCCAGTGATCAAGACAGTGCAGTATTGAAAGAACAGACAAATAGATCAACGGAACAGAATAGACAGCCCAGAAATAGGTCCATATAAATATAGTCAACTAAAATGATCTTTGAAAAAGTAGCAAAGTCAATTCCATAGAGAAAGGGTAGTATTTTCAACAAATGGTGGTGGAACAACCGGACGTCCACATGCAAAAGAGAAAGGAAGGGAGGAAGGAAGAAAAGAAGGAAGGAAGGGAAGGAGGGAGGGAGGGAGGAAGGAAATGAATATGAACAAAGACCTTGCACCTTGCACCTTTCACAAATGAATATGAACAAAGACCTTGCACCTTTCACCTTTCACCTTGCACCTTTCACAAAAATTAACTCAAAATAGATCATAGACCTAAATGGAAAACCCCAAACTATAAAACTTTTAGAAGATAACATAGGAGAAAAATCTAGATGACTTTGTGTTTTTTAGATACAACACCAAAAACAGGATCCATGAATGAAAGAATCAATAAGCTGGACCTCATTAAAATTTAAAACTTCTGCTCTGTGAAAGACATTGTTAAGAGAATGAAAAGACAAGTCACAGACTGGGAGAAAATATTTGCAAAACTGATATCCAAATATACAAAGAACTCATAAAAGGACTGATACCCAAATATACAAAGAACTCATAAAACTCAACAATAAGAAAACAAATAAACCGAATTTAAAGATGGGCAAAAGACCTGAAAAGACACATCTGCAAGAAAACATACAGATGGCAAATAAGCATACGAAAACATGATCAATATCATATGTCATTAGGAAGTTGCAAATTAAAATAAGACACTACAACACATCTATTAGAATGGCTAAAATCCAAAACACTGACAACACCAAATGCTGGCAAGGATATGCAGCAACAGGAATTCTCATCATTGCTGCTGGGAATGCAAAACGGCACAGCCTCTTTGGAAGACAGTTCAGCAGTTTCTCACAGAGCTAAACATAGGGTTATCATACAACCCAGCAACTGCAATCCTAGGTATTTGTCCAAATGAGCTGAAAAGTTTACATCCACATAAAAACCTGCATGTGAATGTTTATAGTGGCTTTGTTCATAGTTACCAAAACTTGGAAGCAACCAGGATGTCCTTTAACAGGTGAATGGGTAAACAGACAGTGGTACATTCAGACAATGCAATATTACCCAGTGATTTTAAAAAAAGAAAGAAATGAGATTTCAAGCCACAATAAAACATGGAGGAACCTTAAAAGTATCACTGTTAGGTGAAAGAAACCAATCTGAAAAGGCTATATAATATATGATTCCAATTATATGACCTTCTGGAACAGGCAAAACTAAAGAGGCAGTAAAAAGATCAGTGGCTGCCAGGAATTCAAGGGAAGGGGGAAGGGATGAATAGGTGAAACTCAGGGCATTTTAATGGCAGTGAAATTATTCTGTATGATACTGTAATGGTAGATATATGACATTACACATTTGTCAAAATCCATAGTGCTGTACAGCACAAAGAGTGAACCATAATATAAAGTATGGACTAGCTAATAATAATATATCAATATTGGTTCATCAACTGCAACAAATGTACCATACTACTACTGGATATGAATAATAGCGGGAACTGTGGGCAGGGGTGGGGGGTGGGTAGTATTTGGGAACTCTCTGTACTTTCTGAGCAATTTCCCTGTAAACCTAAAAATGCTCTAAAAAAATAAAGTCTTTTTACAAAAGCTTTCTCATATATTATTTCATATAATCTTCAGACCAACTCTATTTGGTGGAGTAAATGTGATTATCTCCCTATTTGAGATGAGAAAACTGATGTATCGTTATTCACACACAGTCTGTTGCAAACTAAGATTGAACATTTGATCTCCTGATTCCAGTCTCTGGATCCTTTCCATTGCACTGCACTCTCTCTCCTGGGTGTGCTATGCTGGGACAACCCACACGTTCCCACATCCTCCTGTTACTTCTTATAGATGCTGCCAAGGCCAAAGAGAACCCAAGACAGGCAGGAAAGAGGAACGGGTGTGTGGACAGAGCTGAGGGCACAAACGCTTTCTTTGGGGGCGACTCCATGATTCCCCTGGGTCCCCTGAGCACCCGACACCCATTCACCAACCTAAAAAGTGAGGCTTTGGGGATGAGTCAAGGGAAAAGGCATTATATCTCTAACTTGCTGTGGTTTTTATGCCCCTAAATTATTCAGATTTTCCTAATAGCATATTTCCAAAACTTCAGCCCTTCACATCCTATCTTCACAAATTTTGCTGTGCCTGCCTATCACTTACACTATTTTTATTGGATATTTCCTTTGCAGAGACATTTTTATTTAGGCTCGTCCTAAACAGAGCCAACTTATAAAATCAAAAGTGTTCATCTTTGTACCACTTCACACCTCCTTGAGTGCCCAGGGGCATCTGTAACACACTTCAAGAACTGCTGCCCTAGGGAAATTCACCCCAAAACTCAGAGCCCACTAGATGGAAACCAGGGACCTTGCTCCCTTCCGTATTCCTAGCAGCCAGCACAGTCTCCGGAAGATAGTGGGTGCTCAGAAAAACATTTGTTGACTAAATGAATGAATGGTTAAAAACTACTTCGTTGCCCAATCTTCCAGCAGCTGTTAACAAATCTAACTTCCTAGTTGCAGCCTTAATCAACAACCTCCCATTGTCCCCCTGAGCTCTTGGCACCCCAGACCCTACCCCAGCCACCGTCAGCTGCTGTTGGTCAGTGTGGATCATTCCAGCTAGGGCAACACACAGCTACTCCCAGCCCCGCACGTTCCAGGGTCCCGTCTGCCTCGACGGTTCTGACCCACTGTGCCCTGAGTGTCCAGGGAAAAGGCGCCTCTCCTGAGAAGCCTTCCCCAACCCCCCTGGTTGAACTCTCTCCTTTTTGCACTCGTAACAAGAACTCTATTGCTCTCATTATTCTCTATCATAATCATCCATTTTCAAGAGTAAGCTGTGTGTGGGCAGGAACCACGTCTTTCTTGTTGGCCCTGTGCCTGGTTCCAATAGTGCCCAATAGGTGCTTCTGAAGTTAATACTGCTTGGGTTTGCCTTCTCCGTACATGGGCGCTCCTGTGTTTGATTCATCCCCAGGTTCCTAGCGCTTGGTATATAGCAGACCCTTAATTAACCTCATGGAAGGAAGGGAAGGAGGGAGAGAAGGAAGGAGGGAGGGAGGGAATTTAAACTGAAAGATACAATATATAATTCCATTAGTCTGATGGCTGGAATACTGGCGAGAAAAGTCAGCCATGAACCGGGTGCTACCTCCAGCCATGCCTGGTCATAGCCAGAAAGAAACAAATAATAATTGAGTGACTACTAGGAACCAAGTATCATGTTAGGTACTTTCCATAGTTTATCTCATTACTTCTCAACTCTGTACCAAAGGTACTATTATTCACAATTTACAAACACCGAAAAGTAATTTGTTTCCAGTAGTGAAGCATAATTTTTCTATGTTACTTCTATACAATCTGGGGCTGGAGCCTCACTCTCCTCCCAAAGGGAGCAGAGCCCAAGGAAAACTCTCCTCTCCCTTCTCTCTGTCTGAAGGCAGTGACCTTGAACTCAACCACCCTCCTCCCTTCCAGATGTCAGAGGGAGAAGCCTCACATGGCAGAAGGTGCTCTGGGACCCATCCCCTTCTCTTCCATTTTTTTCCCCCTTCTTGCAAGGCGTGCTAAAAATTTGCGCTGACAACAAAGTGAACTTCATTGTGAAGTTTATGCAGACCCTGCTGACAAGTTCATGGAAACCTGCACAAATTGCTTAATGTGATGCATGTCACTAATATGTACAGCACATCCTGTGCTGAAAGTGATACTTTTCCACTGATGGTAACCTCTCCTTTGACCTTGGAGCTCAACAAACTGCTAAAATCAGGTGATATTTATATGTGGAACATGTGACACATTATGCCCCTTTGCTTGGTGACCCATACAAGTAACAAATGGCAGCCAGACTAGAAATAAACATCAAATTGTTACAAAAATTCCACTTAAAGAAGGATGACTTGGGGAAGCACTCAGCCAGAAAGAATTCTCCCAAGATTTGTTTGCTCTGAAGTAGAAGGGAAGAGCATGTTATCTCTGGCTTGAAATGACATCTGATGAAATTTCATGGAAGGTGAGGAAACATCATACTCTGAGCAATGGTTCTGATCCATTTTAGTACTTCCCCCTTCTCTCCTGCCACTTTCCCATCTTACCCACTAAAGAACTTCTCATATGAGAGGCTAAGAAAACCAACCAATGTAACGTCTAGTTGAAATTGAGTGCTAGAAACTTATGGGGAGAAATCCAGAATTAAGCTAAGCAATTGCCTCCAGAAAATTAATTGGGACCAACTCTGAGCATAGTTATAAAATCTCCAGCATTCCCTTCCTTTGTCCCTCTACCCAATTCCCTTTCAAACTTGAGCCTCTCTCTCTCTCTCCCTCCCCCTCCTCTTTCTCGCCCATACTCTCCCATATTTCTTATTTAATAAACTTGTTTTCAAGAAAGGAAAGAATCTTACGTTAGTCATTCACACTTTAGTGTGAATTTAAAGTCAGTGAGTCAACTCTCACAGGAATGAGGATTTCAAGGCATAGCTCTAATTGTGGAATGGCTGTTCTTTGAACACTTTTAAGGATATTTCATGAAACAGCTAAATACAAGGAAAAGGAGAGGAACTGCCCAAGTCTACCTATGCAGAAAGGCAGGTTTGAGTCCAGTTTTGAGAAATGAGAGCCTTCAACTGCCACTCAGATGAATTCACAGAAGTTGAGTGAGAGTTATAATTTGTCCTTCAGGGATTGACTCGTTTTAATACCCTTCTCTTCTCCTAGGAAATAGATCTATTCTGATGGCCTGTAACTATCAGCCCTGTAGGATTCATCCTCACTTGACACCTGGTCTCTCTACTCCAGATGCCCTTTCCCCCACCAGGTTTTATCTGAAGAGGCACAACACGAGCTGCCTGGGCCAAATGTGGCCGTGAGTCCTTCAGCAAATTTTCTGCTCTCATGAGCGCACCCCTCGGTGCAAAAAGCTGATAGCACTCTGACATATGGCTGGTCTCCCGGAGACTCTCACTCCTCTCTCAGCCGGAAGAACTTCAAAACTCTGAGCCGGTGGAAAATTCAGTCCGTTCCAAGCAAGAGAAACAAGTGTGCTCCCAAAATGAATACTGGTATTTAGAAATGCCCTAGGGTATTATAAATATAATCTTTCTGAGGTGTGAGTGTGTGTCAGGAAGAGACAGAAATGGAGTGAGTGTGTGTGTGCATATGTGTGTGTGATGACAGAAAGGGGAGCAAGCAAAGGCCCAGTGGATCAGTGTCAAGAGCACAAGGCCAAGCAGAGAGAATATCCACTCTGTGCCCAATGACTAAATTCAGGATTTTCTACTGCTTCCTCCCTGAAGAAGTGGGGCAAAGGGAATTAGAGAGAAAGAAAAAGGGGGGAAAATGAGAGAGAAAGAGAAGCAGAAACAAAGACAGAGAGAAAGAGAGGAGTGGAGATGGGAGAGGAAGGAATAGGAAGTGGGGAGCCTTACTGGTTGTAGACTGCAAGGCCTGCACTGAGAGCGAGAGACAACCAGAATGAGGAACTGCTGGTGTACCACAGGTCCCTCCATCAGTTACAAGTGATTCATTTCTGCCTTTATTGTGTTTGGCTAACTAACAAGTTCCATGTCCAAGTGGCCCTCTTCCCCAATTAATGCAATGCCAAGGTTAATCCACCATCCACAGGACACTCTGCTTCCTGTCAAACAGATGGGCTTGTTAGGGTGGGTCTTACTCAGCCCCTTCTGGGTCTCTGGACATGCCTGGCCCTTACATACTCTGGAGTTAGGGCTGATGAATAGAATGAAGTGAAGTAAACTGACCAAGGGGACTTGTATGACCCTCACTGCCCTTTAGCCAACCCAGGTGACAGTCCGAAGCAGCAACATGGCTCCAGGGCAGGGATTCTTAACCTTTAATGTGCCACGGCTCCCTCTGGAAGGCTGGTTAAGCCTACAGACCCCTTCTCAGAATAATGTTTTAAATTTGTAAAACTGTAAAAGAAAACAATTACACTGCTATAGTTATCAAACATTTAAATAATGTGATATAGTGATATTTGTACTCCTTTATCAATGCTTTAAATAATAAGAGCTGATGAAGGGTGAAATGACTACCATCATTTCAAAGAGCGATGGGAGAAAACAATGGTTCGAGATGCCTGCAAAAACTATCAGATGTTATGAAAAGATCTGTGATTTCTATGGCGACAAAGTCACAGTGCTAATACCACTGCAGCTTGTTGCCTGCGTTCTTCCTAGAAGGAAAAGCTAGGTTTCAGGGAAAGTTTAGATAAAATAGAGATGCAGTGTTTTCCCATTCAAATTCATGAACCAGAACAAAGGAAATAAAGGGAAGGAGGTTGCAGATGATAATAATTACAATAAAAACAGAACTATAATAACAAAGCAACGTCTGCTACAAGCACAACAGCAAACATGGCTGCCATACATGGAGACTCTTCCCTGTACTACGTGCTTTCCATGTACCATTTCCCTTCATCCTCACTCTGAGGAAGGCATCCTCTTCCCACTTTACAGATGAGGCTTAGGGATTTTAGAGAACTTGTCAAGGATCAAAGCTAATGAGCAGCTGAGCCAGAAATGGAAGTTAGGGCTATGGCTGTCAGATACCAGAGCCCACGTTCACTGTGTCTCCTTGAGAGAGGGGCGTGTGTGTGTGTGCTTGTGTGTGTAGAGGGAGAGAGACAGTGAGAGAGAGAGAGATATGAATGCCAAGAGATGCTGTTTCCTTTTCCCATCCATGCTCATGTCCCACTGGTGTGGAATGAAGACATCGGTACCAGAGATGATAGGAGCCTATAGATCATCAACATCATCGAAAATCTTCTCAAAAACACTGAAAAGGAAGACCTATGCAAGGATACCAGCTCTATCAGATAGTAACATACCACAAAGCCTCTGTAATTTTTACAGCACAGTAATGGCAAATGATTAGTTAGTCAGATCACCTGAATCTGGGTGGACCTAGCTCTCCGTGCAACCACAAACGTGATTCATAAGCAGGTACTGCCCCTGACTGAATCACACACACTGGTTTCTCAATAAGACTGCCAGGTTTGAGGGAGGAAGGAGAACAAATTATTCAAAATGGTGTTCAAGCAGGATCTGTTTCTGTTTGGGTCATCAGATGAGACCCGGACATCAATCAGTAAGTTGCCAGACCAAACTAAGCTTCATTTAACACAATCCAGCATGGCAGCAGCTTTCCTGGTGGTCACATCACATCAATGACTCATGTTGGATATATTGTCAAATAAAATCTCTCAGCCTTTGTCATACACATTGCTGCTACGCCATGTCACATCCTGAAAGTGTGCTGTTGGCATTTTGGACCCAATTATAAGTGTCTTTCAATTATCCCTATTAAATTTAATTCTATGGCCATGTTTCATCAGGCAAACCTGTGACCATTCTATTTTTACATTTCTTTCATTATTAATGAGCATGTCCTGATCATCAGTGAACACTGTTTCCTCTTCTTCTCTAGCCAACATTTCAGTGATCTCTTCTAGAACCTGACATGAGGTAATCAGGAAGCTATATAGCTTGAATTCACTTTCCTCCTTCTTGAAAGAATCCACTTTCACTTTCCTCCTTCTTGAAAAATCAGATGTGCATTTGCCTATCTTATCTTTCACCTTCTCTCCCATATCCACAACTTCTCAAAGTTCCCTCAGCTGTGGTATGTAATTTGTTTAGGCCAGAAGAATGGACTATTTGAACACCTGTACTTTCACTCACCTTAAATACTTTTACTTCTCTTTTATCAATTCTTGCTCAGTCCTTTTCAGTTCAAGGATCATTTTGCTTCGTTTATTCAATTGGATACTGAGTGTGTTCTAAGCACTGAAAATTCAAAGATAAGTATGTTCTCTGACTTAGGAAGCTTTCAGCTTATTGGAGAAAACAAATGTGCAAACAGATAAATTGTATGTGATAATTAGGAGTCAAAATAGCTTATATAATAGAGTCTATTGACTCACGTAATTTAAAGGTCCAGAGGTAGAGTAGACTTCAGGCATGGTTTGATTTGGGCTCCTTCAGTGGTGTGCTGGAATGTCTCTAACAACTCACTGACTCTCCAGAGAACAAAGCTTTGATTTATAGTGTTTGCCAATATCCATGTTGTAAATACTCCCACCATGGCCTGTTTATTTCAAGCTACCAACATGAAGTCACTGAACACAGAATTGGGACGAGATGTACATATCCATCTCTGGGCTGATGCAGGCTAGCTCCAACACACCATTGCCACCCTCATTTCTCTACAAGTCTTGTGGTTCTTCCAACCTCTGTGTGCTGGTTTTGTCCTGATGATGCAACCAGAAACTGGGACTGTATACTTTCTTGCTAGTGTCTAGTAGAAGAACAAGCTTCTCTTCCCTTAATCATCAAAAAAATTCCTGAGCTCCCCTGAAATAATCACTGTACCCCAAAAAATGGTACTCCCAGCTGGCTTAGCCTTGGGCAATGTGTTAAATAAGTAATAGTAACTTGTCTCCCATGGCTCTTCATTTCACCTACTAAGTGCTCCTTGTTGGATAGAATTAGCACCAAAAACCTTTTCTCTGGAAGGTGAAATTATTAGCAAGACAAGAAAATAGCTTGTTTATATTTGTCCATTACAATGGCTATACTAACCAGATCTTTTCAGGATTGAAATTCTCATCCCCCCCCCCCCACTGCTGGAAGGGGTTGCTGTTGATGGTTCACAGCTGAGTTCCTCCCCAGGCATTGCCCTTGCCAAAAGGAGCTGCCTGCTCCTCTTGGGAAGAAATTGCCTTGAAGGACAGGTTAATGGGTTGGTACGAAAGCCCTACCTCAATTCAGACATCTCCGAAGGGCTATCCCAGCTCCAGAGCTCATGTGGGGGATCAAGGGAGGCTCTTTTTGCAACCACAACATTTCCCTCTGCCTCATCGAGCTTCCGTTGCTCCATTACATTGTTCCTGTGAGCATCTCTCCACCAAATCTCCTGCATGCAAATCTCAGTGTCTATTTCCAGGGAACCCCACCTGCAATGCCCATCCTTGAACCAGTCACTGGGATGTTCTAGACAAATCGGAGCTCATCATTGAAGCCAGAGATGGTGTCAGTCTCACTGACATCCCATGGCTGCCCCACTGTGGGAAAGGGTTAGAATGGATCTTGAGAGGTAACCACACTATCTGCTACACAATACAACATGCTGAGTGATGTAAAAGACAAATGTACAATATCACAGTCCAATGACTGGTACATTGTAGGTGCTGAGAAAGAAAGAAAGCAGCCCCTGACATCTGGAAATAACCACAGCTGGAGCCCAAAAGCATTACAGGCTGGTCTGACACTCATAGCCCAGCAATTTTGTTCCCAAGTTGGACATAAACAATCTCACAGAACACCAACCTCAGACAAGCTTACTCCGAACCATGATAGAATGAAACAAAACAAGGCCACTGTATAACTTTGTCTATGCAGAAACAAAAACAGGGTCGCTGTGCCACCCAATCATAGGATTGCCCTTGCTCTCTGGTGGCTTCCAATCTAGAATGGATCCTCGATATCTCAGACCCTCCCCAAATTACCCAACTGAAGCTCAAATCTTATAAGTTCTTCCTAACACTCTGTTACTGAGACACCCCATGGTTCCCCAAGGAGTATGTTCTCCCTCCATCAATGAGTAAGAAGCCCATCTTGCTTCATTGTCAGCATGTTCCTGGTGGTCTTTGGCTAAAGGGCATTGACAGCACTTGGTAAGCATAGGTGGGGTGAATAACTGGGTGTATAAAGGGTGACTGTGCCACTCCTCTTTCAGGGGAGCCTTAACTGAGGAGATGACATTTGAGCTGGTTCTTGAAGGATGGTTGGGCTTTCCCAGGCAAGCAGAGTCAGAGAGAAGTCAAAGGAAGTGGCATGGGCAAAAGTTGGCTGCAGAAAAATGAAAGGGGAAGAACCATGTGGGTGGGGTGAACCGGGAGGATGTTGTGACCAAATACGGAGATCTTTATAGGTCCACTTAATCTTGTAGACAAAGAGGACAGAGAAGTGGGAGGTAAAGTGCTCTAAATTTGAAATCTGGTTGAAAGGAGAATTCCCTGAGTAACCATTACTAATTTTTTTTCTAACCCTTTTTCCTTCTCCTTTTTTTCTATATGGAGGGGGTGTAGGAGTTGAGGGGACGGGGATCTTGCTTTTGTTAAATCAAAATTGCATATTTTGAGTTTTCCCAGTTTTCCCAATCTTAAGTTTAAGGCACATGTCTGGCAACACCAAGCCCTTTACTCCCTGAATATTGTGAATTCTGAGTAGATCTGAAAATTGAGAGGCCAGTGGTATAAGTTTGAGTCTGAGTCTGAAAGCCCAAGAATCAGAGTGCTAGTGTCTGAGGGCAGGAGAAGATGGATGTCCCAGCTCAGGCAGAGAGCAAATTTGCCCTTTCTGTGCCTTTTTGTTTTATTCATGCCCTCAAGGAATTGGACAATGCCCACCTAACACTGGTGAGGGTGATCTTTACTCAGTCCCCTGATTCAAATGCTAATCTCTTCCAGAAACACCCTCACAGACAGAAATAATGTTTTACCAGCTCTCTGGGTATTCCTTAGCCCAGTCAAGTTGACACATAAAATTAACCATCACACCTTACTAATTGGTCTTGTATCATATAAGTGTTCATTAATAGGTCTTTTGAAAATAACATATATCTGATAAAGTTGAAGTAGACCAAAATTACCCCAGTCTTATAAATCCTCCCTAGTGCCACCCTGGACTACCAATATAGAGAATTTTGTGTATATTTGTGAAATCCATGTTTTAATATTTTTACTACATATGTACTGATGAGCCATATAAATATTATTTTGTACTTTTAAACATAAGTAGTATCACAATGTTGCATCATTTTCTTGTGCACTTTTTTCACTCAATGTTTTTTTTTGAGATTCAGCTTTTTTGGTTAATATATGAAAAGATTTTAGTAAACCTAAAGCCAGTAAAGACCATGTAAGTAACTACTATTATTATTTTCATTATTATTAATATATAGACTTAGACCATTCCTTGTAATTACTTTATAGTTATCTATCACTGATTATACTACATTTTACTTATCTATTCTCCTATTGGTGGGTATTTAGGTTATTTCCAATTTTTGTCAATTTTAAACAATATCCTATAGGATATCCTTAAACAAGTCATGCTCACTATTTTCAAGAGTTTGTTTTTACTTAAAAGTGGATTTGCTGGGTTGTAAAGAGAATGTATTTTGAGTTTTACTAGGTATTGTCAAATTGCTCCCCAAAATGTCTGTAATCATAAGCAATGTATAAGAATTCCTACTTTTCTATATCTTTGCCAACTACAGTGTCAGATTTTTCAAAAATCTGTGGGTGCAAAGTGATAATCTTTGTTTTAACTTTCATTTTCCTGTTCACTAATAAGTGAGATTGGGCTTTTTTTTTTAACAATCATTGTCGATTTACATCCTTAAGCTTTTCCAGGGTCACCGATCCCTTTGAGAAGCTCCCTCAGAAAAATGCACATATGCACACACACCACACTTTGTATACACATCAAGGGGCTTCACAGCTACCCTGAAGACCAGCCATGGACCCCCTCAAAGTAGGGACTCTGGAGATTTTAGTGGATATAAGAACCACCTAGGAAGCGTGTGAAAATGCAGATTCCCAGGGCCCATTTTTGAGGATCCTGACTCAAGGTGTCCGGGGTAGAGTCTGAAAGGTTCGTGAAGGTGATAATTTTTAGAAAGGCAGCTTTGAGGATTCCTGTATTCCCAGTTAGAAATCCTATTTCTGCTTTCCAAAATTTTCCCTTCTCCCATAGCTATGAAACAAAGGATAAAATCACCAAGTTTAATGTACAAAAGCTATAACTTGCCTTCAAACTGATGCTGTAGCTACTTTTAAATCCAGAGTTACTACTGCAGACACACCTTGTGCCTCTCATCAACTTTGCTGCTTGGGGGCAGGGCGGGTGACAAGATGAATAAGTAGGGTGACATGTAATGTAAAGAAAAACACAAGGAAAGGAAAAAATTTAGGAAATTCTAAGCTATGCAGAAAATGCTACATAAAAAGCATCTCCCTACTAAATATGAACAGTGTGTGTTTGGAATGGTTTGGGTTACTAATTTTATTACATGAGCGAGCTCATTTCTTTTCTGCCAGATACTTTAAAGATTCTCTTGTGAAAAGAAGGAAATAAATTTAGTTTCCTCTCATCTAAATTCACATAAGTGTCTGTCATAAGATGAAGAAAATTGATTGCGTCAACTGCAAATAAGATATTTTCTATTTAAAAACCTAGTACTAAGGAAGCCATGAACCAGAGAATTTGTGGAGCATTTAGAGAGCGGTTAAGAATACTTTTGGTATGATAATGATGTTACACAGATACATTTCTCCCCTTTTTATTTTTCAGGTCTGCAGATTTCAAGAGAGAGTTAATCCTTGTTTTTGACTCAGTCACATGAAATGCGTTCCTTTCTGAGCTGTTCGAAGGCCAACATCCTCTTGAACCTTCGGTGTAATTCAGCTCTGTGAATGATGTCAGGAACAAGAATTAGGATCCAGTTCTAGTACTTTAGAATGACTCACTGGTTAACTTTGGTGTAGTAACAATAGAAAAATGACTCAGTTGCTCTGTCTGTGAAACTGGGGCAGTGATGCTGGCTGCCTGCCTCGCATGAAGGGATGAAGGAAGGCTAGGTTTAGGAGATAACAGAGGCTTCTGGAGCAGGGGCCTTACAAGAGTGGGGAGGTGGACAGATGCCGAGAAAAAGCCAAAGACCATGGGGGGCAGAGGGAGGCGCAACCTGACACAGGACTCTGAGTCTTACGTATAGGCTGTTCTGTAAACAATGGAGAAAACTAAATGAAGTCAGCTCCCATCCCTTGTCATTCTGGAAACTATCTTTCTACTTTTATGGGTAACTCACTGGGTTCAGAGTAAAAATGGTGGTCCAGGCTTCCTGAAATTTTCTAATGCCCATTATCTTGTTCATTTGGCCATATAGTACTTCTCATACTATATAGATTCTCCCAATTCTACATTGTATGTTCATTAAACATAGAAGTTATAATTGATATATAAATATATATGTGTATGCCTGGTAAAATGCTTGGCACTTTCAAAATAAATACTGTATGTGTTGGGTAAATGAGTTCTTACACACAGAGTAAAACAAAACACACACACACACACCCCAACATTTTTCCCAGTATTAAAGCCACAAAGAAGAAGATTGGGAGGTAGCTGGGGAGACACTTCTGCTACCATACTCATTCCTGCCTGTATTATTTATGATACAGACATGATTGCAGTAATGGAGACCAAGTAACCATACTTAAACAAAATAGAAATTTATTTCTCTTCGTCATATAACATGACTGCTCCATAGTGTCACAAACCCAAGTTCCTTCCACTTTTCTTTGGGTGTTACCCTCAGCTGCATGGTCCAGGTAGCTCACCACAACATCCACATCCTGGCCGATAGAATGGGGAAATGAAGGAGAGCACATACTTCCTCTCAAGAACACATCTCTTCTATCCACAGCCCTTCGGCTAGAACTTAGTCACAAGACCACACCAAGCTGCAAGGGAGCCTGGGAAATGTAGTCTATATTCTGACTAGCCGTAAGTCCAACTAAAAATCAGCGGTCTCTAACAAAAAGAAGGCAGAAAAGAATATTGGGACAACTAGCCATCTCTGTTACACTGCCCAGCATAAAAAATAAAAGCAAAAAGATGTGGATTTCCCAGAGTCACTAGAAAAGTCCCCAACAGACTCAGAAGGAGCTGGCACTAACTTGTCTCATGAGCGTATTAATCTACATGAAGTCAACCCAGATGTTCGTTCAGGGAAAACACTGTTCTCAACTTTGTGTATTTGCCTTTTAAACAACTTTTACTTTCATATATTAATCTCTGATATCTTTAAACATCCTTTCCTATACCAAATTTGGGTTTCCATACTGCAGCTAAAATTTTATGTTTTTTGGGTTTTTTTTTTTTTACCTCTATGGGAATAAAAGCCCACTTACTTTGATTACTCTACATACAAGATTTGAAGATGAATGCATTCAGTGTGAAATCAGGCATCTGCCTGCATTCAGCTTAGGAAATAAGAATAAAAAGCCGTGAGCTTGCCAAGAATAGGAGAGGTTATGAATGATCAGACAACCTAATAGTCACAATAATTAACCATAAAATATTGAGGACTTACTTTTTGCCAAGTGCTTTACCTGAATCATCTCATTTAGAATACAAAATAGATATAGAGATAGAGATCAAAGAGGAATATAGTACTGCTACTATCCCCATTTGCAGCTGAAGAAATCGGGTTTAGGAGAGTTGAGTAACTTGCTAAGACCACCCAGCTACCAAGTGGCAGAGCCTGGGCTTGAACTCAAGGATCTAACACTAGTATTGGTACCTTTAACCACTGAACTACACCAGCATGCTGATGGAATGGAGGACTATGAGTAAATTCCCACGTGTCTTTCCCATCCACCATCACATGCACAGATACCAATCCTGTCAATCACCCTACCTGGGAGTATTGGGACACGAGAACTAAGCAAGAGAATAAAGGTTTCAACCTTGAGCATTTAAGAAGTGATCTTTAAAGCCTTCACAAAACCTTTGTACAACGAAGAAAATTTTTTTAAAAAAACTTTAAATATATTAAAAAATAGTTCTACATTTGAGAATTTTCTTCTGCAATTATTAATGTTCACAAAATCTAAGCTACTCCAGATGTCACATCTACAAACTACTCTTATATAGCATTTCCTGCTATTGTCACTCATCACGTAATAATTTAAGTCTACCTCATCCGTAGAGAGTGAATTCCAGGAAGGTATGTCCCTGGTTTTATTCCCAAATTAGGAAAAGAATGGGTGTCCAACAACTATTTATTGAATAAATCAGTGTTTTTCTTCAACATATCCCTTTAGCATTATTTGCAAACTAGTAGAAATGGTTAATATAAATAATTATATTATTAGATGTTGCTGTGCTTCAAAATTTGATACGAAGAACTTGCACTATAAAAAGTTTTGCTTAATCCATGTTAACTTATCACAGGAATTTAATATCTCACTGACTTGAGTGTGTCTGTGTTCCCTGTGGGATTTCATGTCTATTAATAAGTTTGTTTACTGGACTACTTTTCGCCCCCAACATTTTGTGTGGTTGGCGTTAAATTTGACACCAGTGGATGTGTGAAGGAGTCAAGTCATTAAGATATCAAACTGCTTCAGAACATGGTATTTAGGCTCCAAGGAGAAGGACCCCAGGACTCATCTGTCCTTAATAAAGCCATTCTTGAAAAGAAATTCCTTCTCCCTGAAATATATAATTAATATAACATGATTATATTCATTTCTCCCCAGAGATTCAAGGTGAAAACTTAAGGATTCTTTTCACCCTGGAATTCTGATTCTTCACCTAGGAGGACATGATTCCTACCAAGTTTACACAGATGCTTAATGGGCCAAATGCCTTGTAAAAACTGAAGGGACTTTTACTTCCTTAGGGATTTTTTTTAATGGTTGCGCTCTCAAATGCATGTTTGTTTTATTGTTTCCTTTTTTTGAGCAAGCCCTCTCTCCACACCTATCTCCTAATCCAGATTTTCAAGTGCAGGATTGTAAAGAATGAGGATTTCCCAGGTAAGGCTTGGCCAAGGGTTTGAATACCTCCCTACCTTTTATCTCTGGTGGGAGCCCTGAGTCTTTATGAGGCTGCATTGAAGGTTCCTCACTGAATGTTCACAGATAGAAGACATGCAGACTGGCCAGCTGGTTTTCTTCCATGAAATTTTTCCTCCAATGTTTTATTTTGAAAATTTTCAAACTTACAGAAAAGTTGAAAGTACAGTTTAATGAACACCTATAAACTTTTCATATAGGTTAACTGGATGTTAGCATTTTCCATGTTCCAAATGTTCCAAAGAATATTTATTTTCTTTCTCTTTATATATCTATATACTTACGAATATTTATATATTTTCTTACTAAACCATTTGAAAGTAAATTGCAGAGATCATACTTTACCGCTGAATATTTAAGCTTGTATCTCCTACAAAAACAAGGATATCCTCCTACATAGCCACAATACCTTGTCATCCCCAAGAAATTTACCATTGATTCAATAACATTATCTACTATACAATCCATAATCAAATGTTCCCAGTTGTCCCATAATGTGCTTTACAGTTGGATTTTGGGGCAGGGAGAGGGACACCCACGTTCATTCAAGGTTCATGCGTTGCATTTAGTTATCGTGCATATTTAAGTGTTTTAAAATCTAATTCTACCTACCTCTAGCCCTGCTTTTTTTGTTTTGTTTTGTTTTTCAAGTTTTTTGAAGACTCTGGGGCAGTTGTCTTACAGAATATCCCATGTTCTGAGTTAATCTGATTGCTTCCTTGTGATTCAATTCCGCTTAAGCAATTTTGGCAAGAATAGTACATTGTAATGCTGTTCCCATGAACTTTGAACAAACTCCAGAACAAGGATTTTACCAAGGCCTCAGTGATCGAATTCAACAGAGTTTAAAATATGTCATTTTTTAAAATGAGATTTAATATATACTGCTTTTAACAGAAGGATTGTGATGTCCACAGCAAAATGAAAGATGGGGTGTCAAAGATTCATGTCCAAGATTATTAATAACTTATGTATGTTTGAAAGGGGCCCTTGTCATGTCAAATCTAACAACCTTTGTTGAATAATCAGAATTGAGATTTGGGCAGGGTCAGCCTCTGCCCTTGCAAAGTGGATAATTACTAACTTGGTACAATTTCAGGAATGCAGGAGGCCACTCTTTCCCACTCAGCTACACTGCCTCTATTATGTGAGCAATGATTTCCATCTACTACTATTAATCATCAAAGTGCTTTAATGAATTAGCTACTATATGTCGGGTCTATGCTTAGTGTTTTATTGATCTATTTCTTACGACGACCTCATATTAGAGATGGGAAACTGAGACTCAGAGACGTAACTTCCCCAAAGGCCCAAGCAGTATGCTTGGAATTTGCAACAAAAGCTGCATCACTAACTGAAGTTCCATAATTCCATGTTTCATCTGGTGCTCTTCTATTCCCCAGTCTCACCTCATTCACCAAATAGCCTTCTCTTTTTTCTCTAGAACATACACTGCACTGGGCATCCAATAGCAGCACTTTATGCCAATAAGTCCCCCTAGAAATTATGACTAATATCATGTGTGTCATGTCTGCTTTGTGCCAGGCACCTCGCTGAATGCTCTATACACCACAGCTCATTTACTCTTCCCAAGAACCACATAAAGAAGGTGTATATTAATTATGTCCTTTGGCCACTCAGCTAGTAAATGTCAGAGTGGGGATCTGAACCAGATCTGACTACAGGCCTGAGCTCCTAACCTTTCAGCCTGGATGAAGGACTAACATGGCAGCCCTGGACAATACAATGGCCCAGAGACTTGCCAGTAGTAATAAAGGCCACAACATTAATTCATTAAGCTCTGAACTCCTCTGCCCCCATGCTGCCAGGAGGACAACTAAAAAGAGACTCCCAAAACATTCCCCTAATGGCCCATTAACTCATCAGCTCCTGTGAGCAAATCACTGCATGACATTACTCTCTCACAGAAAAGATTTATCTTCCTGTATCCAGAAAGAACCAAGACACCACTCACAGGAAGTACACACACACACACTCTATCTCTATTTGTTATCCATCCTACACAAAATCTTTGAAATGATTGAGTTTAATAAAAGATGTTTCCCTGAAGCAAATGTTCCAGACTAAAATCAGAACACAGTTTGACTATGATCACTATGTCTATAGCAAGGATATCCCCAAGAAACAAACAAACCAAAAAATCAACTTAGCCAAACACATCCAACCTGTTCTCCAGGCTCTTCTAATGAGCAGGACATCCGGAAGGTGAGGAAAGTTGGGATAAACACCTCCTGGGTGCCTGCCTTATCCATGCCCTATTCTTTGACAACTGTGCCTCACCCATGACCCCAGCTCCCTACCACAGCTGATGGGACCAGGAGTACAGGAGTAGATCCTTGTTAGGGCACCTCTCCTAGAGACCAGAATTCCGGAACTCCTCTTTCTTGTCTTAAACTGAGAAGAAAAGCCAGTCTTCAAAGGGAGGAAAAACAGAACAAAGCAGGTTCACTGAGAGAGACAGACATCAATCCAAGTGGACTTGTGGCAGCCACAAATCTCAATTTGCCCTCAATACTGTCCAGTGACCCCTCTCTACATCCTTGGTTTATTTCCCTTCCCATTTCCAAAGTACATATTCACCCCTCTTCAAACTCCAACCCTCCCATGCCCACCTGCCCTCTCATTTGAGTCCTCAATTATATCCCCTATTTTCCTTCCACAGGCTTCTCACTCTCATGATTATGCCCCCTCTCCTGGATTATTCCCATGAATATACAGTAATTATCACCCATCTTTAAAAAAGGAAGATCCTCCCTTTTCCACACATCCTCTTCCAGCAATCACTTCATTTTCTGCTCCTCTTCAAAGTAAAGGGTTGTCTCTGTTTACTTCCTCCACTTTTAAAATGTTTAATCTTATACTCTCTCTTCAGTCCACTTCCTTGCCCATCGCACCATGAAGACTGGTTTCATCGAGGTTTCTAATGATGTCCATGTTTGCCAAATCTAAGGATCCCTCTCCTAATCTTTTCTTACTTGGCTGTTTGCAGCATTCAGCAAAGACGAGCATTACCTACTTCACAAAGTTTCCATGACACGGCTTTCTCCTGGCTTACCTTCTACCTTGCTGCCTCATCTCCATCAGCTTCACTGGATCTACCTTATTCTTTTGTTCTCCAGATATTGAGGGAAAGGAGAGTGGATCAGGAAAGGTAGGAAAGCAAATATAATTGTGCATTACGGATCTGCCTTCCCCTTGGGATCAAGCATGATTGATTGCTTCACCTCCCAGGATCAGCTTCCAGGAGGCCACGTGAATGATGACACCTCAGAGCTGGCTGTCAGAGAGACGAAGAGGGAAGGATTTATTTCCTCCCTCCCATTCCCCAATGGCCAGAGGTTTACTCCACGGAGGGCAGACTCCTCCTCACTTCTTAACTGCTTCTACAAAGGCACTGAGCAGGTCTGCATCGGCAGGGAATCCCCAGGATGGAAGATGACAGGCACCTGGGAAACAGGACTTTGTCAGGTTGCACCCACAAAAAATCAGTGGGAGCCCACACAGAACCAACAACAGAGGCAGAACAAAAACGCAAAGGCTCCTGGGTCAGGCGAGGCAGAGAGCACCGGAAATAACTCAAAAGAGGTGTCTTATACAACATCCCTGTCCTCTCCTCCCAGCTCCAGCCTTGCCTATTGACATCTCCACATCAATGTCTAAAAGGCACAGTAATGTGGTCGAAAGAGAACGTTTCCTCCCTCCCTACCCCAACATGTTCCTCCTATGTCTTCTCTATCTTGGTCAGTAACATCTTATTTATTTATTTATTTATTCATTTATTTATTTATGGCTGTGTTGGGTCTTTGTTGCTGCGCGTGGGCATTTTCTAGTTGTGGCGAGCGGGGGCTACTCTTCATTGCAGTGCACGGGCGTCTCATTGCAGTGGCTTCTCCTGTTGTGGAGCACGGGCTCTAGGCGCGCGGGCTTCAGTAGTTGTGGCACGTGGGCTCAGTAGTTGTGGCTTGTGGGCTCTAGAGTGCAGGCTCAGTAGTTGTGGCACATGGGCTTAGTTGCTCCGCGGTGGGTCGGATCTTCCCGGACCAGGGCTCGAACCCGCGTCCCCTGCATTGGCAGGCGGATTCCTAACCACTGCGCCACCAGGGAAGTCCGGTCAATAACATCTTAATCCAACCAGTTGCTATGCTAAAAATTGAAGAGTTACCATTGGTTTCTCTCATTGCCCTCCCCTCCCCAATTCATCTACCAGTAGATCCTGTTGGCTCTAGCTACAAAATGCATCCCAAATCCATCCACTTCTCTCCATCTGCCCTACAGCCAACCTAACCCCATCCATCACCACACCTCAGGTGGACTCTTCTGGACCTAACCGGCCCTCCTGCTCTTTACTCTTCCACAATACAATCTTCACACAGCTGCAGCCAGAGTGAGCCTCTTTTTTTATTTTTTACATTTCACTACAAAACATTTTCAAACATAAACAGAAGTTTGAAACAGTTGTAACAATATTAATAGTAACAATATTAACAATAGTGACAACAGTAACCAAAAAAAAAACCGATGGTGAATCAAAACTCCATGTGCCCACCTTCAGCAAGTATCCGATCATGGCCAATTCTGTTTCATTTCTATCTCTAATTCTGAGATAAATCCCAGATACCATATCATTTGATCTATGATTTTGCATAAGTTTGTATCTCTTAAAGATACAAAGTTCTTTAAAGAACTTTCAAAAAAATCAAAGGAAAGATCAATAAAAATTGCAAACAATTTTTTAAAAACCATAACTACATAACATTACAGGGTGTTCTTTTTAAAAGGTGAAGCAGATCATGCCATTTCCTTGCTGAAAACCTTCCAGTGGCTTCCCATCAAGCTTTGAATAAAGCAAAACCCCTTATTAAGGTTTAGAAGGTCCAACCTCACATGGCCCCTGCCTGCATCTCTGATCCCATTCCTGACCAGCTTCCCACTGCACACCAGCCACACTAGTACTGCACGTTCTCTCCTCCCTGAGAGCCCTCGCACTAGTTGGTCTCTCTGCCTCAGAGACTCATCCTTGCCATCTTCCAATGCTCAGCTCCTTGCTGTCGTTCAGGTCACAGCTTACATGAGAGCACCTTTTATCACCTGTCTCAAGTAGCCTCCCAGTTTTTACCACATGGTCCTCTTCTAATCCTCTCCATAGCCCTTTGCCCATGATATTTCCAGTGTACCCTGGACAGGTTTATGCTTATTGTCAAGCATGATGATTACTAGCACTTCATTCGCTCTCAAATGTGGCCAACAAATTTTATGGTCACCCTGTTTATAAGAATCTTATTTTTGTTTGACTTTGGGTTGCTTATTGTCAACCTCCTTCTACAAGAATATAAGCTCTTTAACCAGACAGCTCTCATCTGACTAGTTCTCCACTGTATCCACAGTGCTTGGCACATGGCGGGGTGGAGTGGTGGGGTATGTGGAAGGAAGGAAGGAAGGAAGGGAAGGAGGGAGGGAGGGAGGGAAAGAGGGAAGGAGGGAGATCTCAGGCTCTGACTTTCCAGTCCTGGTTCCAATCAACCTTTGTACTCTCCTATATTAGGCTTCCATAATTTTCTATAAATGTTTCTATTTTGCTTAACATAGATCAAATGGGTTTCTGTGATTTTTAATCAAGCAATTCCTGATAGCTGCTGATTACTTTCAAGCAATTTTTTGTTTTCCCATTTGTATCACAGTTTTCTTCTAGAGAATTGCTTTCTTTAATTAAACAAAACAAAGCAAACAAAAAAAAAAGCCCTATAATCAGAGCCACTGTTATGAACTGAATATTTGTATCCACCCCCCCCCAAATTCATATGCTGAAATTCTAACCCGCAATGTGATGGCATTAGGATGTAGGGCTTTTAGGAGGTGATTAGGTCATGAGGGTAGAATCTTCATGAGTGGAATTAGTGCCTATATAAAACGGATCGCAACAAGGACCTACGGTATAGCACAGGGAACTATACTCAATATTTTGTAATAACCTATAAGGGAAAAGAATCTGAAAAAATATAGATATATATGTATAACTGAATCACTTTGCTGTACATCTGAAACTAACACAACATTGTAAATCAACTATACTTCAAAATAAATAAATAAAATAAAATAAATAAAATGGATCCCAGAGAGCATTCTTGCTCCTCCTGCCATGTGAGGACAGTGGGAAGACAGTAATCTATAAACCAGGAAGTGGGCTCCCACCAGATACCAAATCTGCTAGTGACTTGATCTTGGACTTCCAGCCTCCAGAACTGTGAGAAATAAATTTCTGTTGTTATAAGCCACCCAGTCTTTGGTATTCTATTATGATAGCCTGAACGGACTAAGATTCAGGCTATCGGACTAAAACAAGAAAAATCCACCAAAAGTATTTTCCTTAACCATAAGCCATTGAGAAGTCTGGAATTGCAAACAAGCAGTCCAGATTAAAAGGTAATCATTTCTGCTCCACAACTACAATAAATATTAGTGACACTGGCAATAAAGCTTCAGATCCTGATTATGCATGGGCCCATTTTTACAAAAACATTTCAGTGGAAGATATAAGTACATTGTCAAAACAGCAATAAATCCTTGACATTGAGACCCAATTTTTTTTTTTTTTTTTTTCATTTAAGCATGTGAAGCATGTGTATGGCCATTGTCTTCAGGTCACTCCATTTCAGGAAGTTCATGCTTTGTATAATCATTGTAAAATTAGAGCCATTTGGTAAGGAAAAGAATGGTAGTAGCATTCATTCAAACACAACAATATCAAAATCAAACCTTGGAATTTTTTGTTTCTTGCTTTTTGTTTTTAAATGGGAATGGTGGTAGCTAGAAGTTGCTCCAAACTTCAGATGATGACTAATGAGAAGAATGTTGGTTCATAGTACCCAATACTGAGAAAAATTTAATAAGCTCACTTCCCAAGTAATAGTAGCAGTCTTAAAGAATGAGGTAACCAATTATGGAAGGAGATGAAGACATTTAACTGAAGAAATGTGCCGTAGACCATGGGTCCCCAACCCCCGGGCTGCAGACCTCTATCGGTCCATGGCCTGTTAGGAGCCAGGCCGCACAGCAGGAGGTGAGTGGCAGGCGACCCAGCGAAGCTCCATCTGCTGCGCCCCATCGCTCCCCATCGCTCGCATTGCAGCCTGAACCATCCCCCCACCTACCCCAACCCCCCAGTCCGGAAAAATTGTCTTCCACAAAACCGGTCCCTGGTGCCAAAAAGGTTGGGGACCGCTGCCCTAGACCACCTCTCCTGCAACCTCAGATCTACTCTCTTTCCCCAGCCAAGAGGGAAAAATGAGTTTTAGCAACCAAAGGAAACACAGAAGGCCTCAGTACTGAACACGTACCACCCCTTACTTTAGTGAGCCCACTCCCAGGAGAGACACGTGCCATTTCTGTACAAAAGGCACTGTATATTCTTTCATTCCATGAAAACTTATTGCTTTGATCTGTGCTAGAGTTTGGGCAAACAGTGGTGAGTAAAATAGACAAAATCCCTGCCAGCATGGAGCTTATAGTCTTGTGGCTCCCTCAAAAATAATACTGTCCGAATGCCAGCCTATGTCATTTTTCTTTCAAGGAGGCAGCATTTCATAGGCCTTATGGTCAGTCAGAGGACCTGGGTTCAAATCCTGGCTTTACAACTTAGTAGCTCTGCAATCTCAGGCAAGCTACTTAATTTCCCTGTGCCTAAGTCTCCTCTTCCGTAATATCATAAGTTTTTTGGGGAGGATTAAATGGGTAAAGGAATTAATAAAGTAAATAACAGTGTAAAGCAGTTAGATTAGTGCCTGACACAAAGAAAGCTATAGATGAGAGTTTGCCATTTCTATTGTTATTACAGTAAAGAGTGGGATTGATTGAAGAGGCCTGTATTTGGAACACTTAATCTATGAACATTATGCACCCAAACATGCATGAACAGAGTTTCCTGGTAGCCAGCCCCTTTTTTCTCCAGACAGGAATTATGAGGTTTCTTACCTGGAAAAGCTGAATGGCTGCAGAGAAAAGACTTCCATAAAATGGCATGTGGAAGTTTCCCAGCATTGAGCCAAGTCCCTGCCAATCACCCTAAAACAACTACCATTGGACAGCAAGCCCCACCCAGGTCAGAATCATTCCCACTCTGCTTTCCAGCAGCTCTCCCTTAATTATGAATGAAGTGCTACAGGTGACCAGACCTTTAATAATAGAGAGACACCAAGAAAAACAAATAGATAACAGCATCTCAGAGTAAACAAAGAAAATATAGAAAACCGAAGAGAACTCAAATCTTTTGAAAGGTTAAAAAAGATACTGCATCTATAAAAACAGCATCAAAATGCTATTTTAAAAAAAGAACAGAGAACAAGAAAGAGTTCTGGGGAAATTAAAAATAGGGCTGCTAAAATTGAAAATTCAATAAAACAGTTGGAAAATAAGATTAAAAAAATATATATATATATATACACACACATATATACATATACTTATCAGTCAATCCCCTCCCCCTTCCCCAACAGCAGCATCATAGAGTCTATCTTGTCTTCCCTAACCCATTTTCCTTCCATGTCCCATGCCCTGGGCTACACTGGAGGGCTCCTGACCACTAGAAAGATCTGTAATCTTAAAGCCTGTGGCACACGAGGCTGGCAAATGTCCAAGGAGTGAAGGAAAGAATGAATGATTGACAGCAGTGGTGAAGCCCCAGTATCACCTCTGCCAGCCTCCTTGGCTCAGTTTATGTTGCCTCTTCCTGAATATTCTCTCACCCACTTTGCACAAAAAAGAGGCCTTAGCAAAGTTTATGAGTACATGAACATTGGACTTGAAATTACACAGACCAGATTTTACCTCCAGAATCTGCTATTAAGTTTTCAGAGAGGCAAGGGTCATGTTTGCCAGAACACCTAGTGGCTTGCACTCTTGTCACCATCAGCCAAAATGGTGACATCCATTTTTTTGAATGGCCTTTATCAATGTTGGTCTGAGAATATGCTGCATGAAATGATAGTGATTAGTATTAAATTAATGATGATAATCAAATACAACACACATACACAAATGCAAAACAGAAGATAAAGATGAATAATATGAGAGCAAAATAGAATATATAAAAGATCAATCCAGGTCAAATATCGGTAGGAATTCCAGAAAGAAAAAACAAAGAGCATAAAATTATCAAACAAAGAACTAGGAAATTTTCTCAGAGTTTAAAGAACATTAACCTTCAGGTTGAGAGACTTTAGAACAAAAGAAAAAAGCTATACCAAAAAGCAGTATCATGAAACTCCGAAACATCAGACATAAAGAGAACAAATGTAATCCTTACCTCACATCATATACCAAAATTGATGCCAGGTAGATTAGAGACTTAAATGTGTAAGTCAAAATTTGATATCTTTTAGAAAAGAATACAGCATAAAATCTTCATGTCCTTATGATAAAGAAGTATTTTTAAAATAAGACACCAAATGCATAACTTACACAGGAAAAAAGTGACACATTTGACTACACTAAATTCAAAACTTGTATTACATCAGAGAAGACTGTAGCAAAGACTTCCTAGTTGTTCACTCACCCTTTTGTCCTTTCCTCCTGTGCACACACAGCCGGACTGCATTTCTCATCCTCACCTGCAACAAGATGTGGCCATTGTGACTGCAAACTGGCCAGTGAAATGCATACATTTGAGACAAGATAGCCTCCATCATTTTAAAGCTATCTGGCTAACAGTGTTTTCAGTATTTCTGAGGGTTCAAGACATTTATGAAGCACTGCCTTTTGGCTCAGCACGGAGATAGGTGCAACAGAGCAGTTAAGGACAACATTCTGTAGCCTCTCAGCTCTGCCAGCTACTAGCTTTGTGACCTTAGGCAAGTTACTTCACGTCTCTGTGCCTCATATGTCCCAAATGTGGGACATAATAAGGACAGGGCTACCACAAGCAGACATTATAAAATTTCAATAATATATAGTAAGTGTTCAAGTATCTTGACTTCTATTACACTTTTGAAAAGGATTTAATCCACAATATGAGTGTCAAAATGGGAGGGAAACAAAAATCAATGCAATAAGAAGACCTTTTCATTGTCTAGTGAGGCACCTGACACATAGTAGGTGCTCAATAAACATTTTTGAATGAACAAGTGAATGAATATGAGAGTAAGTAATAGTGAGAAATTTACTTAGGCAGGATGGGCATGAGCCTCTTGGCACTATTCAGCAATTGTTTTCAGTGTTTCTTAGCCCCAGTTTACATTAGAATCACTTGGGAGCTTTCTAAAAACACCAGTGGTGGAACCCCACCAACCAAATCAACTGAATCAGAAACTCTGGGATGGGAAGCAAATACTGGTATTTTTTTAAATACAGGTGGTCTACTGTGCACCAGGTTGAGAATAATTGCTTTAACTCATTCCGAGTTGACTCCTTTTCTATTCTGCATGGTAACTCTCCCTAAATGTCCTTACTTCTTCAGGCCCCCAACTCCATCCCCAATGCCTTTATTCTTGGCAGATGACTACTCTTCATCTTCTCTCTTCTGTCTCACCTTTTACTCTCCTCTTCCCTGCTCTTCCTATTTCAGGAGAATGAGTGGGTCCCTGGACTCATTCACTGTCTCCACTTGAACCTGCAGTTGCCCACTTTTGCAGTTATCATACTGTGCTATCAAGTAAGTCATGCATCTGTCCACTCTCCAACTAGACAATAAATTCCTCAGAGGCAAGGGTCCATTCATCTTTGCAGTCTCGCTGTGAAAACAGGTGGTAGTACACTCCCTCAGGTGTCAGAGAAGAAAAGCTGATGCCCAGCACATGGCAAGCACTTCATAAATGTCACTGAATAGGGTGGTGGGACCTTCACCTGGGCCTTGAAGTGTCAGTAAGAATCAAGAAAGAAAAGAGGGAATTTTATAAGAGGTATAGAAAATAAAAACTAAAATATGGAATTCAGAACATCAGCATTTAACTCTTCCTAGAACTTTCTAGAAACTATCACCATTAAACTTCAACAATACATATGCATCACTACTACTTCACACTAAAATTCCTATGGTTGCTACTAAAATATGGCTTTTGAAAGTACTTTTGTCAAGTATAAAAGGCAACATAAATGAAAGAATGTTACTAAGAGAAAAAAGAACACAAGAGAGAGACAAATCCACAAAAAGCATCATTTTATTTCAACAAGTAGATACAACTGCAACTCCTTCTCTTGTTCCTCAGTGTCCAAATCTGTAAAATGGAGATAATAATAATACCTCCTTCCACAGCTTGCTGAGATGATTAAGTGAGTTAATAAATATGAAGAGCATAGAAGAGTATCTGGCATATAGTAAGCACAATAAATTGTTAGTTTTTTAATATTATTATCTTCAAAATGTTAATGCTTGCAGCTTTCAATTAGGAAAGGAAAAGAAGAATGACTTTGGGAAAGAGGAGGATGGCCAGGCACTTTTCATAAGCCATCTGATTTGACTCCTCTCTATAAAACTATAAGTAGGTTAACACTGTGTCCATTTTATAGATGAGGAAACAGAGGCTCCAAGCTGCATGGCTATTCAGTGCACTTCAGGCACATTCTCATTCTATAAGACAATACAAGTACTTTCCCTTTCAGGGAAGACTTCCCTGTCTACTGAAACCATTAATTCCACGGACACAATTCCACTATAATGTGCTAAAGACCACTGAAGCTGTTCACCCCTGCTAAATGGCACTGTAATCAAACTGTCAAGAAGGCTTGGAAACTCAAAGACTGCTATTAAATCATCTTTCTGGCCTCTCGTTGCCAGGGAAAGTAATCTCAATTCCTTTAACCTTTCCTTGTAGGTGTTATTTTCCTAGCGCTTAGTCACTGTCACTTTCCTCTGCAGTCCTGAACCTCAGAGGGACCTAAGAGAGGCTGCCTTGGATGGGTCTGTTACCCTACATGCTCCATCTCTCTCGCTAGCTAGTTTTGGCAACCCTGCTTAATATCAGGGTTTGTCTAATTTTCTTAGTTTTCTTAAAGAAGTAAGTTGCCATGGTTGATCCCATTTATCTTTGTCTTCTATTTTATTTATGGGCATTCCTTTTTTTAAATTATTGAGGTGTAATTTACATACAGTAAAGTTCACACCTTTTAGTGTATGATCCTATGAGTCTTAACAAATGCATGCAGTGATATAACCATGACCATGAAGATATAGAGCATTTCAACCATCTCAAAAAGTTCCCTTGGGACTTGCCTGGCAGTCCAGTGGTTAAGACTCCATGCTTCCAATGCAGGAGGCATGGGTTCGATCCCTGGTCGGGGAACTAGGATCCCACATGCCACATGGCATGGCCAAAAAGTAAAGAAAAATAGAATAAAATAAAAACAAAAAGTTCCCTTATGGTTCTTTGTTGTCCCCTTCAGCCCCTGACAACTACTATCTCTTTTATGTCTCTGTAGTTTTGCCTCTTCCGAAATGTCATATAAATGGAATCAGATGGTATGATTTTCAGCTTTTTAAGTCTCGATTGTTTGACTTAGCATAATGCATTTGAGATTCATCCATATTGTTGCATGTATCACAGGTTAGTTCCTTTTATTGCTCAGTGGGGTTTCATCATATGGACTATAGTTTGTTTATCCATTCACCAGTTGAAGGACATTAGGGTTGTTTCTAGTTTTAGGTGTTTATGAACAAAGCTGTTATAAACATTTGCATACAGGTTTTTGTATAACATAAGTTTTCAATTAGCTTAGGTAAACACCTAAAAGTGGGATTACTGAGTCACATGTTAAGTGTATTTTAATTTTATAAGAAATGCCAAACTATTTTCTAAAATGGCTATATCATTTTGCATTCCCACCAGCAATGGACAAGCGTTCGAGTTACTCTGCATCCTCATCAGCACTCGGTATTGTCAAGTTTTATTTTTTGTTATTTTATTTTATTTTTAGCCACTCTTTTATGTGTGTAGCTTCTCATTGTGGTTTTAATTTGCATTTCTCTAATGTGTTGAGCATCTTCTCATGTGCTTATTGGGCATTTATATATTTTTAAATTTTCCTTTCAAGTTATTTGTCCATTTTTTTTAATTGGGGTTTTTTCTTAGTTCTGAGTTTTGAAAGTTCTTATATATTCTGGATAAAAGTCCTAAATCACATGTTGATTTCCCACTTATTTTTTTATCCTACCAAGGGGCTACATCAGACATTTCTGAGATGAGTGTAGAGACGGTCCTTAGCTCATAGACACTAGTCACAAGGGAGGCAGATGTTTATAGAAGACAGAAAAGGCCTTGATTATATAGTAACCCAGAGTCTTTCATTCTCTTCATCTTATTCCATACAAGTTAGAACAATATGGTGGGTCTGTGGTCAGAGAGAAGAAAGACACAAAATTACACAAAAGTTTTCTTAGAGTGGGTCAAAACCAGTAAGGGAAGAATTAGTTTGGTAGCTGTTTCACTTTGAGACTAGATCAGGAGTTGCCATTTTCATTCCGCCCTTTCTCTTAAGAGTGAGAATCCCCACTACTTCCCGCATCCCCACCTCCAATGGGCCCATCTAACTGGCTGAGCACCTGAGCCAGAATCAGAGAGGAATAAGAGGTTGGTCCTGAGAGAAGGGAACCGTAAAAGAAGGAGAGGAAGAGGACTTCCCTGCTGCCTCAGGGACTCAGTGTATACTGAGCAGTGACTTTCCATACTGAAACATCATCTAGACTCCTGGAGCATGTTTGATCAATAGAAATATTTTTAGGTAGGAAAGGCTGAGAGGTGGTAATCTACTTGGGGTTGTTGGAAAATCAGGAAGGACATGAAGCTATGTTTGCAAAGCTGTTCACAACGGATTGCAAATATCAATTCTCCATATCAAAGAAGAGAGCAAAGGTGAAGCTTTCTACTAAAGGACTATAACATCCCACCTCCTAGCCATTAAGGACAGAGTTAGGAAGAGAGTCAGCCCACCTCCCTATCTGTGTTTCCACTACTCATCTTTCACTAAGGAAAGATAGATAGATAGATAGATAGATAGATAGATAGATAGATAGATAGATAGATAGACAGATAGATAATAAATAGACATATAATCACCGGCTTTTAACTCTAATCAAATAATCCTAGAATTTCTGATTCTGTATTACTTACTTGACCTGAGAATACATTATGATTTTGAAGCACTCATAACATCTAAGAAATGAAAAAAGACAAATTCAAATTGCCTGACCTTTCTATGGTAAACCTAACTAGTCAATCTATTTTCATTTCCTTTCTCTTATGTCAAAATAGACAGTTAAACCTGAAGTACAGAAGTGTGAATTCCTCTTGGCACAAATGATACCAAACTTGCCCCAGTAAATCACTAAATGCCTTCACCTCTACAGTTCTTCTGTTGATCTCTACATTTTGGATTGAGAATTTCCATAATTGTCTGCATTTACGTACATCTGTTCCACATCATGGTACCCTGTGTAAGATGAGTGGTTCTGAAAATACATCATCATGTATCATGGGTTATAATGAGAAGTAGATTAACCCAGGGGCATGCCATCAAATGATCTGCCAAAGGTACAGTTGACAAAGTCTTCATCAGTCAGTACTGATATAAATACCATCCTCCTCAGCGGATCATCGGCAATGCGTCTCTCAGAGCTAAATCAGTACTCTAATTGCAACATCAGTTATGGGCCCTGCTCAATGACGAGAGGGGCAAAGATATGAGGATGTTCTCAGCCGAAGCTATTTATACATGCCACATGGTCCTTAATTATCTGGTAGGGAGGGGATGGGAAGAGTTGGAAAGTTGACATGACTAAAAACTAAATCCATCCCCCCACCCCCTTTTGTACAATTCCAGCAAGAGGGAAAATTCTAGGCACTTCCTTTACAAGAGAAAAAGGTAAGAAACCTCCAATCCTGTGAGAATGCTGTCTACCCAGTTGCCAACTGGCATTTCATAGCTAATAATCCTTTTTATTGTGTGAGTTCAAAACTTTAACAGGCTATGGGAGAGAAAAGTCAAGTTGCATATGCCCCAAATTAAATGAGCAGTCTTTGTAGAATCTCCTTTTATCCTTAAAAGTAGAAGAAAGTTGTAGGTTAGAAAACTGATTTGGTAATTTCAGAACTCTGGTCAATAAAAAAATCCATACTTCAATACAAAAGCTTTCTGGTACATAATATACAAACATTAATTACTTATTCATTAACTGATATATTAAATGCCAGAGATTCAAAATATAGTACAGGAAGAATATCAAATATATTATATATTTGGGAAGAAATAGTTATAATAAACTTCATTTATTTAGTGCTTCTATGTGTCAGAGACTGTGTGCTAAGAAGTCTACCTATAATACCTCAATAAATTCTTTCTACAACTCGATAACAGATATATTATTATCCACGTGTTACTGATAAGGAAACTACAGCTCAGAAGATTAAATGGTACAAGTCACACACCATTTAAGTAGAACTGTCAGAATTCAAATTCTCATCAGACTCCAAAGTCTTTACTCTATAACACTACTCTTGGGACTTCCCTGGAGGTCCAGTGGCTAAGACTCCACACTCACAATGCAGGGGGCCCAGGTTCGATCCCTGGTCGGGGAACTAGATCTCACATTCCTGCCGCAACTAAGATCCTGCATACCGCAACTAAACATGCCGCAACGAAGATCCCACGTGCCACAACGAAGACCCGGCGCAGCCAAAATAAATAAATAAATACATATTAAAAACATACAAATAAAAAAAATAAAACACTACTCTTTATTCTACATATTTGTGTCAACTTCATAGCTTGTCTTACTGCCTACATCCTGCTTCCCTATAATGTCAACTGACCTATTTATGACCTTTCAAGGTAACTACTCTCCCTCTTGTCTCTCCTTCATGCATCTTTAAGCTATGTATCCACTGTGAACAGCTCAACTTTCTACTTATTTCTTATCTCACATCTAATAATGAGATCATGATTGGTTCAGCTTTTCCATGTCGGAGCAAAGATGGTGCCCCAGGCCCCCTCATAACATAGTGCTTATCCATGGTCAGGTACCTGGTCTTGTTCCAATTAGCTGGTGGCTGGTTAGGAGGGAGCAGGAGAGGAGGGGTGCCCCACCCTGTTAGCAGGAGCTGTGGGTGGGTCAGTTCCCCTTAGCAGAGGCTGCAGAAACTGGGATTGACTCGTGTAATACAAATATGGTGAAGGAATTCTTTTTTTTTTTTTAACATCTTTATTGGAGTATAATTGCTTTACAATGGTGTGTTAGTTTCTGCTGTATAACAAAGTGAATCAGCTATACATATACATATATCTCCATATCTCCTCCTTCTTGCGTCTCCCTCCCACCCTCCCTATCCCACCCCTCTAGGTGGCCACAAAGCACTGAGCTGATCTCCCTGTGCTATGCGGCTGCTTCCCACTAGCTAGCTATTTTACATTTGGTAGTGTATATATGTCAATGCCACTCTCTCACGTTGTCCCAGCTTAACCTTCCCCCTCCCCGTGTCCTCAAGTCTATTCTCTACGTCTGCATCTTTATTCCTGTCCTGCCCCTAGGTTCTTCAGAACCATTTTTTTTTTTTAGATTCCATATATATGTGTTAGCATACGGTATTTGTTTTTCTCTTTCTGACTTACTTCACTCTGTATGACAGACTCTAGGTCCATCCACCTCACTACAAATAACTCAGTTTCATTTCTTTTTATGGCTGAGTAATATTCCACTGTATATATGTGCCACACTGGTGAAGGAATTCTGAATATACCACTGTGAAGAGTTTTCTTTTCTGAATTGTCCTTATCTGACTAAAAGCAGAGCCTCCCAAAAGAATTCAACTGTCATAAATGCCCTCCAGGAAACCGGGAAAGATTGACTCCTATCACTGGAGACAGCACCAGATAAGAAACCACTTAAATAGACATTGTCTCTAAACTAGCATATCTCCTACCTATCCTCATAAAGGCTCATTTACCTTCCCCAAAAGTCATTTGTTTTTCCCAAAAGTACCCTTTTTCCCCTTTTCTTCCCTATTATGATGGTATATAAGCCCCAAATTCTAATCACCTCCTTGAGTCACAATTTTCTGTGAATTCCCATGCATATAACATGAATAAAAAATCTTTTTTTTTCTCTTACTGTCTTTTTTCAGTTAAATTCTCAGCCCCGCCCCCCCCACCCCCGCCCCAGAGATAGAACCTAAGAGGGTAGAGAAAAAGTTTTTCCTCCTCCACAAAGAAATAGTTTGAAACCATCAAAAATTATACTGTAGAAGAGTATTTAACGGCATGGAAAAAAATCCACCATCTGTCAAGTTAAAAAATAAGGCTGCCAAACAAATGTAGAGTCAGATCTCATTTTTGTAAATATGTGTGTTTGTATACATGCGTTGAAAATCTAAAAGATGTTCACCAAATTGTTAACAACTATTACCTTGAGGACTAGGAGCAATTTTAATTTTTCTTTTTATTCCATTTTGTAATATGCAAACCTGCAAACCTGTAATAAATTTATATTACCTTTTTTTTTGTGGGGGGGGCTGTGCCGTGTGGCATGTGGGATCTTAGTTCCCTGACCAGGGATCGAACCCGAGCACCCGCAATGGAAGGGCAGAGTCTTAACCACTGAACTGCCAGGAAAGTCCCTATATTACTCATATATTACTTTCTATATTGAAAAACATTCAAATATTTTCTTTTTGAAAAAATAAGAATCTAAACATACCATTTGTAGAAGTCATATTATCTTTTAAATTTATCCTGAAAAAGTACAGATGAAATTTAAAATTTAGCTGTGAAAATATTCATTGTCATATTAGCAAAATAAAATTTTGAAGTAAATAGTCCAATAATACAACATCGAAAGAACTAATTAAGTGATATCCATAAGGTGGATATTTTGTGATCGTAAACATCATTTCACGAAAAAAGATATGACATGCAAATACATGTACAATATACTATTGGGAAAAAGCAAGTTACAAAACAATAAATTATAGTGTGACCCTATTTTATAGTTCAAAATTACACAAAATACATTTATGCCTAGAAAATAACCTGGAAGAATTTAACAAAAGGGGGTAGGATTACAGATAGTTTTAATTTTTTAATTTTTATGTCTCTATAATTTTTTAATTATCCCACAATGAACCTGCATTACGAATGTAATTTTAGAAATAAGAGTTGGGGTTTTTGGTTTTATTGGGGCTTTCTATCTTGTTTAATGTAAATATAGATGGCTCTGATTGGGATTTAGGACCTTTCCTCATTTTTGCTATCTTATTTGAGACTGCTTAGCACTTGGAGAAAAGTAGCATTTGTAAAGATTTTATAGTCATGACATGAAATAGACTAGACTAATAAATGTGTACGTTTTAACACAGAAGGCAGAGGCAATTTCTCAATCATCATATTGAGTTTCTTAATGAGTGTTCATTTATTCATCACTGAGTGGCAGATAATTCTCAGAGATTGCTTCTATTCTAATAATGCCTCTACAGAATCCTGTGCTCCTCACAACCATGGTAACAAAAATTCTTTGAGAATTCCTACTTGCAAACTTGGCAGGGTGCTGGAAAGCAATGGAAACACAGATACACATTCTAATACAGTACATTATTTCACAGTAGCTGTAATCTTTGTAAAAATCATTGTCTTCTCAAAAAATTAAAAATAGAAGTGTGATCCAGCAATTTCATTTCTGGGTATATATCCAAAGTAATTGAAAGCAGGGACTGGAACAGATATTTGTACATCCATGTTCATAGTAGCATTATTCACAGTAACCAAAAGGTAGAAGCAACCCAAGTGCCTACCCACTGATGAATGTATATGCATGTGTGTGATGAAAAATGTATTTCATACTGTGGCTCATGGTCAAAAATGCTTGAAACCCCTGTGTTACATTGTATGTTCATTCATGGAAATTTGAAAAACTAGAATAAATTATTAATTAATTAATTTTTATTAATGTATGTCTAATAGCAATCAGCAAAGCCAGAAAACATGGTGGCATGCAAGCCTTAGAGTTCCTACTTTATTACAGCCCTTTTCAGAAGCATATTCTTTCTGAATTCACTTCAATACCTCCACAGTCTACATAGGATTTCCAACTTTCTTTCCCTTGTTTTAATCACATATAGACATACACTGGACCAAAGAACCCTTGGAATCTAAGTAGGAAAGGATATGTTTAGTCAACAAATAGTAGATTTCTTGACTATTTTAATCTACTTAAGTAAACAAAGATTGTTCTTGCCCATCTAGCACTTTAAATTTTCATGCTTAGTTGTTGATGTGCCTATGAAAATCTTCTCAATTTCTTGACCTTTTTCAAGGGTCAAGAAGAGGCCCAGTGGGGACGGTGTTGGAGGTCAGCCCAGGCTGAAGCAGACAGCCAACTGACAGCGCATGGAACTATGGCCAATCATGTCAACAGACCTGATCTTCCAAGAGAAGCTAGAAATTTCTATTTTTATGTGCAATCTCCTGTTGTTAAATGTTGGCAATTAATTCAAAATAATTTTAAACACTTTGAAGGACAAATAAAATGTGTCTGCAAGCAGCCCAGTTTGTGACCTCTTCTTCCAGAAGTCCGCTAGATAAGACAACAATAACTATCCTTCAGAGCCTCCATAACTTCACCCCATTCTAACCTCCACCCCTTCCTCACCCCCAAATTAACTGTTCTCTGATCTGAGTTACTAACACAACTTATGTGTATCCCTGTTACAGTGCTCATTACATTTTATGATAGTTTTGTTGTTGCTGTCGTTGTTTGTTTTCCTACATATCCATCTACCTTGCTAAAGTAATTGTGATTTAATGTTAAACCCTGAGCTTGGCACTCAGGTGGGATTTGAGAAAATCAGTTTGAGTCCCAGCTCTGACATGAGACAACTTTGGGCAAGTCACTTGACCACTTTAGGCTCAATTTTCACATCTAAAATATGAATTGTTAATAATAATGGATAGGGCTTCCCTGGTGGCGCAGTGGTTGAGAATCTGCCTGCCAATGCAGGGGACACGGGTTCGAGCCCTGGTCTGGGAAGATCCCACATGCCACGGAGCAACTAGGCCCGTGAGCCACAACTACTGAGCCTGCGCGTCTGGAGCTTGTGCTCCGCAACAAGAGAGGCCGCGACAGTGAGAGGCCCGCGCACCGTGATGAAGAGTGGCCCCCGCTTGCCGCAACTAGAGAAAGCCCTCGCACAGAAACGAAGACCCAACACAGCCAAAAATAAAAATAAATAAATAATTAAAAAAAAAAAAATAATAATAATGGATAAAATGGTGCCTGCATTATTAGCTGTAGCAACAGAGATACAGTGAGATAGCTTCAGTCACACCTTCCCACAAGGCCTCAGGAAGAAACCTTGAGTGTAGATGGACTTTTTTTTATTAATAATTATGATAATAAGTGGAATACTGAGTGCTTATATATTCCAGGCACTTCCAAGATGCTTTATATGGTTCCATAAACTTCACAACTCCATGAGGTAAACACCATCATTATTTATATTTTACCAGTAAAGAAAATAGGGCTTAGGGTGGTTGGATAGCACTTCTACTAAGTGGCAGAGCTGGAACCAAAATGTCCCACTGCAAAGCCCACGATCTTGAGCACACCCCTAACTCACAACAGTGCAAAGTCTCAGAACAGGATCATTTCCTCAAACTGTGTGGTTCTGAAGGCAATAAGATGGACAGACACATACACCTTTGTGTCTTTTATATTCTTTTTGTGAAGAAAGATGCTCTCATTCGTTTATGAAAAAAATCCATAGGGAGTGGCTAGACTGGATGGATGGTTGCCTGTGGGGACAGGGAAATGATTTTAAGATTTCTCTAAGGAGACAATTTGAGAAGTTTCAACAAAGGGAAGGAGAGGGCTTAGCAGATGTGAACCAGGAGCTTGCTCCAGCCTCCCAGCCCCAATCCCACCCCAACTGTGGACAGCTGGCTATGGATGCTGTGTTGCCAGCAGGTAGGAACTGGGGCCAGGGATGGCAGCCTCCCCAGGAATGGTGGAGGCTGCTCAAACTTCAGATAAGCCCTTTATCTTGGTGATGGTAAATCTTGCCATTCATCATAAAAAGGTAAATATAGGAGCCCAATCGACAGCCATCAGCTAATGAGGGTTTACTTGACTAATGCAGTTCTTACTCGGTTCTCATTTGAAGCTTAATCCCTGGTGAGTAGTTGCTGTTTCTCACGTACATTTTAAAGGGTCTTAACACAAAGTGAGAGAGTGGCATGGACATATACACACTACCAAATGTAAAATAGATAGCTAGTGGGAAGCAGCCGCATAGCACAGGGAGATCAGCTCGGTGCTTTGTGACCACCTAGAGGGGTGGGATAGGGAGGGGGGGGTGGGAGGGAGACGCAAGAGGGAAGAGATATGGGGATATATGTATACATATAGCTGATTCACTTTGTTGTAAAGCAGAAACAAACACATCATTGTAAAGCAATTATACTCCAATAAAGATGTTAAAAAAAAAATTAAAAAAAAAAACTTAATCTCAAAAAAAAAGGGTCTTAACAATGTCATTTCCAAAGGAGAGTCGGGGGTAGAAAGTAGGAGGTGGGGGGACTCATTCTAAACACAGTTTTCCCCTCATTGCCATTATAAGTCCTTACCATTTAGTTTTAAATAACTGTGCACAAGAAAAGGAAAAGAAACATCCTCAGAGACCTTTACAAATTCAGATAAACTTGTCTGGGACGTTTGATTGTTTAGTTTGGGAAAGCTGTTTTCACAATTCAGAGTGATATGTGAATGCAGTGGCATGCCTGCAGTAACCTGGGAAGGCTTTGGGCAGATGACCTAGCTGAGGAGCCAGCACTAGTATCCAAAATTTCTATTTTCTAAATATAAAAATAGTTTCGGGGGTAGAGGTGGTCCTGCAGTAACATTTTGACCAATGCTAAAGAGATAAAAATGACAGGAGCTGAATTAAACCAGATTGACCCAGATGAGAATAGAAGGTGGGACTTCAAGGGGTGCCAGGGCCAAAAGGAGAGAATGTCCTCAGTCATAGGGCATGAGGTCAGAGGGACACCTAGGGTGGCTTATTGGCCAGCTTCAATGTCGAATGGAAAAAGTGTGGGTTGCTCCCAGCCACGGAGCACAACTGCCTTTCCTAGGGAGTAGTCAGATACTTGCCCAAAAGTCTATGAGGTGATCCACCTTTTTTTTTTTTTCATTTTTTTTCAGCAGGAGTGAACATAACAGTAGACTGACAGCTTGAAACAGCCTAGATGACTGGTATTATAGGAGCTGACCAGATTATTTTGTAGAGGACATCCAACTCTGAACTGAGACTTCCTTGCTTCCCACTGGGTCAGTCTAATGTGGTGCTCATGCCCTGCAGTTTCCCACGGGGAAAAAATAAATGAAGAAAAGGGAAAAAAATATATGGGTTTTGGGAACTAAGTGTTCCAACAATTAGGGGAGAGCATGGTGTCTGGGCTTACTTTATTCTCAAGACAAGCCTATGAGAGATGTGCTATTCCTTCTGCCTATGGATAAAAAAACTAAGGCACAGATTGGTTAAGTAATATGCCCCAATATGCCAATATTTAAAAAAAGAAAAAAAAAGCCTACACGGCTCTATAATTCAAATGTTTAAACACTATGCTGTACTGTCCCTCAATGAGATGACACATTGAAAGTACTTTGACAGTACCTGCCCTATAGAAAGAGTTCAATATATATTGGCTAGTATTGTTATTCTCCTTTTGTATACAGACATTCATATTCCAGTTAAAAATTATCAGTTAAGTTTATCAGTTAACTAAAAAGTATTTTGAATAACAGTTTATCAAAGTATATTCCCTAGGAACTTCTACTAGAGTTAGGTAGTATCGTGGTAGCCATTCTCCAGGATGGCCCCCAATGATCCCAGCCTCTTGGAGGTCACATCTCTCTCACATTGTATCAGGTTGATCTGCATGATCAATAGGCTATGGAGGATGACAGAATGTCACTCCTGAGGCTAGGTTATAAAAGACATTGTGGCTTTTGCCTTCCTCTCTCTTAGATCCCTCACTCTGGGATGGGTTTAGCTGCCATGGTATGAGTAGCCCTATAGAGAGACCTCCATGGCAGAGAACTGAGGCTTCCTGCCAATAGCCATGTGAATGAACCACCTTGAAAGTGGATCCTCCCCCAGTCAAGCCTTCAGATTTCAGCAACCCTGGCCAACATCATGACTGCAACCTCATGAGAGACCCTCAGCCAGAGCCACCCAGCTAAGCCACGCCAGGTTTCTTGACCCTCAGGAGCTATGTGTTTATCGTTCAAAGGGACTACATTTGGGGTTACTGTTAAACAGTGATACATAACTAATACATGATCTGTTCCTGAAACCTTCTACCGACCCCCAGCATTTTGTAACCCCTTCTACCATAGCACTTGCTATATTCTGACTTTCATGTTTTCACCTCAGTCTCCCCTTCTGAAAAATGAGCTCAAGAACAAGCACTGATACTGTCCCTGACTTTTAGATTCCCAGGATCTAGCATAATGCTGTAATTGGTATGAATTTCAATAAGTGTATGCTATTAGACTGTACTATCTCCACTTGCTATATGTCCTCTTTCTTAAAAATACAGTCTATATTTCTTATTTTTCATGAATTCAGGTTGTTCTTGCTGTCTAAAGGATTAGGCCTGCTTTCTTTCAGCTAGTATTTGGTTATTAAAGTTCACACTAAATTTGTACTATCCAAGATCTTAAACATATCTTTTTTATTTTTACAATAAAAAGTATGTAATGTAGCACCATTCCTATGCTTTCAAAGCCACTCTTCCATTAGCCCCAAATTTTTCTTTTTGCCAAATAAGATCAAATACCTGGAGACAAAAGTAGTTCACCAATAGAAAAGGTAAAATAATTTCCTAGAAAATATTGCTTGAGTTGGCTGCACAATATCAGAGTGTTGAGATTAAATTGGAGGTTTTATTTTTTTAGCTCATATTTAATTCACGGAATATACCTTTATTGTTATTAAAGATATCAGTTAAATCTATAGTTCATTCTGCACTCTGACCCTTTAGAGACCAATTTGTCATTTTTTCCTAAAATGTTATATAAAACTTGAGTGATCAGTGACACTTATTTTGTATTTGTAAAATAAGAAACACATTAAAGATATGAACTTCTTAAGTAAAGGGAAAGCAGTCCACATCAATGCATCCCTATTCGTGGTCATTACCAAGGGGTCCACCAATTCTAGGAGGCTCTATCCTCAGGAAACAAAGGTCTACCTGTCATTTCAAAGTTGTTATCTATCTTCACTCCAAAATATTTTAAAATCCAACAAAGGAATGGATGTCATTCCTGCCAATAAGTCTCCAGATGCAACTGTTCTGAAGAGAAGTTTCTCAGCTCTAGGTGACCTGAGGGTCATCTATATGCATTGACACTTCACACATTCAAAGTTGGGCGTGGGGGATGGATCTTGGCATTGACACACAATGTAACTCAACAATAACGAACTTGTAGAATCGCACACAGATAGTGTCCTCAGGTTATATCGCATTGTGTTCTAGCCTGGAGAAAATACCTAAAATAAAAGATAAGCATTCATTGTGTTCATCCAAGCAATAAGTTCAAGAGTTGAGGGTGAGAATAGAAATCATCTATCCCACACACACAGCTTGGAAACTGAGGACTAGAACTATCTAACCCTTCCCCTCCCCCAAACACACACACACACACACACATACTCCTTACTTTCAACAATACATTAACAGAACTTACTACTCCACTGTCCTCATTATCATACCTTTAACTAAGCCAGAAGACTCTTGCCCAGGTAAATCACTCGACTGTGCATTATAGGAACTTCCCAAAAAGAAGTTTCACCTCTTCAACAGGAAGCATCAATAGTCAGTTAATACCCTAAGGATCTTCAAATTCCTCATCTCAAAATCCTTTTCTTGCTGCTTTCAATCCTAAATTATTGTATTATTATCCTTATCCAATCAAGCCCCCCCACTGAGGAATATTACTCCATAAAAAAGAATGAAATAATGCTATTTGCAGCAACATGGATGGACCTAGAGATTATCACACTAAGTGAAGTAAGCCAGACAAAGACAAATATCATATGATATCGCTTATATGTGGAATCTAAAAAAAAAAGATACAAATGAACTTATATATAAAACAGAAATACTGAATCACTTTGCTATACACCTGAGACTAACACAACATTGTAAATCAACTATACTTCAATTTTTTTAAAAAAAGCCCCCTCATTGAAAGAGTACCTTAAACCAAACTTCCAATTCTCAATAAAATCTGACCTTGCTCTTTCCCCTCAGAGACATCACCCAGGCTCTGCCTAGCTGGTTATCTGCCTTGCCACAGCAAACAATAAACATACCTTTGTCTTATCAACAGGTTGTGTTGGTGATATTTGGAGAGCCAGCCCTTGACAAGTGCTTAGTATGGGTATCTGCCATTATTTGCCCTGCTAGATGAGAAAACCAAAACTCAAAGAAGTGGCTCACTCAAAGACACACAGGAAGTGGAAGAACTGGGACCAGAATCCATGTCTACCTACTCCCAAGTCTTTGTTTTTCCTTTACACCAATGGTTCTCAAAGCATGGTCCCCAGACCAGCAGCATCAGTATCAACTGGGAAATTGTTAGAAATACAAATTCTTGGGCCCTCCCCAGACTTACTGAACCTGAAATTCTGGTGTGGGGCCTGGGAATCTCTGTTTTTAGTTGCTCTCCAGGGGATCTTGATGCAGGCTAAAGTTTGGGAAACCCTGTCTACACCATGCTGCCTTCTGTAGAGTACTGGAACTTGAGATCACTTTTGAGGGCTAGAGAAACTGGGTTGTGTAGTGATTAGAGGCTCTGAGAAGTTAAGAGTTCCAGTGCCTGCCACTAACTGCCTTGCTAAGAAACAACTTGTTTAGACCCAGCATATCCCATTGGCTTGTCAATAGACAGGCCAGTGGTTGCTCTCTTCCCTCTTAACCATTCATAGGGTAGGAAAAGAACAGCTTTGCTCTAGTCTTTGGTCAAAGGAAGACTGAATTTTCTCTTTGGCCATCCTTAATCCTACTGCTAGCTTCTCAGATACCGTGATTCTCAATGCATTTCAGTTCAATGTTTTGCCACCTTTGCCTAGCAGCTCATTCTGTGCCTACCTGTAACCCTTCTTATCTTTCAACTCCTTCCTCTTTGAGAGGAAACACTTCTGTGTCAATATGATCAGCTAATGTGCTGCCCTGGTTGGTACATTGTTCAACGAAAAAATTCTTATAATTCTGAAACCAAACTTTTTTTTCTCTTTTTTGCTCCAAGGATCAGTTCAGTAGCTACAGTAATGCTCTCATCACCCACTGCTTCTCTGAAATATTTAAGATCTCAGCTTTCCCCTGAATCAAGCTGTTGTCAAGAGGTTCAGGGCCGGTACAAGAAACAGACAGAACGACAGATTGATATTTATAGAGACTAAAAGGAAGTTAAGGAATCTTTGATGGTTCAGGATGGGAGCTTGAAAGGCCTTTGACACTGGACGAAGGATTATACAGTCCTGAACTTGTGGCCAATAGCTGTACAACAAGGGGAAAGAGAGGGAGTAGCAGAAAAGAGAGGAAGAAACTAAGCTGGTGCTCACTTGCAGACAGGGATCAAAAGCACACTACTTTTTAAAACCTGTTGTTCTTTTTTAAACAAAAATAACTTGAGATTGTTCAGTTTCTGCAGTCTGTTCATCCCAACAGAGCATCAGGAACGTGGAGTGTTTTAGTTACTTTCAAAGCTGAGGGTGGGGACCTCCCGGTGGGGGAACATGATGTATGTTGACTGCAGTTGCTAGGAGGAGAGCTGCAGACAGCGCCTCAGATCTCATTCATCTCTGTTCTTGCCTCTTGATAGGTTTCTGGGGATTTGTTGGTTTATTAGTTTTCATACTTGATTTGGAATTTTGGTTTTTATTGACCTGCACTAAACCAGTTAGTACCAGAAAGGGTCTCACATTAAGCATCAGCAAGCCTGGCCTGATTTATCGAAGAGGAGTGTGTGTGGTGTTTAAGCATGGACCTGAGACTCAGGCAGAATCTTCCCAGCTTGCCATGTCTCTAGACTCTGGTGGGCTGTCTTGAGGAATAAATGAGAAAATGCATGTAATTACCTGACTGTGAGCTATTATCATTCAATTCATGCAAACTGGGAGTTTAGCAGGTGCTTGCCCCTGTGCAGGTGAGTCCTGCGGGGTCACAGAGGGGTTGTCTTTGGGGAACAGGACTCGTTTGTACCATCATCAGACCCCAGTAAATTTAAACAACCTCCTGAAGACCCTAAACTTCTAAATTTAATACCCTTCTCATCTGAAGAAACACACGTCTTCCAGGCACTTTGTGGGGAGCAAGTGAATAAGATCATCTGAAATTTTCAAACTGTTATGCGAGGCTAACAAAAGATAGCATCATCATCCCATGCTCTTGGATTGGAAGAATTAATATTGTTAAAATGGCCATACTACCCAGAGCAATATACAGATTTAATCAAATTACCCATGACTGTTTGCACAGAACTAGAACAAATAATCCTAAAATTTATATGGAACCATAAAAGACCCAGAATTTCCAAAGCAATCCTGAGGAAAAAGAACAAAGCAGGAGGCAGACTTCAGACAATACTACAAAGCTACAGTAATCAAAACACTGTGGTATTGGCACAAAAAACAGACATATGGATCAATGGAACAGAATAGACAGCTCAGAAATAAACCCACACACTTACGGTCAATTAATCTTCGACAAAGAAGCAAGAATATACAATGAAAAAAGACAGTCTCTTCAGCAAGTGGTGCTGGGAAAGTTGGACAGCCACATATAAATCAATGAAGTTAGAACACACCCTCATACAATACACAAAAATAAACTCAAAATGGCTTAAAGACTTAAACATAAGACATGACATCATAAAACTCCTAGAAGAGATCATAGACAAAACATTCTCTGACATAAATTGTACCAATGTTTTCTTAGGTCAGTCTCCCAAGGCAACAGAAATAAAAGCAAAAATAAACAAATGGGACCTAATCAAACTTACAAGCTTTTGTACAGCAAAGGAAATCATAAACAAAACGAAAAGACAACCTACAAACTGGGAGAAAATATTTGCAAATGATGCAACAAACAAGGGCTTAATTTCCAAAATATACAAACAGCTCATAAAGAAGACATACAGATGGCCAATAGGCACATGAAAAGATGCTCAACGTCACTAATTATTAGAGAAATGCAAATCAAAACTACAGTAAGGTACCACCTCACACTGGTCAGAATGGCCATCATTAAAAAGTCTACAAATAACAAATGTTGGAGAAAAGGGCACCCTCCTACATCGTTGGTGGGAATGTAAGTTGGTACAGTCACTCTGGAAAACAGTATGGAGGTTCCTGAAGAAACTAAAAATAGAGTTGCCATATGATCCAACAATCCCACTCCTGGGCATATCTCTGGACAAAACTATAATTCAAAAAGATACATGTGCCCCTATGTTCATAGCAGCACTATTTGCAATAGCCAAGACATGGAAACAACCTAAATGTCCATCAAAAGATGATGGGATAAAGAAGATGTAGTAGATATATATGATGGAATATTACTCAGCCATAAAAAAAGAATGAAATGTCATTTGCAGCAACATGGATGGACCTAGAGTTTATCATACTAAGCAAAGTGAGTCAGACAGAGAAAGACAAATATCATATGATATCACTTATATGTGGAATCTAAAATATGACACAAATGAACTTATCTACAAAACAGACATAGACTCACTGACATAGAGAACAGACATGTGGTTGCCAAGGGGGAGGGGAGTTGGGGGAGGCTTGGATTGGGAGTTTGGGACTAGTAGATGCAAACTATTATATATAGAATGGATAAGCAGAAAGGTCCTACTGTAGAGCACAGGGAACTATATTCAATACCCTGTGATAAACCATTATGAAAAAGAATATGAAAAGGAATGATATATATATATATATACATATATATATATATATATATATATCACTGAATCACTTTGCTGTACAGCAGAAATTAACACAACATTGTAAATCAACTATACTTCAATAAAATAAAATTTTTTAAAAAACATAGCATCGGGCTTCCCTGGTGGCGCAGTGGTTGAGAGTCTGCCTGCCAATGCAGGGGACACGGGTTCGAGCCCTGGTCTGGGAAGATCCCACGTGCCGCGGAGCAACTGGGCCCGTGAGCCACAACTACTGAGCCTGCGCGTCTGGAGTCTGTGCTCCGCAACAAGAGAGGTCACGATAGTGAGAGGCCCGCGCACCGCGATGAAGAGTGGCCCCCGTTTGCCGCAACTGGAGAAAGCCCTCGCGCAGAAACGAAGACCCAACAGAGCCAAAAATAAATATAAAAAAAAAAAAAAAAAAAAAAAAACATAGCATCATCATTTGTTATAGAAGTAGAATACATACTTTAAAATTTCTGATTCTGATACTACTTGAACTTCGACCGCTGTAGTATAATAGAAAGAACCCCTGAATTAGGAATTAGAAGATCTGAATTTAGATTCTGGTTCTGTCATTTATTAGCTGTGCAACTTTGGGCTAGTCACTTAACCTTCCTGGGCCTCAGTTTCCTTATCTAAGAACTGGCAAACATTATTTACCCCACATGTTTTTGTAACAAAAAAATAAGATGTTGGAGAGGGGGGGAGGATAAAGCATGTTGTAAACTGTAAGCATCATCCACATGTGACTGCCATTAATAAAGAGAGATTAGAGATAACTGCTCCAGAATGGGCTCCTTCTGCTTCTTGAATTCCTGCACCCTCCAGACCACATAGAAACTGCAATCTAGATTCCTCTTGCCACCTTAAGGGAGCTGCCCTAAAGAGTCAAGTTTGGTTTGGGCATATTATAGAAATAGTAATTATAATAAAAGCCACCATTTATTGTGCACTTAACGTGTGCCTAAAACTGTACTAAGCACTTTTATATATATTAGTTCAAATAATCCTTATAACTTGAAAAGTAAGAATTACTCTTCCCAGTTTGCAGATAGGCTCAGAGAGATAATTGTCCAGAAGTCACACAGCTAATAACCTGAGATTTTGACCAACACCTGAGCCAACACACTTAATCAACGTTACTCTCACTGTTCTTTTCTTCTGCATGTTCCTTGGAAGAAGCCTGAAGTCAGTTTGGGCTGAAGATCCCAAATCCTGACTCCTAAATCTTCATATTAAGCTGGATGGAAAATGTCTAGCACACAATTTAAATTACAATCTGCTTTCCCACCCTCACTCCTCCAAAATAACTACAGTTATAAAAAACTTGATGTAACTTAATCTCTGTTCCTCAACCCTAAGAGCTATAAAAAGTCTCAATCATAAATGACCTGAAACCCATTTTGGTTAGTTCTAAGGTTTTTAAAAACACTTGACATATAATACACACACACACACACACACACACACACACACACACACACACGGGCTTTAAAGCTTTTTTTTTTTTCCACAAAAGCAGCAGAGAAAAATTTTCCCAGGACCCGAGCTCAAGATATTCTTGATACCAGATGCCTCCACAAGCTGGGCTGCTGTCAGTGGGACAGAGAAGCTGCCAAGAAGCCAGGCCATTTCCACTCCACATTTAGTCTGAGGCCAGAGTGTTGTCTTTCAGCTTTTAGAAACACCTCCCAGGTGAGCTGGACCCAGCAATGACAGTATGTGACCATCATGGCCTCAGGGTGGAGAAAAAAGGTAATAGCCTTTGTAAATGACCAAGATCTTATCTGTAAAAACTGGAAACCTCTTTTTCCAATGCAAAAACAGAAACAGTCCAAATTAATCTTTGCTTGGGAGGCAGGAAATCCTAATTCAATGGTCTAAGTCATGCTAATCAACTTCTGAGGAGGACAGCAGCCTAGTGCTGTGGGCCTTGAACAGCAAGCTTGGTCCCACAAGTTTGGTCACAGTGTGATTATGCTTGTTTTATTCAAAGTGAGTCCCAAGGAATGTTATGATAAGCTTGGTAAGGACTCCACACCAGAGAGGCACACATATGTATGTGCTCCAGTGTAACAGTGTTGATACAGAACATTGAAAATGGAATATGTTGAGGGGATAAGAAAGAAGAGACTGTTTAACGTCTTCTGCTTTGGTCTAACAGATTTTACATTTATAGGTTTCTGTGGAATGATAGTGATGTATATCCTTGGCCTTCAGTATGGCATGGGGATGTAGAGAGTGGAAAGGGAAATACCTAAAGTCCCTGAAGGCCCTTAGTCCATTCATTCAACAACCATTTATTGGAAGACCACCATGCACCAGGTAAGGTGCCATGTGTTGCAGATACAAAGAGCAGGCATCACTGCTGCCCTCATGGAATTTGGTATGGAGTAGAGGAGTCAGTCAACAATCAAATAACCACACGAACATATGAAAAACTGAAGCTGCGACAAGTGCTAGGAAGGAGTGTTCATGGTGTTTTGAGAGGCAAAGTTAGGAGAGTCTGACCTAGTCAGAGAGGTCAGCAAGGGCTTCTCTGAGAAAGCAATGCTTTAGCTAAGATCTAAAGGATGAGTAGAGGTTAACTAGGCCAAGGAATGGGGGAGGGAGACAAAGTGTTGGTCAGTAGAACAGCAGATGCAAAGACCTAGTGTTGAAAGGGAGCCATCTTAGAGGGAAGTCAGAAGAGATCTGACCTAAAGAGTCACCAGAAAGGCCCACCAACCCCTAAACACCTCTGCCTCTGCTGTCTAAAATCTCACAATTATTAAGGCATGCTTTGGGTTAAGATTCTTTTTCCCTGAAGCATTCTTTTATGCTCAGAAGAATAATCCATTAAATCAAGTGAATGGTTTTATCTGGTCAATTTTCTTCCTTAATAGCACAGGTTATAGCCACAAGTCCTTGAGATTTGTACAGGGGTTAGAGTAGGTGGCATTAAAGAAAGAAAATATTCAATGACACTTATTAAAGATAGTAAAGGCAGACTTGATTCAGGACCATCACGATAGGTATAGGGACCACTGCGATGGGATTTTGCAATGGGGAAGAGGGATTGGGCTCAATTCTGAATACAGCAGGGGCAACTGGGAATTTATAACCAAGAAGCGGGGGGTGGGGGGGCGGTCAATAGATGGACAATTACTAAGAGGAAACATCAGGAGTAAGAGGGGTTCTGGCTAAACTCACCTAATAGGATTCTTGCTGAAGACAGGCCAGGGTGATCAGACCACACTTAGGGGATGCTAGAAGATCAGGAACCTGATCAAATATCAAGGGTGATCAGATATCAAAGGTGTGGGGCTATGGTAAACTGACTTATCAGGGTTCTTGCTAAAACTAGATTTTACAAGGAAGTGCACAGATAAGCCTAAGAGAAGGTCCAGGAGCCTGACTAAAGTTCGTCAAGTAAGCAATCTTTGCCAATACCCCTTTTGTTCAAAGAAAGAAGAGATATTCTTCTTTCCTCTGAATAATGTAAGTCCATTTTCTCTTTCAGTCACCTTTTGTTCATTAAGGACCAGCTGACTCATCTTTTGGGACTTGGTAGTAGAAGGTATTTGTTGGATGGTGCTAGCAGTCAGGCATTTAATAAGGGGAGCTTTGTGAAAATAAAAGAAAATCAAAAATTAATAGTTAAAAAACTAATTTCTGAGGATAGCCAGTCAAGATTTTTAGGCTTGAGCTTGAAGCATCTTTATCAGATGGAGTGAAGATGGAAGTGGCCCGCTGATGAATTTCCCTGGTTTGCAGTTTGAATGCCTTGGGTGATGGCACCGGGTGCTCCAGTGAACTTTTTCTTTTTTTTGTTTTTTTGGCCTCATGGCACTTGGGTTCCTAGTTCCCTGACTAGGGATCAAACCCACGCCTCCTGCAGTGCAAGCTGGAGTCTTAAACACTGGACTGCCAGGGAAGTCCCTTTTCTTTTTTTTTTTCTAGTGAACTTTCTGAATGGTTCATACAGTAGGAGGCATGAAGGTTGCCCATACATGATCCGTTGTGGTCATTTTTTTTTAAGTTTATGTCAAGTCCTCCAGCTTCACCTCACAGGCTTTCAGGAGAAGGGCAGTTTTAGTTCCAAATCAGAAGGGAGAAAAATTGGAAACATTTGGAGAGTTGTAGCTAGATATTGGAAGAAACTAGAATTCAGGATTTAGTAAGGACTAGCAAAATGTGCAAGACAGAACCCACAAGGGTTCTGCACTATAGTTGTCCATTGAAACAAACAACATTCTTCCTACAGTCACCCCCACTTCTATCAAAGATAATCAAAGTAAGACTAATTTATTTGCGAAGTACGTCTGGTCTCATTAAGCTTGGCCTATTTATACAAGCGCAGCATAAGCTTGCATAGGCCCTTTTTCTGAGTTCGCTTTGCTGGAATTTTTCAAAAGGAATACCAGATTGGGCTTTCAAAAGCTTCTCAAGGCTAAGAAGCCAAGCCAAGAATTCACTACCATATTTTGCCTACAATGCCTACTAATTCAGGTGAATTCCTCTCTTCTCAATGTCCCCAAAATATCCTGAGGTCCTCTGCCAAAAGTGACCTTCCTTACTCATCCTTAAGGCAGGAAAACCTGAAAGCCAGGTACACACTGGCTTTTCCAAGGGGGCTTTTGCAAGCGTTGCCTCCTGAAAGTCAACCTTAGCTCCTTAATACTGTCTGGTCATATCTGATTTGATGCACATCATTCTTAAATATGGCATTCCAGTCAAATCCTTAGAAATATAACCAATTTCTCCAATTGTGTCCTGTTACAAGGAGAACAGATTCTCATTGAACTTATGCAAATGACTATATTGTCATGAAAATAAGAATACTAAGAGTTACTTCTGGAGCGAGTAGGTAGGGAGAAAAGATAAATACTTCAATTCTATTTACAAAGACATAATTTACCAAATTTCTGTAAGTTATAGATAGCTTTAAAAAAAGAGAAAAAGAGTTTCCTTAAATCTGGAAAACAGAACACTAAGGAGCCATCAACGTTTCAAACAAAAAGTCATAAAAAATTTATAGTCATCCTCATCAGTTCATTCAGTCCCATGAATTAATTCTTGTTCTGCTTGATCTTGGGTTAGCAGTTGTATGAATTCATCAGCTTCTTCATTAGTTCTGGAAATTCTCACTCAGTCCAGTGGTGTGGTCTTAAAGTTATTCAAGTGATGCCATTATGGAGCTTTCTCACCTGTGGCTGATTGTAAATGCTTTCAGAGTAGAATCAAAGTAAAAAAGTAACTTCCTGGGAATGACAAAAAACTTAAAAACAGCCATGGTTAAAGTTCTTATGAGAGTTCATTTGATAAGGAAAATAGTTACTTCCGTGGCATATAACATTTTAACATAATAACTGGAAACAAGGGTATTTCAAATTTTTAAGAACTTCATACGATTTCTGGAATATCTATAATCAAGCAACATGTATACACATATAACCTAAGAAGATTTATCATCACTTCTTTTTTTAAATTAATTGATTAATTAATTTACGGCTGTGTTGGGTCTTCGTTGCTGCGCACGGGCTTTCTTTAGCTGCGGTGAGAGGGGGCTACTCCTGGTTGCAGTGAGCGGGCTTCTCATTGCGGAGGCTTCTCTTGTCGCGGAGCACAGGCTCTAGGCGCGCGGGCTTCAGTAGTTGTGGCGCATGGGTTTAGTTGCTCCGAGGTATGTGGGATTTTCCCAGACCAGGGCTGGAACCCGTGTCCCTTGCATTGGCAGGTGGATTCTTAACCACTGCGCCACCAGGGAAGCCCAATCATCACTTCTTATTTGACAATGATTCCCATGTAACTTAATGCACCAAATTAACGTAATTAGCTTAATATCTTTCTTTTACAAGGTGAGAGACAAATCCTTTGAGATTTTCTAGGAGTGCTTCCGGGAAATCTCAGTTAGTTTGAAGTCAAAAAGACTCCATTTAGAATTTGATTTTGGAAAGTTGTCAAAAATGTCAGCAGGTTTGAACACGACGAAATAGGATCACAGGTCACTGTGAAACAATACTTAATTATCCATTTGACCAAAGTGACAATTAAAAGATTTCAAGGGCAAATACAGAAAGTTACATAGTTGTAAAAAAAAACAAAAAAAAAACACACTTAGCTCTTTTAATATTGAGAAGACTTAGGCTTCTTAGGTAATCAAAGACCTGATGAAGACAATATGAAGCACAGGAAAGTATTTTAAGACACAAAATCTTGATTTCCCAGGCAGATTACTTAAAAGGTAAAGAAAAATCTTGTTTTTTTTTTTTTACAGTTTCTTTTTAAGAGCAGACCAATCATCTAAGAAAACTTGGTCAGTGCAACACAGGGAGAAAATCAAGTTCTAGTTTTGCATCAATGCACCATTAATACTAAGGCTAAGGTTTATTTTTTTTCAAAAAAGTAAATAAATCCATCCAATCTTGGCCAGCTTTGGCCACATGAGAAAAAAAAATTCATTTTCCAAGATTTCTTTTCCATAAACATTCTAAAAAAATTTTTAAATATTTATTCAGTTTTTGTCCTACTCTTTCTTATTTCTAATTCTGAAACAATCAGCCATTCTACTTTAGGACAAAGTTACTCTTTTTCTCCCTTAACAAAAACGCATACTTCATACCTTCCCTTATCAAAAACACATCTTACTTTACGGCACACAGAATTTTTTTCTTTGCCCTTATTATTTCTAATAGATTCATTTATACATATTGATTAGAATTTTTAACCATTACTAACCCAAATTTCAGTGACTACTAGGAAGCAGGCAATTGTGAACTGTCTGCCACATACTGTCATTCTGTAGCAAATTTATGAATGTATAAATTCACAATTTTCTAGAGGGATGTCTTTTTCATAGTACAATTTCTGATGTTTATTAACAGATGCAAATATATTTAGCTTCTCTATACTGTATAAAAACAAGATGTCAAAAGTTGATATACTTAAACTCATGTTTAGCAATTAATGTCTCAATATTTTATCTGATTTGGAAATGATCTAGATATTCACTGAATTCCATCATTTAACTTATTATAGCTTTAAGAGTTCAAGTTATCAAAAAGATTTTTACAACTATTTTTAACTAGGCATATTATAAAGCATAATTATTGTTGAAAAGTTTATTTATAAACTTTTATCCCACTTATATTTATTTAATTCACTTGTTCTTAAAATTATGCTTGACTTGCTCATGAAAATTTCATGAGACATCAAACAAAGCTAGCCATCATCTTATTTTTCTTGTTAACAATTCAGGAAAGTATCAAAAAAAAAAAATCACAGAAGTGGAAAACCTAAAGTTAAACATGATTCTTTCCTTTTTTTCTTTTTTACTGTCATGCTTGACATGCATCAAGCAATTCCTTTTTATTGTACATTTTGTTCTGAGGTTGGGTTTATAGTTTTATAATCTTGAATACCTAGTAGAGATAATATAAGCTTGTTTGACTCATAAACCTAGGTAGGAAAAAATTGTATATCCACATTATATTTAATGCTGAAACCTCTGAAGACATGCATGTTTTGTTCTACCAACAATTTTAAAACTACCTTTATTTTCCAAAGAATATCCCAGATTATCTAAACTTAAAAAAAATTTGGGTTGGTTTCTATATTTTTGAGAGTTTTAGGAAAAAATTTATATAAGTGCTCATTTATCTCTAAGTCAATTCAAAGAAATTCCTTTGAAATACTTTATAAGTTAATTTGATAATACTATCCAGAAATAGAAAAATATCACATGTACATATAACATATATACATACAAACATACACAAATATTCAGGCAAATGCAGAGATCTTATAGTCTTCATTCTAAAATTTTAGTTGAGTCAGTAAAACATAGTAATACAAACTCATTGGTTTATCTCCACCTTATATTTTTGTCTGAATTGTATTTTCAGCAAATGGGACAAGTTAAGGTTACCTGTCTACCAGTATCGGTGGAGGAGACTTTTAAAATTTTCTCTTGCCCTGATATGTAATCTGATGGAGGCTGTGAACTAAATTTTAGGCCAGTGACCAAGAAGACAACTAGTTGCTATCTGGATGTCTCTAATGCACATCTGAGTGGACAAAACATCCAGCTCTCTTTCTAAATAAACTTCTTTTCTCTTTTCAGCTTCAAGTGCTTTTGGAGGTCCCTGAGTCCCTTGAGAGCTTCTGATGGAGGATAGGGAGCCTAGAAACCAAGGGAGATGAGGGGCTAAGTGGGAAGGGAAAAGTCTGGCAGGGTGGAGAGAGGGATGGAGGAGGTAGGGGTTTGAAGGGAACTTATAAAAGGGTTCAAGGGAACTGGAGAGAACAATGAACGTAGTAAGAGGAAGAAGGAGGAACAAACACAATGGGAAGACACAGGTCTTAGAGGAGCCAGTTTGGGGAGGTCTCAAGTTTTCCAAAGAAGCCAATGAAGTTCCAAATTATCCTCAGCAAAATCATGCCAACAAGAAAAGAAGCAGACAGAGTTGGTGGAGCATGCAGTCAGTTAGAGTTTCAAGAATGGGGTTTCAATTGACTGAGAAGTTCCCACGGGAGAAGCAGAATCCAATAGAGAGAACAGAGAGGTCTCACAGAGAGCCAAGAAGAAAGGCTTCCAGCCCAGAGAATCAGGGAATACTCTCCACTCAGGAAAGAAAGCCAGCAAGGAGAGACTGCCAGTTCAGCAGGTCCCTTCCAAACAAGGCACTCTAACTCAGCTTCTCACAAACAGGGACACCTCAGACTCTAGCCCAGCGTCTTTGTCTGGACTCTTAACTCAGCTTCTGGAGTACACTCAGAACCTTGAGGATCAAAATCTGTCTTTCCCAGCTTCAACACACGTCTGTCTGGAGCACTGGTTCAGGAGTCAGACTCTTCAGTGTATCCCTGATCAATCAGTCAGGACTGAAGACAAAGCTACAAAGGTCCCCTCTTAGGGTCCTGGATGAGAGGTATGGGGTCCAATGATGAATATGATCCTATCTAAGTCACGGCACCATAACTGTGAGAGGAAAAAAAACTCACTGATGCTTGTTAAAGATGGTAAGGCAGACGATTCAGGACCATCATAATAGGTATAAGGACCTCTGCAATGGGATTTTACAGTAGGAGAGGGAGACTGGGCTCAACTCTGAATATAGTATGGGCAACTGGGAATTTATAGCCAAGGAGCAGGGTGGGGGGCATCAAATGGAAAATTATTAAGAGGAAATATCAGGTAAGAGAGGTTCTGGCTAAACCCACCTAACAGGATTCTTGTTGAAGACATGCCAAGGTGATCAGACCTCATCTGGGGGATGCTGGAGGATCAGGTACCTGATCAAATATCAAAGGTGATCAGATATTGAGGGTGTGGGGTTCTGGTTAAACTGACTTATCAGGGTTCCTGCTAAAACTAGATTTTACAAAGAAGTGCACAGATAAGCCTAGGAGAAGGTTCAGTAGCCTAACCAAAGTTTGGTCAAGCAAAGAATCTTTGTCAGTGGGTTTATTTTAAAGAGGAAAGGGACAACAAAAATAGGAGATGGGAAACCCCAAAGATAAAACTTCATATTTTTCTAAATTTTCTAAATTTCATATTTGTCAAGACCATCCCTGACAGAATTCATTAACAGTCTGATCCCCAGAAAATCATGTAACCTTTTGCCTTCAGAGAGATTAATGTGGCCCAGGATAGTCTCAGCCTTTGAGAGAAGTCCAGGAAAGGAAGCAATCCAAGGAAAGGAGGGAAGCACCACATTGTGAGAATGCCGATAACACATTGTAACTTAACCTAACCTGAGTCTCCCACCTAAATCACTTTCAGTAGCTCAAGTATCCTTCACAGTTTTGTAGCTGGCAAAATATATTGATTTCAGTATTTTTTCCCTAGAATCTCGTAATAGAAGTTTCTCCCCCATGGGCACAAGATCAAGTAAGTAAATTATGCTGGTCATGTAGGCCTGGTTATCAAATCCTGACTGCCTTGTGATCACGGGCTGGTCTTCTAACCACCCTCAACCTGCTTTCTCAGCTGTAAACCAGGAATCATTACTGTACCTACCCCTACTGTAGCTTCTTTGCAGATGAGACAAAATAATGAATTAAAGTACTTAGCACATTGCCTGTCATGCTGTCAGCATTTAATAAATGGGAGAAATTTGAAAATAAGGGATAGGTGAGGGGAGCTGGCAAAGTCTAGAAAGAGTATACAGTTCCTAAGAGAGAGAAGTGCCCTGGGTTTCAGGTGATGAACCAGCCAGACCAACAGGCACACACACCAGGACTCAAAAGAAATTAAGAAGCCTGAGAGAAACCTGGGCTGGGATTTAGAGACAAACTGCAAAGAGCCCTATCCCTCTTGTGTTTCCTCTTCAGACGTGTGAGGTGAGTTCACCGACAGACAGGAAAGAAAAAATGACAAGGGCCACCCACACTGCCTGCAGAGGCCTATGGTGCTGACACAGAATTTAAGAGTAAGACTTTTGACCAGGATAGGACATCTGCCTGGGGAAATTCTGGGAAGAGTGATGCTTAGGAAACCGGTAAGAGCTTAAATAAGTGGGAGTAAATTAGAAAACTGGGCAAAAAAGATGAAAGGAGATTTACTGCCTTCCTACAGATTGTGAGCTACAGCCCATGAAACTGACCTTGTTACAGATGGAATCATTTCTTGCGGGAAATACTCCTTGGCCTTGTTGAGCTTGGCCTGGTTTTCTCCGGTAAGATTTTTCTCTTTCTGGAAAAAAAAGCAATACAGTAAAAAGAGAGAAACTGTATAGTGAGAATGCCAAAGAATGTCAGAGTGTATGAATCATAGGGGAAAGAATTCCCAAATTTATCTTTCCCCAAAGTTATTTTTATCAAGAAGAAAGCAATTGCTTTCTTGAGCCCCTGTATCTACAATTCCTTAAAGTACTTGCTTAAGAAGTTCTTGCTTGTGTTTCACTTTCTAACATGTAGTCACTTTGAATACCTGCTGCTGCCTCTGTCAGCTCTTTTCTAGCACACGCATCCAGCTGTGGGAAGAATTTCAACAGGCCCAGCAAACACAGCTAATGACACCAGGGAGTTATGCCCCATGCACTTTGGAGGCTGAGGCATGAGGACTGGAGATTGTAAATACAACACAGAAAATGGCTCGTGGTGTCCTGGGTATTGTGGCCCATGTAGTTGCAGTGATGTATCCGAGTGGTGGGGTCTCCCACCTCCCTGAGGTGACCAAGCGGAAAATGAACAGAGGACACTGTGACTCGGCCCCACTCCATAAAGGGTACTGCCACTCTCAAGCATCCAATAGCACCACTGAGGAAACATGGCCAAACCTCCCACCAATGTTATAAGAAACAGGACTCTAAAAGATAGAGGTGGCTGCAAGGTTGCCAAGAAAGTGAACCATGCACATGAGATTTCAGGACTACTTCGTGCTTAGCAGATTTTAGGACCGCTTAATCCATGGAATAAAATAAGTGGGGTTACGGCACTGTGGGGAAATACTTTATGTTTCAGTACTAGGTACCATCTAGAGCAGGTTATGAGATCCCACCCCTGCGCATTGTGTTGGAGTTGCCTAGTAAACTTTGTAAGCTGTAGATAACTGAGAGATACGTGACTGAACAGCCCCACCTCCCCTGCACCACCACCGTCAAACAACCAGACAAAAGTTTTGTCTCCATTTGCAATTCACCTCAACATTCCTTTGCTTGTATAAATCTGTGTTGTTCTGACTTTTCCTTTCAAACAGTTGTTACGGGTTCAATAGTACCCCCCCCCAGAAAAGATATGTTGAAGTCCTAACCCCCAGTACCTGTGAATGTGACCTTATTTGGAAATAGGGAGGGTCTTTGCAGATGATCGAGCTAAGATGAAATTGCTAGGATGGGCTCGATGTGACTGTGTCCTCATAAAAAGGAGAAATTTGGACAAAGAGACAGACACACACTCAGGTAGAACACCAAGTAAAGGAGAAGGCAGAGATCAGGCTAATACATCTACTAACTAAGGAATGCCATGGATTTCCAGCAAACTTCCAAAAGCTGGGAGAAAGGTATGGAACAGATTCTCCCTCACAGCCCTCAGGAGGAACCAACCCTGCCAAAGACATCTTGATCTCAGACTTTGAGCCTCTAGAACTGTCAGACAATAAATTTGTGTTGTTTAAGCTACCCAATTTATGGTACTTGACTATGGCAACCCTAGCAAATTAATATGCTAGTTATAACATCTGCCTAGTACCCTTATATCCTATGAATAAAATTAATTCTTCAAAACATGTTCATTTTATAGCTGTATAAGAGTCATGAGTTTATCTTTTTCTGAAAATTATCTTTTAATAAGGTAAATGGATCTTCTGCTGTTCTTCTCCATTCCTAAAGACTTCCCAGCCAGAACTATTCCTGAATACTCTTTTTTTTTTTTAAATTGAGTTGTTAGGCTGCATAAAGGCATCACAATATACCTTTTTAAAAACATCCCATAGGGCTTCCCTGGTGGCACAGTGGTTAAGAATCTGCCTGCCAATGCAGGGGACACGGGTTCGATCCCTGGTCCGGGAAGATCCCACATGCCACAGAGCAACTAAGCCCGTGCGCCACAACTACTGAGCCTGCGCTCTAGAGCCCATGAGCCACAACTACTGAGTCCCCGTGCCACAACTACTGAAGCTACGCACCTAGAGCCCGTGCTCTGCAACAAGAAAAGCCACCACAATGAGAAGCCCGCACACCACAATTAAGAGTAGCCCCTGCTCGCCGCAACTAAAGAAAGCCCACGCACAGCAACGAAGACCCAACGCAGCCAAAAATAAATAAATAAATAAATTTATAAAAAAAAGAAAACAGTTTGGCATTTAAAAAAAAAAAAATCCTGGAGACAAAAGACCTGTATGCATAAAATTATAGGACACTGATGAAAGAAATTAAAGATGATACAAATAGATGGAGAGATATACCATGTTCTTGGATTGGAAGAATCAACATTGTGAAAATGACTCTGCTACCCAAAGCAATCTACAGATTCAATGCAATCCCTATCAAACTACCACTGGCATTTTTCACAGAACTAGAACAAAAAATTTCACAATTTGTATGGAAACACAAAAGACCCCGAATAGCCAAAGCAATCTTGAGAACGAAAAATGGAGCTGGAGGAATCAGGCTCCCTGACTTCAGACTATATTACAAAGCTACAGTAATCAAGACAGTTTGGTACTGGCACAAAAACAGAAATATAGATCAATGGAACAGGATAGAAAGCCCAGAGATAAGCCCACGCACATATGGTCACCTTATCTTTGATAAAGGAGGCAAGCATATACAGTGGAGAAAAGACAGCCTCTTCAATAAGTGGTGCTGGGAAAATTGGACAGGTACATGTAAAAGTATGAAATTAGAACACTCCCTGACACCATACACAAAAATAAACTCAAAATGGATTAAAGACCTAAGTGTAAGGCCAGACACTATCAAACTCTTAGAGGAAAACATAGGCAGAACACTCTATGACATAAATCACAGCAAGATCCTTTTTGACCCAGCTCCTAGAGAAATGGAAATAAAAACACAAATAAACAAATGGGACCTAATGAAACTTCAAAGCTTTTGCACAGCAAAGGAAACCATAAACAAGACCAAAAGACAACCCTCAGAATGGGAGAAAATATTTGCAAATGAAGCAACTGACAAAGGATTAATCTCCAAGATTTACAAGCAGCTCATGCAGCTCAATAACAAAAAAACAAACAACCCAATCCAAAAATGGGCAGAAGACCTAAATAGACATTTCTCCAAAGAAGATATACAGATTGCCAACAAACACATGAAAGAATGCTCAACATCATTAATCATTAGAGAAATGCATATCAAAACTACAATGAGGTATCATCTCACACCGGTCAGAATGGCCATCATCAAAAAATCTAGAAACAATAAATGCTGGAGAGGGTGTGGAGAAAAGGGAACACTCTTGCACTGTTGGTGGGAATGTAAATTGATACAGCCACTATGGAGAACAGTATGGAGGTTCCTTAAAAAACTACAAATAGAACTACCATACGACCCAGCAATCCCACTACTGGGCATATACCCTGAGAAAACCAGAATTCAAAAAGAGTCATGTACCAAAATGTTCATTGCAGCTCTATTTACAATAGCCAGGACATGGAAGCAACCTAGGTGTCCATCATCGGATGAATGGATAAAGAAGATGTGGCACATATATACAATGGAATATTACTCAGCCATAAAAAGAAATGAAATGGAGGTATTTGTAATGAGGTGGATGGAGTTAGAGTCTGTCATACAGAGTGAAGTAAGTCAGAAAGAGAAAAACAAATACAGTATGCTAACACATAGATATGGAATCTAAGGAAAAAAAAAAAAAGGTCATGAAGAACCTAGTGGCAAGACGGGAATAAAGACACAGACCTACTAGAGAATGGACTTGAGGATATGGGGAGGGGGAGGGGTGAGATGTGACAGGGTGAGAGAGTGTCATGGTCATATGTACACTACCAAATGTAAAATAGATAGCTAGTGGGAAGCAGCCGCATAGCACAGGGAGATCAGCTCGGTGGTTTGTGACCACCTAGAGGGGTGGGATAGGGAGGGTGGGAGGGAGGGAGATGCAAGAAGGAAGAGATATGGGAACATATGTATATGTATAACTGATTCACTTTGTTATAAAGCAGAAACTAACACACCATTGTAAAGCAATTATACTTCAATAAAGATGTTTAAAAAAAAAAAATCCAATAATTGGAAACTTAACTAATCAAAATGGGCTGCCTTCCCTCATTTAACTGAGTGGATGGGAAGGGAACAAAGTCCTCACAGCTGCCGGGCTCTCTGCTGGGCACTTGGCATTCCATTTGATATTTGTAAATGCCTACTCAACAGTTACCGCCCCTTCTTCAGCAGTTAAAGAACTCCATTATTGGACCAGTAGTCTTCACCTCTCCCCTCAAGTCTCAGGGAAGGGGACCTTATCCCAACTTTCCCCAGAAGTAAAGCCTGATGGTTTTAAGGCCCCACGGTAGTCCCAGTTCCCTTGGCAGTGACTGATGAGACATGGCTGGGAGGTGGGGGCAGAGAAGAGGATTCCAAAAGGAAAGGTCTCTTGCTCTTAAAAAGACCTATGTGGGAAAAAGTACGCCCTTTTTTGAGTCTACATGTGATGCCTAGAACTATGGTATCCATCTTCTGATCATGAGAGCAGCGAGCGTGACTAAGGACAAAATTTGTCACACCAAATACAGCAGAGCAGAAAGAAGGAAAATTCATGGGTTCTTGACAACATTTTTGAGCCACTGAACTAACCAAGGCAGGAATTGGTCTTCCTTGGGGCTCCCTGATATGTGAGATAATAAATTTTTTTATTGAAGCAAGTTGAATGAGGGTTTTCTATTTCTTACACCCAAAAGCATCCTATAGACTATAAGATATCTGTGAACATTCTCATTTTACAGATGAAAATCTGAGGTTCAGATATAACTTGCATCCAAGGTAACCTATCCAGGGTCACACATAAAACAAAATTTGTATCCAACTCAAATTCCAGACATCCTCTCTCCACTACCACTTACCACCTCTATATTTATCATTGGTCAGTGAAAGAAGGCTAATTTCTTATGTTTTGTTTCTTTGTTTTTATTGTTTAAAATGTTGTAGGAGGGCACAGAGCCTAGTGGTTAAGGGCAAACTTTGGTGTCAGACGGACCTGAGTTTGAATCTGTATTGGTGTGACCTCAGGCAAGTCACTTAACCCCTCAGTTAAAAGAACCTCAGTTTGCTCATAGGTAGAATGAGATAGCAATTCCTATAACACAAGGTTGTGATTAGGACTAAATGAAACTATATATAAAGTGCTTATCACAGATCCTGGTACATTATACCTGCACAGAAAAAAATTGATGGCTATTATGATTATTACTATGGTGGTGCCACACAGTGTGACTACCTCTCCACCAGGCAGCCAGCATTTTGAATGTGAAGAGAGCATCTTGTTCCCCATACACAAAGTGGTTTCATCAATTTCACTCCAGACTCCTTAGAGCCTCCCCTTTCTGTGCTACAACTGTGAGCTCCTCCTCCTCCTGCCCAGACAGCCACCATCAAAAGAGCCCAATTCCCGGGGGAGCACACGGCATTCCTTGCTGGAGCCCAGCCTGGTTTTGTCTCTGCTCATATTACCCCTAACCACCCCCCAGGGCCCTGAGACCTTTGATGTTCACGTGGCTGCCTGCAGGGGCAGGAAGATAAAACCCCCCTTGTTCCCTCTCTGGGCAATAAGACTTTTGGCAATTTAGAGAGACACAGAGATAAAAGACTGGATTTTTTTTTTTTTCCTTCTTTTCATTTTTTTTTTCCCCAGCAACAAATGGTGGTTTGTCTTTACCAGCCACTCCTTCAGCGCCACACCAGCATCAAAGAGCAAGAAATGAGCACAAAGCCAAGGCAGGGGAGTTCTATCCCCCCTGTAGGGAATTCGCCTGCCTCCAGGACACACACAAGGGGGCGGGGAGAAGAGAGCTGTGTACAAAGAGCATCCCACAGGGGTGATCAAAGCTCACACACCCCCACCCCATTCCCAAAAGTTTGTTTTCTTAACATTTACGCTATACACTTTAAGCTTGGCAAACAGACAAGACAGGGACAGGGAAGGACACGGAAAGGCTCAACTTGTCTCATGGATAAATCTTGAGCTGACTTGACATCTTCTGGTCCGGAGGGCTTAGTGTGCTGACAGTAGGTAGCCTCTGTATGTGGAGCATTCCTTTGGGACTCACAAGTCCAGTGTTCGGCTCTGCTCCCAGTCCCTGTGACAACCCACCAAGGGCAAGAGGAGGAGGGAAGGGAAGAGTCTACCTACATAACAACGAGAACTATCGTTTTCTAAGACCCATGTGTCAGGATCTGTCCTCAGTACTCAGTATGTAGCAACCATAGAGTAGGTGGGACTACTTTCCCCAGTTTACAGATGTGGAAGTTAAAGCTTAGAGAGCTAAAGTCAGTTGTTCAAGGTCACGCCCTAACGGGCAGAGGCGGGACTTAAACTCAGATCTGCACCAAAGTGTACGTTATTAACCAAGTGTTACAAACTGCTTTCCACAGGGATTATGAATCTACTTTGAAAAATACCAAGCCAGGTACAATTATACGACATCTGTTATCCATTGAGTTGTGTCTCCAAAAAGGATGTGTTGAAGTCCTAACCCTGCAGTACCTGTGAATGTGATCTTATTTGGAAATATAGTCTGCAGATGGAAACAAGTTAAAATGAAGACTTATTGGATTAGGATGGGCCCTAATACAATGGCTAGTATCCTTATAAAAAGAGGGAAATTTGGATACAGACACGCACAGACAGAAGATGGTCATGTGAAGAGGCAAGGAAGGATCCTCCTCTAGAGCCTTTGAGAGAACATGGCCTTGCCAACGTCTTGATTTGGGACTTCTGGCCTCCAGATTGTGAGAAAATTAATTTCCGTTGTTTTAAGCCACGAAGTTTGTGATACTTTGCTACAGCAGTCCTAGGAAATTAATATAGCATCTGTCTGTGTGAGTCTGGAGAGAGAGAGAGAGAGAGAGAGTGTGTGTGTGTGTTTGGGGGGAGGGAGGAGAAAGGCAAGGCAACTCTCAGACAATTAATATAGATTATCTCTAGCATATTGGCCTGGGGAATGAGGCAAGGATGCTGGCCACAAAAGAGAGAGACAGACAGACAGACAGACAGAAATGGATGGTAAAGGTAATGAAACAAGGTGAGAAGGAAATAGAGGAGAACTGGAACCAAGTCTGATGGGTCAGCTCCTTGAAAGGGAGAAGAGTCAAAGAAGGTTCCGACACTCCCTGCCAGCGAGGGAAGGGATTGAGAAAGAGCAGTATGCTGCCATGGTCCACCCAGTGAGGATGACCTTGCGCCACACCTCCGCCCAGCCTTCTCACGCCTCAACAGAGCTCTTACGTCAGACTCTTCTCCAGTTACTGCACTCAGGGAACAAGCATTTAGCACTCACAAAGTCACTGGCAATGAAGGGCGTGGGGGATGAGGGCCAGAGAGCAGCACTAAGGAATAAGGGACTAGGAGCCTCTGGATTTCTTCAGCCTGGATTTCTCTCCACCTCCCTGTCAGCCCAGAAAGTGTGTACTCGAACCTCTAGCCCTTTGATACTTGGATGGGGCATTCGCCCACTTCGCTGGGCCCATGACACCTTCCACACCCCTTTAGCATAATGCTTGGGCTTTATACTGTGTTTCTTTCTATTTATATCTACATACAGCTATAGATAGATAGGGAGATAGAGAAATATAGATAGATACATAGATTTCTGCATATAGATACAGATTTAAATAGAGATAGATATATATATATCTACATAAAGATATAAATATAAATAGATAGAGATACAGATACATAGATATAGATAGACAGATAGGGATAGGGAGATAGAGATAGACACATAGATATCTACATATAGATATATAGAGACAAAAATAGATACATAGATATCTATAGATATAGATAGATTAGATGATAGATAGAGAGATAGAGAAATAGATAGATTATAGATATAATGGCTCCTGCCTTAGATTGTGAGCTTCTGGAAGGCAAGGCCAGCATCCTACTCAACGTTATCTAGCAGAGCCTGGAGCACAGTAGTTGATCAGTAAAGAGTTGATAAATGAATGTCCAGGGTATTCTGATCTCAAGGAACAAAATTTTTTAAGTAATAGAAAAATAGGCAAATGACATAAACACATGATTGACAAAATAAAGAAAAACAAATGGCTCTTAATCTCACAGAAAGTTGCTCAACACCATCATAAGAAGAGGAATACAAGTTAAAGCTCCACTGAGAAAACATGTTCCACCTCACAGACAGGCTAAAGTATGACAAGATACTGTGTCGAGAGGCTGTGAGGGCACAAACAGGCTCATGCCCACTCGCCGGAGTGCGACAGACATAACCTGTAAGTTAGGCAACGTCTATCAGAATTATAAATATGTCTGCCCTTGGTCCAGCATCCCACTCCCAGGGGATCTGTAGGTTTTCTCATGGATACACCTGCAAACATAAAATTGGTGTATGTACAAGCGTGGTAACAGCAATTCAAAGGCTCTTCTCTAGACAACTGGGAAAAGAAACTGTGGTGCTTGAATAAGGGAGGATTGGATGAAGGTGGTCAAAAGGTACAAACTTCCAGTTATAAAACAATTAAGTATTGATACTAAGGATGTAATGTATAACATGATTAACATAATTAACACTGCTGTATGTTATATATAAAATTTGTTAACAGAGTACATTTCAAGAGTTCTCATCACAAGGGAAAAATTTTTTTTCTATTTCTATACTTTTTTTCTTTTATCTATACTTCTATAGATATACTTTGTATCTATACGAAATGATGGATGTTCACTAATCTTTTTGTGGTAATCATTTCATGATGTATGTAAGCCAAAAAATTATGCCATACACCTTAAACCTATACAGTACTGTACGTCAATTATATCTCAATAAAACTGGGGAAAAAGATCTCCAGCTCAATGCAAGCCTCATATTTTTATTTAAAAATCTAGACTGACTATCATAGGGGTGCAGTGCGCTGCCCAACCCAGGACACTACAACTCATTAAACCCCATAATAATCTTATAAGAAAAATACCATAACAATCCATCTTATCAGCATCTCACAGATGGGAAACAGGAGGCTGCAGAGGTGGAGCACTTTGTTCAAGGTTAAGGAGTGGGGGGGGGGGGCCAGGATAGAAACCCTAGTAGTCTGACTTCAGAGCCCACTGTCACCAGGGCTGCCTCCCTAGATGCCCCCTAAATACTGTATAGTCTATAGACTTTTCTTCTGCTTCTCATCCCTCCATTCACACATTCATTTGTGCATCAGTCATCCATGGTCACCTAGTATATACCAGACACTGTGCTAAGTGAAGGGGGATACAGAGATTAAGGAGGTAGTAGTCCTTGACTCTGAGAACTTGCGGTCCAGAGAGAACACACACAGGTAAACAGACAACCCATATAGAGGAAGTTCTCAACATGAGCCTAGGAAAGTGCCACCCAATCCACTTGTATATCTCTTTTGTCTTTTTTCCTCTGCTCAGGAAGTCTTCATTTAGGGCCCTGTGTCTATCACAACTGGAAAATCAACTCCACAAGGATTCTTTCAGACAAGTAAAAGTACCCAAACAGACTTACATGCTAACAACTATCAGATTTGGTCTTGGGGTCTGCTCTCCTGCAGCTTACAATTTTATGAATGTCACTTCACGTTGAAACTCGAACAAGAGTATTGTTGCTTCCTGCCACAAGAATCCAGGTTGAAATGAAAACAGAAAGGAGACCTAATCTGATGATACTTCTTCTCACAGTAGAATTCAGAGGACAGAGCAGGAAAGAAGAGCCCACAGATCTTAGCTGGTGCCCTTAAATGTCCTCTTCCTTATCACAGTCGAAAAGACTCATGTTCCTAAAGCCATTGTGCTAAGCTAGAAAGGACAACCTACTTACACGCAGTCTTCCCTGTGATCTACTCTGTCTCCACGGGGCAACAGTGACTGCCCCTGTTCCGTGCCCCAGACAAAGCACTGAGACTAGTCACACAGACCTGGGTTCAAAGGCAGACTGTGCCACTTACTGAGAGATCGTCAGCGTCAGCTTCCTCATCTGGAGAATGGGAATTAAAATGGAGATTCGATAAGATAAAATGTGCAAAGGTTCTAGCCCCAGGCAGGACCCAAATTCAAAGCCTTCTTGGGACACTCTCACAACCAGTCACTGCCGACTTCCAAGTGCACACCCGACCATCTCAGTTCCTGAGCTAATAAGACAATATCCAGAGCCCTGGCCCCCTCTGCCAAGGGACCTGTTCTGATTTCTACAGCCATAAGCCTGGCTTCCAGTGCTGTGGAGGGGCAGCCTGGGCTCTGGGACCCAAGAAGAGAGGGGCTCCAAAGAGACAGGGATTATCCCAGCTGCTGTCACAGAGGCTGGGGTTGGGGTTATACTCCAGACTAGGGATGCAGAGCGAGTGCAGGGAAACCTGGGTGAAAGCAAATGCTGCAGGTTGGAGGCGACCCAGTGCCCCCAAGACAGACCAAGTCCATAGCTTGACACAAGCAAAGCAATAACATCCAAAACATTACTTTGCAAAGAATTCACTATTACCCAAAGGCACCCAGGAAGTCACCTTGAGGAGGAAAAAAAAACCAAAATCTGAACTTTAGTTATTGGACTGGCTTACACTTTGGTGTGGCTGGATATTGTTTTTATTTTTAAATACACAGAGGCAAGGTGAGGGTAGGGAGTGGAAGATAGGTACCCTATTCTTTCCCATGCTAGAACTTCCAAAGCTCCTAATCTGGTCTGGCCACTGAAATACCAACAAGATTTAATTTTATGTCTCTCTGGATTGGGGGTCAGAAACCCAAATGCCTACAGAGGTCAAGCAGATTAAATACATGAGCAACTGTGCCAGCTGAGGAACCTGAAATACAAATACCCCGCGGAAGTGGAACAGCTGCTGATCAGCCCCAGTCAACCGTTACCATAGAGAAGCAGAGTCAGTGTTGCTGGATCAATTTTTTAAAAATATAAATAGGGAGATTTATTTTAAGGAATTGGCTCACACAACTATGGGGGCTGGCCAGTCCAAAATTCATGGGGTAGGTCGGAAATTCAGGTAATAGTTGATGTTACCATCTTGAGTCCGAATTCAGCAGGGTAGCAATCACTTGCTTACAATTACAATGTAAGTGTAGTACTAATATTACTCAATCACCTCCAGACATAGACAATGACAATAAGAGATTTTGTTTTCCTGGGGGTGGAAGTGGATTTACCTCTCTCGTACATATTTCCAGTATTGCTCATTCACAAGGTTATATAATTATTTATGTCTTTCTTCTCCAATAAGTCATAGGATGTTTTTCAAAGGGTTGCCCACAGATCATGGACAGCAAAATTTCCTGGAGTACCTTTTAGAACTTCAGATTCTTGGCCACCTGATATACTAAATTAGGAAATCTGCACTTTTAACAAGCTTCCTCTTTTTTTCTTGTGTATGCTAACACTTGAAAACCACTGGACAGAAATTGTCTCATTTTTGTTCCTCAGTGATCAACAAAGTCTCCAGCATCTAGTGGAAGCTTAACAAATGTGGTTGAACAAATTAATAAATAGTGTCACTAGTTTATCCTTAGATTCTCTGTGACGTCTGTAAAAATCATAACGTTAAGCTTGCAATCTTGATCTCTTTAGGTGCTGACCAACTATTGTATGTAATCACCCATGTTTATGTCAGTTAGCCCCGCTAGACTAGAAAATTTCTTGCACTTTTGTCATTCTTGTATTCCCGGAACCTACCAGTCACTGGCATATGTTAAGTTCTCCATAAATATTTCTTGAGTGAATAGATAGATGGATGAATGGACAGGTAGGCAGAACTACCTGAATACAGACCACCCACTACCTTTTTAGGTTGTGCAAATTTTTTACTTTCTAACCCTTGAGTTTTTACAAGTTTCTTATCCTGTCTTAAAATAATTTATAATTGCTACAGGTATTAAAAGTGCATCTAGAACTTTCCATTTCTATGGACTGAAGCATAGTTAAGAGTCTGTAACATATAATTTCTGTAGCATTAACTATATCTCTTTTGTCCCTTTCAGAAAACATATATATATATTTTTTCAATGTATAAACAAAACTATTTATAAGTTTCAGTGCTTAAACTATTACTACTACTGTTTTTTAAAATAAATTCTTCGTGATTCCTCATAATCCATCCAGAACCAACACTGTGACAAGACACTCAGATTAAGAATAACTGCTGCGGGAATTCCTTGGCGGTCCAGTGGTTAAGACACCACGCTTTCACTGCCAAGGGCACAGGTTTGATCCCTGGTCAGGGAACTAAGATCCTACAAGCCGCATGGTGCGGTCAAAAAACAAAAGAAGAATAACTGAAGGAAATCATTTCACCTAAATTGAGTGGGAAAGATTTCCATTTCCAGAATGATTAAATTTAGAAAAACTTACAATATCAAGTCTTGGTGAAGAGGTGGAGCATTCAGAACATTCATATATTGCTGGTGGGAAACTGGTGTTTACCCAAGAGAAATGAAAACATTTGTCACCATAAAGAGTTATACAAGAATGTTCCAGGGCTTCCCTGGTGGCTCAGTGGCTAAGAATCCACCTGCCAGTGCAGGGGACACGGGTTTGAGCCCTGGTCCAGGAAGATCCCACATGGATCCCTGGTCCAGGAAGATCCCAACTAAGCCCGTGCACCACAACTACTAAGCCTGCGCTCTAGAGCCCACGAGCCACAACTACTGAAGCCCACACACCTAGGGCCCGTGCTCCACAACAAGAGAAGCCACCGCAATGAGAAGCCCGCGCACCGCAACAAAGAGTAGAACCCGCTCACCGCAACTAGAGAAAGCCCACACGCAGCAATGAAGACCCAACGCAGCCAAAAATAAATTAATTAATTAATTTAAAAAAAAAAAAAAAAAGAAGGTTCACGGCAGATCTATTCATAATAGATCCAAACTGGAAGTGACAGACCCAAACATCCTTTCTCTTAAAGGATAAAAAACGTGATATATGATAGGATAATATCAATACTTACCAATAAAAAGGAGCAAACTACTGATATACACAACAACAGGGACACAACTCAAAATCATCAGCTTGAGTGAAAGAACCGCAAAACAAAAAAATATTATTACATGTATAGATAGCTCAGAAAAGGCAGAACTAATCTAATCTGATCTAGTCTAATCTAATTTAATCTGTAGTGTCAGAAATCAGAAGAATGGTTGCCTCTGCAAAGGGTATGGACCAGAAAGGGACACAAAAAAATCTTCCTGGTGAGAGAAATGTTCTATATTTTGATTTGGCAATGGTTTCATGACTGTGTTCATTTGTCAAAATTCATGGAATTGTTCATTTAATATCCATCCGTGCATTTTCCTGTAGGCAAAATATTTCATTTTAAAACTTGCATTTCTATATTGGCCAGGAATATCAAAGCATGATCTATCTTTTATGCATTGTGTTTTCATTGCTAGGACCATTCTTCAGAAATTGAAGGCTTTAAACAGCTTATAATTCCAGTAAGAGATGTCACCCACATCTCACCACAACACCCTCTTATCATTCTACAAATGTATTCAGAACTGTCAAATGCCATTCAAATATATAATTTATACAAGTGCCTGGCACCATTCTGGCTTTTTATATTCATTAGTTGATTTAAATTTCACTTTATAAAAATGTACAGTGCAAATATTTAACAGATGAGAATCAAGGTTCAGATAGGCCAAGTTATTTGCCCAAGTTCACATAGCTAATGAGTGATATTACCGGGACTCAAACCCAGATCCCAAACCCACACTCTTTCTTCTCCCAACACACACACACACACACACACACACACACACACACATCTGAATCACAATTCATAGATCTTTCCATTCTTTTATCATGAATCTGTAAAAGCAGTTCTTCCTATGAGATTTTAAAATAAATAAATGAAACTTTTCTAAAGGGCTCTAGAGCCCATGGAAAGTTTTGCTTTGTTTTGTTTTGTTTTGTTTTTGTTTTTGTTTTTTTTATCTTTTAAAATAGGCTTAATATGAAAATGCCAGCACCCTCATTTCCACCTGAAAGGGGCCAGAAGAACCAGGTCCTGAGATCTAGGTCTGGGCGGAACTGATGTTAAACTTGGCTTGGGGACCAGGCCCATGGAAAAGTTTAAATCATCACCTGATACGTCCAGCCTGGCTCTCATTTTCAAACCCATTTTTGCTTTGGAATCTAGGGACTGGAATAATCTACTGAGAGTAAATGAAGGAAGCCGTAGAGCATTTGTTGGCAGAGGGCAAAGGGGTGTTACCTTCACTTTGTTTAGCTGTTAAAACAAAATTCTCCATTATTCTACACACTGAAGTATTGTCAGCATCTTTAGAAGGGAAGCTGACACATTGATTGCATTTTCAAATATAAATAACCAAAAGCAATTAGTAGAGGGAAGAGAGAAATGAGCTTTGTCATCTAAAACCACTAACTGCTCTTTCTAGCCGTGGTCCTTAGGATAGAGTTTCTTATTGAATTTTTCACTCTCATTAGTGATTTTTTTTAAATTAATTTATTTATTTTTGTCTGCATTAGGTCTTCATTGCTGCACACGGGCTTTCTCCAGTTGTGGCGGTGCACCAGCTTCTCATTGCGGTGGCTTCTCTTGTTGTGGAGCACGGGCTCTAGGCACAAGGGCTTCAGTAGTTGCGGCTCACGGGCTCAACAGTTGTGGCTCACGGGCTCTAGAGCGCAGGCTCAGTAGTTGTGGTGCATGGGCTTAGTTGCTCCACGGCATGTGGGATCTTCCTGGACCAGAGCTCGATCCCATGTCCCCTGCATTGGCAGGCGGATTCTTAACCACTGCACCACCAGGGAAGCCAAAGCCCCTCATTAGTGATTTTTAACAGTGAATTTCTAAATACTCAAGTCTATACCAAAGCCAAGGTTATTTAATTCTGATTTGTTAGAAACCCCTAAGAACCCACCCAAAAATGCCGTAAAAATTCAAGTGACCCTCATGTACACAGTGAGAGTAATATTCTACATAAATGCCTCATTAGGGTAATGTCAAAATAATTCACTTAATGTCAAAATAATTCATTTTTCCTGTCAAAACATAAAACTTCTATGAAAAAGAATGATATTGTTTAGGTACCAAGACTGAAACAAGCTGAGTAGCTGCTAATGTTTCTAGATGATCAACTAATTAACTGATGAAGAAAAAGAAAAAAATTGTCATTATTGATAAGCAGCTTCCTGGTCCAATATACTTCCAATACTACCAATGCTCTGAAAATCATTTTGCATCATACACAGAAAGCCCTCGCATATCCAGTCAACAAAATTGGAAGTTGGTTTTCAATCTGGTTTTAAGTCCTAATCCTGTGTTCCATGAAAAATGGTTTGCACTTCAAAGAGCTCAGGACAATAATTCCTTTGGAGGAAATTTAATTCTGTTCCTGGCTTGTTATTATAGATACAAACCATCTTAGGTGTCAGCTATAAGCTGAAGAATCTTAGTCCTCTCTTTGGCTTATGGAGCAAGGAAATAATAAAAAAATCATCTCTCCTGATCTTATAGCCTTCTGAGTTCCAACTAGCAGTGAATATGATTCCCAGGACTGTAAATAGTCGTGTAAATCTTACCTTTCCTAACAGATTTGACTTTTCCACTTTATTAGGTATTCGCAATAAAAGTACTAAGTGTAAATGTACTTAAGATTTGGGCAAAGCTGTCACAAGAGACAAAATACCCAGTCCCTACAGACTAGGGACAGGTGGCTTTTCATATGGTTAAAAGTGGTAGAGCAATTCCAGGAGTGTGCAGGGAGTAAAGAGGAAAGACTCAGAATAATGCAAGTAAAGTAAAATCATCAAGAAAGACTGTTAAGTTTTAAAACATATGATTTTGTTATGCACGCAGCAAGCCGAAGTGGTTTTTTTGACTTTGGTTCTCCCTAGGGGAAAATGCACACCGACAAAGGATAATAGAAAAGGGTGGTGGCTTGGATACAGAAGGTTTCAATCCCAGTTCCACCTAGGCCAGAAACTGGGCAACAAAAACAAATTGATTGGGCTTCCCTGGTGGCGCAGTGGTTGAGAATCTGCCTGCCAATGCAGGGGACGCGGTTCGAGCCCTGGTCTGGGAAGATCCCACATGCCGCGGAGCAGCTGGGCCCATGAGCCACAATTACTGAGCCTGTGCTCCGCAACAAGAGAGGCCGCGATAGTGAGAGGCCAGCGCACCGCGATGAAGAGTGGCCCCCTCTTGCCACAACTAGAGAAAGCCCCTGCACAGAAACGAAGACCCAACACAGCCATAAAAATAAATAATTTAAAAACAAATTGATAATAATCATGGCTAACAGTTACTGAAGCTTAAAGTGAGTCAGACACCAAAGTGTTTTATGTATATTAACTCACTTAATTCTGTGAGGTGGTCAAGTGTTTAGAATAGCTTCTGGAGCCACACTGCTTGGTTTTAGAAACTCTCTCTCCCATTTGTTAGCTGGGCAAGTTCCTCTTCTGTATGATTATCATACAATAGCATCTCCCTCCTAGGTTGCTCATGAAAGTCAATGATCTAATTCTAAGATTAGGCATGTAGAACAGTGTTTGACACAAAGTAGATGCTCAGTTAATGTCTGCTATTTTTATTTCCATTTTACATTTAGGAAACGGAGACACAGAAAGTCTGTTTGCTAGAGATGTGGCAATTCATATCTAATGAATGAACCTATAATATCTGGCCCTTTGTAAATATTTCATACATGAGTTACTTCTCATTCTATAATAAACAAAGAGGTCACTGTGAAAATAACTCTCCCTTTGGTATCCAAATTGTGATTTGCCCAAACTTAACACAAAGCATTCCAAGTGTAGATTTCTAATAGAAAACATTTAAATAGTTGTCAGTTATTATTTTTTCCTTCCTCTTGCATTCCTGTCATAAATCCAGAGCACATCAATAAGTTATGCAGATTGAATAAAGACCTATATTCTACAATAACCGTTATATTAAACCACCTTTCCAATAACAATCAGTTTCCCGATCTGTAAAATGGGAAACCCAAACTGCCCCCCGCAACAGCAGAGCACTTTCAGGGTGAATTCCCCACTGTCCAGGTTCTGGTCTACGGGCTGGGTATCTCAAAACTTGACACTGAGCAGAGAACACAGCCATCTCTTACAGACAGACTTCCCTTAACCAAGCTCATGACCAAGACCCTTGGACAAAACCAGAATGTCAAATGATCAGTTACAAAGAGACATAGCACACCAAGCAGGCCGGAGACTAGATTAGTTGATGGCAATACTCGCTTCCTGTAGACCAATCTGCATGGGACACCAGATTGTAATTAGAAGGCTGCTTGGTGAATATAAAACCGGAAAGAAGGCAGACCCAGCCATCTCCAGAGTAATCAGAATTGAAGAGTCCGTATTGAGGCCAGATGGGGCCAGTCCCTTGCTCTGCAGACAGCTTCTCCGAGACAGGGTTTACCCTTCCTCTGAGGCTAATTAACCCATTTCTGAAGGACTCATTCTTTCTTCAGCTCTGTGAATAACTATAAGCCTGTTACAGTCAAGTTTTAAGGGCCTAGAAGCCATCCCATCCTTTCAGGTAATTTGCCTATATGTGTAATCTGATTCCTTTTATGTCTATTTTACATTTTAGCTCTCTTAGAAGAAAATCTCCTTTCCAAAGTTCAAAGCTCATAGGTAGGTACATCCCTATTTTTCCCAAATACCAACAGTAAGATAATCACCTCATCTAACATAAAACAATTCTCCAAAAATGTAATCCCCTTTCTTAAAGCCCCTCTTCCTGAGGTCAACAACAGTTTACTTCCCAATGGCAGTTAGAAGTCCCCAGAAGTGTTCCTGGGGACACTAAGGGTCAGTTCATTCATTCACTCATTTAACTTCTATTTACTGGGTTTCTATTATGTGCCAAGCACTGAGCAATGCACTGTGGGTCAACAGGATGTGAAAGACATGGACTCTGCCCACCCAGATCTCTGAGCACTTGAAACAAACACTAATCATTTACTGCAATCCCACCAGCGAAGGTAAAATTACAAACTGAGAAAAGTACCCTGATGGAAAAAAGCAATACAATTCTTTGAGAAAAGTAATGAGCTGACCCAGCGAGGAGGGTTAAAAAGGCTTCCCTGAAGAAACGACATTTGAGCAGAGGTTGGGAGGAGACTAGCAGGCATCAACTGACAGAGCAGAGAGTGGCTGAGAGGCTTTAGGGGAGAGGGGGCCGTTTCAGATGATGGCAATGGCATTACAAAAGCCTTGAGGCTTTCAGACAGTGAGCAGCCCACACACAGGAGGAATCTAAAGGTCAGAGATGTTGAAGGATGAGCCATTGGGCAAAACAGTCATAAGACATGTAGGATAGGTAGGAAGGAGCTGGCCACAGTGGACCTTGCCACACAAAATACAGTTTTTGATCTTTATCCTGGGATGAAGAGTTTTAGGGTGAGTTGATGATTCTTGATCAGATTGGGACCTCTAAAGATCACTTTGCCTATGGACTGAAGAATAAGTTGGAGGGGGCTAAGGAGGAGGCTGGGGGACCAACTTAAGAAGCGATCATAGTCGTCCAGGCAAGAGGTGTTGGTTCTTTAGGCTACAGTGATTAGCAGAGATGAAGAGAAATGGACAGGACTGAGATACTATGAAAATAAATGTCCATTAGCAGGCAATGGGTAAGAAAAAACTGTCCCACTGTGTAGACATACTACTCAGCAACAAAAAGGAATGGACAATACTCAACAACAAGACAGAAACTTGGGGGTGCGGAAAAGGGTAATTGACCAGGAAGAGGCATGAGGGAACTTTGTGGTGGTGAAATTTAAATTGTGTTGGAGATTACACAGGCATATAAATTGGTCAAAATTTATCAAAATGTATGTTTAAATGGTTACATTTTATCAGATGTAAAATAGATCTCAATAGGGTTGATTTTTTTAAAAAATCAGTGTAGCTTAATTATTAAACATATGGATTTTGGAATCGTACAGACATGGGTTTGAACTCTAGTTCTACCATTAGTAATTATGCCATTCTAGGAAAGTCAATAAAATGGGAAGGCAGGATGGCTGTTCTTAGGATCAAATCACCCAGTTTAGCAGACTGTTAAATACAAAGGCAAGAGGGCCTATCATTCAAATTTCATTCCTTGACCCAGTGGGAGCACTAGATCAAGGAATGAACATTTCCTGAGTGTGTCCTATTATTAGACATATGCAAGGCCCTTTACAGATGTTGTCTCATTGATCTTAAGGAAAACTCGTAAGAGATGGCTATTATTCCTTTAGCTTAGAAATGTAGAAATCGCCCAGGAAACAGTAACTTGGACAAGGTCATTCACAGAGTGAACAGGGAGCTAAGGTCCTTGCAGTGGTGAGAGAAAGGTGCCTTAGACCCACCTTAGTGACCTGAAAGCATACTGGAGGGTCCCTGCAGGGGATTTTCCAAAAAGCAGCACTTAAACACAGGTAGTCTGAGAGATGATTCTAGATGTCACATGACTAGACATTAGTTATCTTGCTTTGACTGCATTCATTGTTAATGTTACTGTCTTAGTCCTTTCAGGCTGCTATTACAAAATACCACAGACTAGTTAACTTATAAACAACAGAAATTTATTTCTCACAGCCTCTCTGGAGGCTGGAAGTCTGAGATTAGGGTGCCAGCGTGGTCAGGTGAGGGCCTTCTTCTGAGTTGCAGAGTTCTCATTGAATCCTCACATGGTGGAAAGGGACAAGAGAGCTCTTAGGCATTAATCCCATTCCTGATAGCTCGACCCTCATGACCTAATCACCTCCCAAAGGCTGTACCTCTTAATACCATCCCATTAGGCTTTAGGATTTCAACCTATGAATTTGGAGGGGACACAAACAGACCATAGCAGTTACCTTCCACTTATGTGAATGATAGTGGTTTTCAATTTATGGTGATGAATTAAATTTCTTTTAAAAATAAGTTTATTAAAGTTTTTTTAAATGAGTCAAATTAAAACTCTGAAGGAATTGATAGTATAGGCACTACTTGGATATGTCAAAATTGTGAAGAAGATTTGAAATGATTGAAGCTTGAGAAAGGCTGGGCCAGCCTAAGCAGAGAAGTGCTAAGGCCCCAAGATGCCAGGAAGGTGGTCCAGGGATGCAGAGGGGATTCAGGCTGGGGCTTTGGCGACTTTAGACAGCCTAAGAGAGTTTATGCTCATATCACTATTCCCATTTGAGTGGCTTTGAGACATCTAGAGACAAAGCTTGGGCCCTGGAGAAGGAATCAAGATGGGGAAGAGAGAGGGACACAGGGGGAGGGAAGTGGGAGGAGATAGGAAAAGAGCTGGAGCAAATGATAAACCAGAGTCTCTCAATGCCAGTCAGGGCACCAGCGCTATTATCTTTTCACTTCACCTAGGACAGCTTTGGGGGGAAAGCCAAAACAGCTCAAAGCTTTTCTTAGGATATTGTTTTCCTCTATAAACTAGGAAGAATCCAGCTGTAAAATGATCGTTTTCAGAAACAAAAGAATTAAAATAATGAATCTTCTTGTACTTTCAACTTCACTCCATCACTGTCCAGGTAGCTTTTGAGGAAGAGGCAGGAGACAATAGAGTAATTGTTCCTAGAAAAGACAATGACGCTCTGCAAATTGAAATCCACTGCCTCTTACACGCAGCATTGTGTTTTCCAAGCAAAATCTTTGCAGAGCAGCTGGATTGCACACATGATATATTCTTCTTATAAGCCAGGACTGTTCTGTTTTTGTTTTTTTTTTCCTAATCTCATACCCAAACTAACTCTCAGGGGATTTTAAAAATGCTTTCGAACTTATTCTATGCCCTGTTTTCACTCCTGTTTCTCTCCGTGGTCCCAGCATGTTCCAGCTTAAGATTTGGTCAAATTAACTTCTAAGTAAAGCTTCTAAATTCTATTCCAATACTCTTACCACCATCACCCCCAAATACACACTATCTGTGCCCAGGTTCTCTAGAGAGAGGTCCTACATTCACCTACGGAGAGGAGAAAGGAGAGAGTTAGAAGCCTCTTTAGACCTGCAAAGGAGTCTGAAGCATGAAAGGGCAGGAGTAGGGATAAGACAATGAGAGGTGGCCAGACTTCAGTGCCAGACAAAGACGGGTCCCAGGAGAAAGAAGCAACAAACTACACCTTATAGGTGGAATCTTTAGGGGATAAAGAAAAAGATTATAAAGCAGGGTTCTGTAGGGTCACATGAGGTACTTCTGGAAAACTCTTGGTTCAAAATGGACACTGAATGAAGGTTTGTTGATTGGATCAATAAATGTATGAATGGTTGCCTAAGCTAGAGCCCGCCTAAGCTAAGCAGGCTCAAGAAAAGAGAAGATAGGGAGCTCACCATCCAGAAGCTTATTCTTATGCTTTCCAGTTTCAATCAAATGTGGGTTGAAAGTTAGAGGTCACAATAGGTATCTTAGCCCCATTGTCCAAACCTGTGTATTAGATCAGTATGAGACATGGCATTTCTCCTCCTGTATTTTACAATAAAGACCACGTAAGCTTTAAGGGCTTTCTAAGATTAAAGAAGCTAAAACTCACTAACAGAAAGAGAAGTAAGAACATGATATGTGATAATTTCCATAAGAACTGGTAAAAATACCCTAAGAATTTGAGTGGTTATTGTCAAAGGTAGCACTCACTGTTTCAGAGAGCATCTATTGAGAGGCTACTACACATCTCACAGTTGATGCAGGACAGATGCTTGGTCCTGAACTGTTGTGTGGCAGACAGAGAGAACTGGGTGAAGAACCAGGAAACATGAATCTGAGCCCTAGCTCTGACACTCAGTGACTTTGGGAAAGGGCATTCCAGGCAGAGAATAACTTGTGAGCCATCCCAGAGAGACAAGAAACAACATATGAGTTCAAGAAACGATAAGCAGCATGGTGTTCAGTAAAAGCATCAGGTAGAGATGGCAAGATTTTAGGCTAATATGTAGCAAGTGCTCAATAAATATTTGTTGAATAAGTGAATGAGTAGACAGAAACAGATCACAGAGGACCTTATATTCATTCTACGCTAAGAAACTTGGATTTCTTGGGTGCTTGTAGGCAATGGAGACTCACCAATGGGAGAGGACTTTACTCAGACTTAGATTATAGCTAGATGCTACGCTATATGGAAAACTAATTTAGGGAGACAAGAAATAACACAAAGAAACAGTTAAGAGTCTGTGGTCCTGAGGCTTCCCTGGTGGTCCAGTGGGTAAGACTCCGCGCTCCCAACGAGGGGGCTCCAGGTTCGACCCCTGGTCGGGGAACTAGATCCCACATACACGCCGCAACTAAGAGTTCACATGCCGCATCTAAGAGTCTGCATGCCACAACTAAGAAGCCTGCATGCCACAACTAGAGATCCTGCGTGCCACACTAAGACCCAGTGCAGCCAAAAATAAATAAGTAAATATTAAAAAAAAAAAAAAAAAAAGAGTCTATGGTCCTGTGAGGGAGAAGAGCAAATGCCTTGGAGAAATCAGAGCTAAAACAGACAGCACCTGGCAAGTAATTAGATAGGGAGTATAAGTAGAAGAAAAATTGAATCATGGGCTTTTAGGGTAATAAAGTACTTGACCAATTTATATAGAAAGTGCATGAAGAACAAGTGTAGAATGGAAACTGGTAAATTTGGCTTTGGACACACTGAGTGGAACATCCAGGTGGAAATAAACCATAGCTAACATTTACTGAGCTCTTCCTATGGACTGAGAGTTATTCTAAGCCCCCTGCACACATGAACTCATTTAATATTCACAACAGCCCCCATGAGGTCTGTACAATGATTAATGCCATTTTTTAGAGAAGGAAAACCAGGTATAGAGAGTTTAAGTAAGTTCCCAAAGTTCCCAAACTGGTAAGTGTCAGAGTCAGACTCAAACCCAGACCATCTATCTCTAAATCCCTCTCTCTCAGTCTCTGTGCAAATACATAGATATGTATTTGCCATATAGTGAAGGCCCAGAGCCCTCCCCCTATCTCTTCTTGTAGAAACAGAACTCAAAATGTAATCAAATTAAAGTGATGATTTTAAGCACACAAAATGCAAGAATTCCAACCATCAGATCGTGAATGCCATTATTGTTGGTGATTTAACACAGTTAAATTTCAATCTAAAAAAAAAAAAAAAAATTCAATCTACATTTTAATATACATCCGGTCTTCAAAGCAAGACATAATGTTATTTTTATATTCATTTGTCATCATGGTTTTTTATATTACTTATTGAGAGTAAATTAAATAGCATATGTTCATTTGCTAAACAGAGAACAGTTAAACTGGTCCCTATATGTATTGTAAATACTATTACAGGACATATTAAAATATATTTCAATATAATCTTTAATAATGTACCACTCATATTGATTTTTAACTTAAAATAACTTTTTTGCTTTCTAGTTACTTCGCAAAAATAATACAATGACTTTTTCTTTTAATTCCTAAGAGGTTTTGTGAAATTATATATTATAGTGAAATGGGTTTGAGTTTAAAAAGGTCAGGAACTACTGCTTGGCGCCAAGATATTTCTGCCATTTTAGGACGTGTTTCATAACTGAGAGACCTCCATAAACAACTACAATAAGAAAAAATCTGACAAGGGGGAAAAGCGGTGGGTAGGGGGGTGGGATGAATTGGGAGATCTGACATATATACACTAATATGTATAAAATAGATAACTAATAAGAACCTGCTGTATAAAAAATAATAATAAAATTTAAAAAAGAAAAAAATCTGAGAACTTTTCCATACCGATGCTTGTGGTGGAGGGTTCAGTTTTGACTGGTATACTCTACTGTGTGACTAACCACTATAGGGACACAGCTGGGGACTTTGTGGATGTGCTCGGCTGATGAGCTGCTGTGTTCGAAGCTCAATGCCGTTTTCATTTGACTTTAATCCTTCACAGATCAAGACACAGCAGCCCTCTTTGAAAAGCCAGGTTTAATAGAATGCACTTGTGACACATTCTCAGAAATGGAGGAAAACACTTTTATTTCCTTTCCTGGTTACCGAAGACTCTAGAACTTACTGTAATTTCAACAGCAGCCAAAAGGAAGGCCTTTTTCTCTTGACCCTTGGCTGATCCTTTCTTTCACTTCCACGAATTTTCTCCCTCTTTCTGGCTATGGCATAGGTTTTGTTCTCCTTGAGATTCAGCCTTCAATAGAAAACTGAATTCAGGCAGGGTAATAGAGTGATTATAAAGCTCACTCACGACTCTTGAGCACTTGAAGTACGGTGTTACAGTGACTGAGAAACTCAGTTTTTAATTGTATTTGATCTTTATTTAAACATCAACTTTAAAATTTATACCAAATTTAGTTATTGATGAATTTCTGAGTATGTTTGGAACAATTTGGATATATGAATCTACTTTTTCAACTGTAAATTTTCTGAAATCTAAATGTACATAAAATATTTCCAATGAAAATTTAGTCTCCAAACTGAGATGTGCTGTAAGTGTTAAATATACACCAGATTTTGAAGACAATACAAAAAAAGAATGTAAAATGTCTCATTAATAATTGATTGTATGTTGAAAGGATAATATTTTGGCTACAGGGGGTTGAAAATATATATTATTAAAAATAATTTTACATGTTTCTCTTTACTTTTTTAATGTGGCTACTAGAACATTTTAAATTGTATGTGTGGGGACTCCCCTGGAGGTCCAGTGGTTAAGACTCCATGCTCTCAATGCAGGGGGCCCAGGTTCGATCCCCGGTCAGGGAACTAGATCCCACATGCCGCAACTAAGAGCCCGTGTGCCGCAACAAAGATCCCATGTGCTGCAACTAACACCCGGTGCAGCCAAATAAATAAATAAATATTTTAAAAATAAATAAATAAATAAATTATATGTGTGGCTCTCATTATTTCTATGAGATAGTGCTGGTCTACAGCAAGGGCAATGATGTCAGAGAGAATTAGCTCCCTCTGTTTACTGGCTGTATAACGGTAAGTAAGATACTTGACCTTGTTAAGCCTCATTACTCATCTGTAAACTGGGGGAAATATTACTATCTTCTGAATAGGCCTGTAGTGGATTTTATATCAGACCATGAACAAAAAGCTTATCACAGTGGCTGGCTCATAGTAAAATATTCTGTAAATGTTCACTTTTATTATTGCTGTTGTCGTCATTACTCTCTAACAATCATCCAAATGCTTAGCAAAAGAGTACATCAAAATAAATGTTGGTCACCTGTAGCTTAACTATTATCTCATGACCAGATAGAGCAATCTCATTTTCAAAATACAAATAGGGACTTGAAGTCAGATACAGGAGTTTTTCTCATATTTGTGAATTTATTTTCATGAAAAATCACATCTTCAATTGATGAAATGCTTTTATTTAAAACAATGAAATTACTTGAAACCAGACTTTCCTGCAAAATCCAGGGCATGAGGTTTACTCCTAAAAAATACTGCTGCACAATATCTCAAAGAACCCAAACTCAGCAATCTTCATTCAGATTCAATTTTGATGGCTGAAGTTTTATTTATAGCCACTTTTTGCGAGGACAGGATTAAAAAGACTAAATAAATAGTCTGGATATACATTAGGGACTTCTGCTTCCAGAAAAATGGAGAAGTACTTTTCCCTATTGCTCCTGACAAGTACAACTAAAATCCCTGGCCCTTATTCATAAATCAAGCATAAGACTCTGAAAGGTAGAAAGAAAAAGGCAGACCACTAGGGACCCCAGGACCCAAGAAATAACATGATGGTGAATTCCCTGGGTTTCCTTATTACCTTATGTATCCCAAACTTGGAGCTAGACACACAGAATGCCAATGGGTACAAACAAAGAAAGTCTCCAAAGCAACAACAACAAAACGCTGCTGTCTCCAGCCAAAGGACCAGGAAAGGAGAAGTCTAGCAAGAGAGAGAACTTCTAAACAATACCACTCTCACAACACTGTAAAGCAACTATACTCCAATAAAAATTAATAAAAAACAAAAAAACAATAACCACTCTGTTCCAGCCAACACCACAGAAAAAACTTTGAACCCACCCCCATCCATGCTAGCAAAGATCAAGCAGGGAGTCTGGACTTCCACCTGTGGTAATGGGGCACCTCTACCCCCTACTGGGGTGGTGTTGGAGGAGGTCTAGTGGAGATGCAAGACTTTCATCATTGTCCAGCAGTAACAAGGCCACTCCAACCCCTGTGGTATCAGTAGAAGTCACATGGGGAGCTGGAATTTCCACCTATACCCAGCAGTAAAGAGGAACCGCACCTGTCCTAAAGTGTCAGTGGAGGCTGAGTGGAAAGCCTCTACTTCTATCCTCACCAGGCATTAATGAAGAGATGACCCACTTCCCCCAATCAAAGTGGTATTAGAGGATGTCAGCTAAAGCAGAAGGTTTAAGTAAGATCCAGAGTATCATAACATAATACCCAAAATGTCCAGGTTTCAGTCAAGAATCATTCATCATGGTAAGAACCAGGAAAATCTCAACTTGAATTAAAAAAGACAATCAACAGATGCCAATACCAAAATAACAGATATCAGACTTATCTGGCAAATATTTTTAAACAGCCATCGTAAAAAATGTTTCAATGAGCAATTATGGACATATTTGAAATAAATGAAAAAATAGAAAGCTTCAGCAAAGAAATAGAAAATTTAAGGAAGAATCAAATGTAAATGTTAAAACTGAAAAATACAATAACTGCAATTAAAAACTCAGTGGATGGGCTCAACAGCAGAATAGAGGGGACAAAGGAAAGAAACAGTGAACTTGAAAATAGGATAATGGAAATTACCCAATCTGAAAAACAGAAAGAAAATACACTGAAGAAAAAAATGAACAGAACAACAGAGACCTGTGGACTATTAAAAAAAAAAAAAAAAATCTAACATTCATGTCACTGGAGTCCCAGAAGGAAAAAAAAAAAAAAGGGTGGGGCTGAAAAAGAATTTAAATAAATAATGGCTGAATATCTCAAATTTGGCAATAGACATAAACCTATAGATGCAAGAAACTCAGTGAACCTAAACAGGATGAACCCAAAGAAATCCATGCCAAGACACATCATAGTCAAACTTTGAAAACTAAAGACAAAGAAAAAAATCTTGAAAGCAGAAAGAAACACCACCTTACCTATAGGGAAAACAATTCTAATGATAGCAGATTTCTTATCAGAAATCATGGTGGTTAGAAGGAAGTGGCCCAACATTTTTCAAACACTGAAGGGAATGAACTGTCAACCCAGAATTCTGTATCCAGTGAAAATATCCTTCAGGAAAGAAGGAAGAATTTAGCCATTTTCAAATGAAGGGAAACTAAGAGGATTTGTCACCATCAGATATACTTTAAAAGAATGGTTAAAGGAAGTTCTCTAATGGAAAGGAAATGATAAAAGAAGTAATCTTGGAACATCAGGAAGGAAGAAAAATCAACAGAAAAAGTAAAAATATGAATAAATACAATGCATTTTCCTTCTCCTCTTGAGTTTTCTAAATTGACAAATGAAGCATTAATGATAACACTGTCTGTTGTGGTTCCAAATGTATGTAGATGGATTATTTAAGGCACTTATAAACAGGTAGGGTAAAAGGACAGTAGGGGAGGTAAGATTTCTACACTTCACTTGAACTGGTAAAATTACAATACCAGTAACTATTATAAGTTATGTATATGTAATGTAATACCTAGAGCAACCACTTAAAAAGTTATGAAAAGAGAAACACTATTAGTAAATCAAATCAAAATTCTAAAAAATGTTTAACAACCCATAGGAAGGTAGGGAAAAAACAGAAACAAACAAAAACATAGTGAAAACAAAACAAATGGAAAACAAAAAAATTAAATGAAAGACATAAGCTCTACCATGTCAATAATTACATAAATGGAAAGGTTCTCATACATCAATTAAAAGACAAAGATTGGCAGGGTGGATTAGGAAACATAACCCAACTATATGCTGTCTATAGAAAACTCATTTCATGTACGGTTGACCTTTGAAAAATGCGGGGGTTGGGGAACTGACCCTCCATGCAGTAAAAAATTCCATGTATAACTTATAGTTGGCCCTCTGTATACACAGTTCCTCCTTATCTGAGATTCCTCTGTATCCATGGTTTCACATTTTCGGATTCAACCAACTGTGGACCATGTAGTACTACGGTACTTACTACCTTTTTAAAATCTGCATATAAGTGGACCCATGCAGTTCAAACCCATGTTGTTCAAGGGTTGACTATATAATGAAGTAGGTAGTTTGAAAGTAAAAGGGTAGAAAAAGATATATCAGGCAAACATTAATAAAAGGAAAGCTGGAATGGCTATATTAATATCATATAAAGGAGACTTCAGAGCAAAGAAAATTATCAGAGATAGAGAAAGACATTATTACATAATGATAAAATTGTCAATACATCAAGAAAACATAGCTATCTTAAGTGTGTATGCAACACACAACAGAATTACAAAATATATGGAGCAAAAATTGATAGAATTGAAAAAATAGACAAATCCACAATTATAGTTGTAGACTTCAACACCCTTTCTCAACAAGTGATAGAATAACCAGACACAAAATCATCAAAGATGTAGAAGAACTCAATAACACAATTAACCAATGGGACAAATTGATATTTATAGATTACTCCACCCAACAATAGCAGAATACACATCATTTTCAATCACCCATGGAACATAAATCCAAATAGACCATATCCTGGGCCATAATACCAACCTCAAAAAATTTAAAAGAAATGAAATTATGCAGTGTGTGTTTTCTAACCATAATGCAATCAAACTAGAAACTAATAACAGACAGATAACAGGAATATCTCTAAACACTTGGGAACCAAACAACACATTTCCAAATACTTCAGGGGTAATGAGAAAGCCTCAAGGGAAACTTTTAAAAAAATACATTGAACTGAATGAAAATAAAAACACAACGTATCAAAATTTGTGGGACACAGCTAATGCAGTACTTAGGGAGAAATTTATAGCACTAATGCTAACATTAGAAAAGAGGAAAAGTCTCAAATCAATAATAGAAGCTCTTGCCTCAAGAAATTAATAAAAATAAAAGCAAAATAAACCCAAAGAAAGCAGAATGAAGGAAATAATTTTTGAAAGAGCAGAAATCAATGAACTTGAAAACAGAAAATAGAAAAAAAAATCACTGGAACAAAAAGCTGGTTCTTTTCAAACATCAATTGACAAACCTCTAGCAAGACTGACAAGGAAAAAAAGACACAAGTTGCCAATATCAGGAATAAAATTGGATTTTTACTTAGACATTACTACAATTACTGTAGACATTGCAGATGTCAAAAGGTTAATAAGGGACTATTACAACCAGCTCTACACACATAAATTTGACAACTTAGATGAAATGGACCAATTCTACATAAAGTACAAACTACCACAACTTATCCAATACGAAATAAATAATTTGAATAGCCCTGTAAATATTGAGAAAATTGAATTCATAATTTTAAATCTTCTGAAAGAAATCTTCAGGCCCAGACGGTTTCATTGGAGAATTCGACCTAACATTCAGAGAAGAATTAACACCAATTCAATACAATCTCTTCCAAAAACCAGCAGAGGAGGGAATACACAGGTTATTTATCAGCTTAACTTGGTCCCTTTACTCCAGCACAGCTGTCTTCTTTCAGCTCTGGAACATACAGGGGAAGAATGAACCCATGCTGCTGCCTTTAACCAGGATGCTTTCCAATCAAGCCCACTGGCCCCTCAGATCTCTGCTTATTCAGCACACATGTTACTTCCTCAAGGAAGCCCAAAGTAGAGGAGGGCTCTGTCTTATGCACTTAGAGCCCCTGGGATATTGTCTCTGTGGCACTTACTGCAATTTTAACTCCCTATAGGCTGAAAACTATAAACTATATGAGAGTAGGGAATCAGACTGCCTTACTGTCTCTCTCTCTCTCTCTCTCTCTCTCTCTCTCTCTCTCTCTGCCTTGGAGCCCAGTGCCTGGGATCCAGACATCATTAGCCCAATATTGAGTGAATACACACTCAGGGTCCTGCAGAGAAACAGAACCAATAAGGTGTGCGTATGGGGGTTGAGGGGAGAGAGATTGATTCTTACAAGGAGCTGGCTCAGGTGATTCTGAAGACTGACAAGTCCCAAGACCTATAGGGTGAGTTGGCAAACTGGAGACCCAGAAGCTGATGGTATAGTTCCAGTCCAAGTTTGAAGGTTGGTAGTCTCAGGACCCAGGAAAAGCCAATGTTTCAGTTCAAGTCTGAAGGCATGAAAAAGCCAATGTCCCCAGCTCTAAGGTGGTCAAGCAGAAGGAATTATCTCTTACTTAGAGGAGGGCCAGACTTTTTATACTATTTAGACCTTCAACTGATTGGATGAGGCCCACCTACACTAAAAAGGCCAATCTGCTTTACTCAATCTACCAATTTAAAAGTTAATCTCATCCAGAGAAGGGAACCCTCTTTCACTATTAGTGGGAATATAAATTGGTACAGCCACTATGGAGAACAGTATGGAGGGTCCTTAAAAAACTAAAAATAGAGGTACCATATGATCCTGCAATCCCACTCCTGGGCATATATCCAGTGAAAAACATGGTCCGAAAGGATACATGCACCACAATATTCATTGCAGCACTGTTTACAATAGCCAAGACATGGAAGCAACCTAAATGTCCATCAGCAGAGGAATGGATAAAGAAGTTGTGGTATGTATATACAATGGAATATTACTCAGCCATTAAAAAGAATGAAATAATGCCATTTGCAGCAACATGGATGGACCTAGAGATTGTCACACTGAGTGAAGTAAGTCAGACAGAGAAAGAGAAATATCACTTATATTCAGAACCTTAAAAAAAATGATACAAATGAACTTATTTACAAAACAGAAACAGACTCACAGACTCAGAGAACAAACTTATGGTTACTAGGGGAAAAGAGTTGTGGGGAGGGATAGTTAGAGAGTTTGGGATTGACAAAAAAAAAAAAAGTTGTATATCTCTATATTGTACACCTGTAACTTATATAATATAGTACATCAACTGTACATCAATTTTAAAAAATGGTTAAAAAAAAAGTTAATCTCATCCAGAAACACTCTCACAGAAACACCCAGAATAATATTTGATCAAATACCTGGGACATCCTAGTCCAGTCAAGTTGACACATAAAGTTAACCATCACATTAACAATAAATGAATATAGAAAAAAAGATTTGTTTGTGTAATTAATCTATTAAGTATAATAGCCTATGCTCAGAGTTTACTTTTATCTTTTGGCTGAAAAGTAAACAGTCACTAATTCATCAATGAATTCATAGTCATTAGCTAGGTTTTCATCTTAAATGATATAAAAATAATAATAACTATCATTAAGTATTTTTCTTTGTGTCTATAATCTCTAATCCTTCCAACAATTCTGGCAGGTTCAAAGAGGTTGTATAACATGTCCAAGACCACACAGACAGGTAACAGCAAAGCCATGACAGAAACCCAAATCTGTCTTCAGATCTCAAGCTTTTACCAACTTAAATGCTTCCCATTAAGAAAACAAAGCCAAGAGAATTACCCAAAATTGAGAAACATTTTGCAGCTCAGCCATTTTTTGAGCAAGTGACTTAACCTCTTTAAGCCTCAGTTTCCTCCATTTGTTAGAAAAAGGTAGAAGTACTTGTTATGGGATTGCCGGAGGATTAATAGAGCTAAGACTGTGAAGAATTTAGCACGAAGCCTGGGCACAGTAAATGCTCGTAAATGTTAACTTGTAACAGCAGTTGCTCCAATTCCACTGACTCAGCTGGCATCTGCTCTTGCAGGCTTTCAGGACCCAGTTAAATTCTCCTTGAGGACTGGCGGGGTTACCAGGGACAGGGTAGCTCACAAGTGTTCACAGTTTAGTTCCCCTGCCACAACCTTTTCATGGCTCGGTGCTCTTTCCCTCCATCTCTGCTGGCCCCCAACACACCCCACACACAGACACACATATACATTTTCCTCACCTCATTTAAGCAGCCCCATCTGTTCCAGGAGTCCCCGGGGCCAGGCCAGGGGTCATTATCTGAGACTGGCACCAAACCATCCTTCTTTTTCCTTCTTCCTCCCCTTAGCAGACCCTTTCAACCCAAGCAAATCAGCTCAAGCTAATAGATGCCTGCAGGTTACCAGGCCCACCAGCTCATCATTCCTGCCCAAAGCATCTGAATTCAGGCTAAAGCCCAACCCAGACATAATACTGGGCACAATAATAGAATTTGTCATCAATTTATATTCTACCTAAGTGCTTCTCTGCACCAGGTTCTTATTTCAAATGTCAAGATCTGCCTGTCCTATAGTTTTCCATTTTTATTTTATTAACTTGTTTCATTCTTTCTATGATACTTTTTTTAAGATTTTTTTTTTTTTTTGATGTGGACCATTTTTAAAGTCTTTATTGAATTTGTTACAATATTGCTACTGTTTTATGTTTTGGCCTTTCGGCCGCGAGGCATGTGGGATCTTAGTTCCCCCCCACAGGAATCGAACCAGCACCCCCTGCATTGGAAGGCAAAGTCTTAACCACTGGACCGCCAGGGAAGTCCATATGATACTTATTTTTAAATATTAATTTGTTCAAACAATAATAAAAATACCAATAAAAATGTTCTAATTACTCAAATTCCACCATTCTAATAAATTGTTTTACTTTTAGCAAAACATTTCTTCCAACCTTTGTCAGTGTGCATAAATCATATAAACAGATGTAAAACATATGCACACATATATATACATATGTATATATGTGTGCATGTTTTATAATATAATATATGATAATGAAATAGATACAAATTCCCATTACTTTTTTTTCGATAACAATGAATATATTTTACGGCAGAGCATAGCAATACGAAACAACAGTGCAAAGATATAAGTTTTATAGCTGCCAAATTAGTAAGCCTCAAGCTCCCCAGTCAATCAAAAATAGAGTTTGGGGTATTATTCTAACATATTAGATTTAAATTCGTTTCTATGCTATAATATTCTATTAAAATGAATTCAGTTTTCCCCCTGTGTTGTTGTATACTAAAGTAAAATACACTTTTACTGTACGAATGAAAGGGGCATCCCATTACTTTTCAATACTTACATTGAATTTTCACTAATTCTCCAGCCTGCTCATTTTCAAAAACAGCAATGTTTCTGATAGATTTGCAATCATCAGCTCAACCTAACAAAATATTTAAGCCAAAGACATTTTTAATGCTATTTTCCCTGTACCTTACTCATTGGTTCACCTTGCTGGTAAAACAAGCTACTAAATATAGGAAAATTGTGTTTATTCTAAATATGAAAAAAAAGACAAATTGGGGAAACCTACCTACTCTTCCCTTTGGGGGCAAAATCCCAAGTTGGCTTCTCCTGGGTTGATCTTAATACATGTTCTGCTCTCCATACATGGTGGGGCAGGTGCCAGGGATTGTTTTTCTAGCCATGATGACAGATTTGCTGTGGTTATCTACACACTCTCACCAGTTCCAAGGACAGGTCAAGAGAACACTTTTGATAGGACTGGCCAGGTTAGAGTACAGGTTGAGACCAGGAAAGAACGGAAAACAAACCAAACAATACAGAGATTGACCCTTTGGCCTTTTTCATCAAGACCCCTGGACTCAGACTTTCCCCTCCACCACATGGCCACTCTATGTGGTTGGCAGTCAATTTAAACCTGATGACCAAAACTTCAGGGTTAACCTGAAGAGAGCTCTCTCACTGCTATTTTGTTCCAATGGAGTTCAAAACATTTTCAATTCTTTTGTACACTTTGCATGCACAGAAAAATTTCTAAATACATAAAGTCTCTGAAAAGTAATACATATCAATTCCTGGAATGAAAATATGAACTTATCCCTTAACAATAATCCATATGAGAAATAAAACAACAGTCCTGTTTAAGGGAAAGTTTTGCTGCAGGTCGGGTTCCCTGGGAAACAGGCTCAGAGATGGAGAATTGCCTGCAGGAGGTTTATTAGGGAATGATCTTGGCATTGACATCTGTGCAGAAACAAAAGCTGCCGATTCAGGCAGAGGGAGAAGCCAAGCTGCAGTGCAGTCACAGCAGAGGTCTCTGTTAATTTCACAGGGTGCTCTGGAGCTGGGATGGCCCTGCAGAGAAGTCCCAAAATAAGGAAGGGGGAAAAAAAAAAAGACAGAAAGAAAAAGAAAAAAAAAAAAAAGGGAAGGGGGCCGGACCTTCCTACCCCCGCATCAGCCCATCATTTTTTTTTTAATCTTTACTGCATATTTTATCTTTTATTAAAATTAAATGACAATGCCAAAATAAGAGAATAATTACAAATTTACACAAATTTGTTTTCTAAAAGCTTAAATTTGTCATCTAGTATCTCCAATGAGAATTCCAGGTGTTACAAAGTTATAAAATAAAACTGTGTTCTGGCTGCTCCTAGGAAAGGGACGTGATCTTAAACAAGGTGGCTTCTCTTCACGAGGGTTATAGGAGCAGGAGGACATAGGTGCAAGCTGTCAGCCAATCACAACTGTTAGCTGCAGTCCTGAAGTGGGGGGCCTGAGCAGCACACTGCAGTGCCGACTGCAAGTCTAAATCACATACTCATTCAACTCTCACTGGGGAAATGTCAGTGTAGACCCAGCAGACAGTAAAGACCACTTCCCAAAGAAAGAGTGAGCTATTAAGAAGAAAGAAAAAAACTGATGCACCATGGAAATTTTTACCCAGAGGTAAGCCTTCATGTCACTGCCAAGACAACGCAGCGTCTCATACTCAGCACAAGACTGATCCCAGCTTCTCGGTGCCAAATTTAAAGCAACCCAGCAGCAAATCTCATGCTGGTTATACACTCTTCTCTCTGCCCCTGCCCACCACTGACAATACCTTCCCAAACACAAATGGTGCAAGGGGAAATGCATTTTATGCAAGCAAGTCTACTAGCAATAGATTTACTCCATGCAACTCCGGCATATTGGTTTTTTCATGAATGCCAAGAAACAGAATGGATAGAGAAAGAAAAGTTTTATGTGGAAATCTTTATGACAGACAACGGTCTATCAGTGGGTATGTCCTTGGAGCAGAGATCAAAGGTCAAATTGTTATTTCAGTCATGCAGTCATCGTGCTTTGCACATGCTGGAGATTCCCTGGAAGGATTATTTAATGGAAGAAAAGAAAGAAATCATTAGGACCTGAAAGAACTTCTGCATCTCCTATTGAATGTTAAAAAACAAAAAAACACCATGTGAGTCTTCGTTTAAATGAGGAAGGTCAGCCTTCTGCCCAGTTATAGTATGATCATTTAAAATAACATTTTAAAAAATATATAGTTTGAGCTTAGAGGGTGGGGGGTTCGGAGAAAAGGCTTGCTTCTTGTTAAGCAGTTTCCAAACTGCCGACCTGTCAAATGTCAACCCTAGGATAATGACTTCAGAGAAAGCCTTGTGAAAACAAGTTTTGTGTGTACATCTGCCTGTCTGATGTGACATCTGTGGTCACACCCTAGAGAAGGCGGCGGGATGAAAGAGCTGATTGTAGGTGTTCTCTCAAATCCCTTGGCCTCACCCACTAACCCAGCCTCAGGTTTACCGAACCCCTGTAGAATCTGGCCACACTTCTATGTCTAAATACTCAGGGGGGAAGAATTTTTTTTTTAATTTAATGCAGGTGAAACTCAAAGATGGGGGAAGCAAACCCACTTAGGAAATAATCAAGGCATCAAGGTCCTGTATATCGTTTTCCCTTAGGTATAAGTACAATATTCTTGCCCCCTGGTCTGGGCTGAAAATGGCCAGGCTCTCCTGGCCCTTCCAACTAACTTCTTCCAGAGGTTCGCTCTAATCCCTTGCTCATGGTCCTGGGGGTGTGCCTTCCTGAGGTAAACGCATTCCTAAAAAGTTATATGTGAACCAGTTGTTTGTAGAACAAATAATACTTTTCTGCTGACTTTCATTCTGATTCCATAGTGTTTTTTATCACTGCTTCTCATCTATCTCTTGTGACAAGTGAGTCAATTATAAAGTGGATAATTATAAAGTGGATAATTCTTTCTAAAGTGAGCAAGCACCCCACCTCTTTTGCTTTCATCAGGAGAGGTATCTAAAAATGGTTTTCCCCTTATAGTCCCCAACAGGGTCTGAAGCTCTCAAGCCTGCACTTGCCTCCTTGCCTGCAGCTTCCAGCCTCGACTATGCAGAGCTCACTCTTTGCTTAGGGCTCCACCTTGGTTGTAGGCTGTCTTAGTTGGCTAGGGCTGCCATAACAAATACCACAGATTGGGTGCCTTCAACAGCAGAAATGTATTATCTCACAATGCTGGAGTCTAGACGTTCCAAGATCAAGGTGTGGGCAGGGTTGGTTTCTTCTGAGGCCTCTCTCTGGTTTGTAGATAGATGCCTTCCCCCTGTGTCCTCACATGGTCTTCCATCTGTACCTGTCTGTATCCAAAGTTCTTCTTCTTACAAGGACACCAGTCATATTGAATTAGGGCCCACCCACATGACCTCATTCTACCTTAATTACCTCTTTAAATATAGTCACATCCTGGGGTACTGAGGTTCGGACTTCAACATATGAATTCTAGTGGGACACAATGTCTACACTTAAAATACATTTGAATATTCTTCTACATAAGAAGAGAGTGAGGGAAGATCATTTTATTATTTCTAAATATCTTCCAAAGTTAAGTAAAAAGTTTCTTGTGGGTATCTCATCTCTGCCCTTCTCCGGATGACCGTAACACAGTGCTTCCCACAACTGAAGGTGCAACAGAATCACCTGGAATGCTGGCTGGACGCAGATCGCATGCCCCACACCCAGAGTTTCTGGTTTTACAAGGTCTGGGGTGGGGCCTAAGAATTTGCATTTCTAACAGGGTGTGCTGTGGGCCACACATGGAGAACCACTGTGGGTCATTAGGGCGTCATGGATGATATCATCTCACATCTCCCCTCTGTGTAGACTCCTGCACTTTGATGGTGTTGTCTCTTGTGCACCTCCCAGCACTCGGGTAGTCTAGTGAGGGCGAGCACTATTGTCCTTATTTTAGAGAGGAGGCAAGCCTGGCTCAGAGTGGTTACAGGCTTGCTCAAGGTTGCACAGTCAATTAGCGGCAGAGCCTCCTGTTGGTCTTGTTCTCTCCACTAGCCCACAACCATCAGGATCAGAGAGGAAACAGAATGAAAGACAACTGGTTTTTCCCAGTCTGTAAAAATACCACTACTAAGAATGATAACAGTTACTCTCTGCTGAGTGTTCATTATTTTCCAGTCATGGTTGTAGGTGTTTCACTTGTATTATGTCATTTAATTCACTCAACCATGTGAAGTAGGTACAATTATTATGAACATTTCACAGAAAAGGAAGTTAAGAAATGTACCCAAGGTCACACGACCAATAAGCAGTGAGGCCTGAACACAAACCCAGATGAGTCTGATTCTGGAGTCCATGTTCTTAACACTACTGCTGAAGAAGGGGAATCGATAGCCTTTTCTCAACTCCCATTGCCCTGCGGTTCTCAGTAACCTGGGTCAAGAGCTGGGCTTTGTGATGAGAACTAGGATGGGCAGAGGGAGTAAAGCTGGTAGTAGAGAAAGGCAGCTGGACCTCCCAGGTAAGTGATAGGTGGGAGCCTGGGGGCAAAGAGGGCCTGGAAACTTACTTGTTGCACACAAAGCTACCCAGGTGGGTAAGTTTAGCTCCGATTTTAGTGAAGCAAGTTCCCTTTGCTTCCACATGCTTGCTTAGTATTACCCCTGCTCTTCCTTGCATAGAGTGTCTAGTCTGCTCTTTTCAGTAAGCTGTTTTTTGTTGGGTTTTTTTTTAATGTATTACTCCAGTCCCTTTAAAGTTTCTGGGGAATAGAGGTTTTGAGGGCTACAAGGGTAGCCTCAGACGTTGTGGGTGGCCTCGCAGGTATAAACAATTTATTTGGTTCCCGTGACATATCTCTTTTAGGTCATCTACTAACATTAGCTTCTACGAGCCTGTGATTCATGTGTACGTAGCACTCCCACATCTGCTCTCCAGATTACCCACATCCCATCGAAGGCTTCATCTGACACAGACAAAGCATTAATTTAAGAAGGGGAGACCTTCAGAATGGCCATCACCAAAAAATCTAGAAACAATAAATGCTGGAGAGGGTGTGGAGAAAAGGGAACACTCTTGCACTGTTGGTGGGAATGTAAATTGATACAGCCACTATGGAGAACAGTATGGAGCTTCCTTAAAAAACTACAGATAGAACTACCATACGACCCAGCAATCCCACTACTGGGCATATACCCTGAGAAAACCATAATTCAAAAAGAGTCATGTACCAAAATGTTCATTGCAGCTCTATTTACAATAGCCAGGACATGGAAGCAACTTAAGTGTCCATCAACAGATGAATGGATAAAGAAGATGTGGCACATATATACAATGGAATATTACTCAGCCATAAAAAGAAACGAAATTGAGTTATTTGTAGTGAGGTGGATGGACCTAGAGTCTGTCATACAGAGTGAAGTAAGTCAGAAAGAGAAAAACAAATACTGTATGCTAACACATACATATGGAATCTAAGAAAAAAAAGAAAAAAAAAAAGGTCATGAAGAACCTAGGGGTAAGACGGGAATAAAGACACAGACCTACTAGCGAATGGACTTGAGGATATGGGGAGGGGGAAGGGTAAGTTGTGACAAAGTGAGAGAGTGGCATGGACATATATACACTACCAAACGTAAAATAGATAGCTAGTGGGAAGCAGCCGCATAGCACAGGGAGATCAGCTCGGTGGTTTGTGACCACCTAGAGGGGTGGGATAGGGAGGGTGGGAGAGAGGGAGACGCAAGAGGGAAGAGATATGGGAACATATGTATATGTATAACTGATTCACTTTGTTATAAAGCAGAAACTAACACACCATTGTAAAGCAATTATACTCCAATAAAGATGTTAAAAATAAATAAATAAATAAAAAATAAAAAATAGATTAAAAAAAAAAAAGAAGGGGAGACCTTTTCTGGCACCTCCTCCGAGCCAGGAGGTGTACTGGTGATTTATAAACGCTGCTCCACCACCTCCTCCCAGCACTTCCATGAGGTTAGTATCATCCGCCTTTACAGAAGAGCAAGGAGGAGGGCTATCTGACGTGTTCAGGTTGCACAGCCTCTCCCGGGCAGCACCGAGACACAAACTTGGGGCTTCCTCACTCTGACACCCATCTCTTTTCTCTATTTGTCCTAAAGCAAAGTTGTTTTACCAGACACTGCCTAAGTGACTCTGACCCCCACCACTCTTCCTCCTCCTGGCGGCTTTGGCAGTTTTAGTATATTCTGCAGTCCCTCTTCCAGGCAGAAAGGAAAGCCTAAGTCCTCAGAGACTTTTCAATACCAGGGCATCATTCAACTTCTTCCAATTCAACAAGTATTTATTAAGTATCTGCTCGGTGCCTCACTTTGCACTGGAATCAACAGCTCTGGGACCTACTGTCTGCAGGAAAGAGGAAATGTGTTATAGACTGAATGTCTGTGTCCCCCCAAAATTCATATATTGAAGTTGTAACCCCCAATATGATGGTATTTGAAGAAGTAGCCTTAGATTTAGATGAGGTCATGATGGGATCAGTGTCTTCATAAGAAGAGGAGTTCTCTGTCTTCTTGAGTGCACAAAGAAGAGGTCAGGTGAGCACCCAGTAAGAAGGCAGCCATCTCCAAGCCAGGAGGGGAGCCCTCACCAAAATTACATCTGCTGGCACCCTGGTCTTAAACTTCCCAGTTCCCTGAATTGTGAGAAATAAGTGTTAGTTGTTTAAGCCACTCAGTCTATGGTATTGTACTATAGCAGCCCTTGACTGAGACCAGGGGAGAGTGGAAATGTTAGGCTTGCAGGTGATTCACTTCCCAGGCCAGGTCCTTGGGGCAGATATGGGAGCAGCGGATGAAGGGAGATCCCTCTGATGGACCATTTGGAAGTGTGCTACCTCTTTGGGAAAGGCCACTTCACTAAAGTAGCAGAGTTTGTCACTTTCTCTCAGGAACTCACACTTCTCTCAGCCCTTTGCCATTTAAAGAGAATGTTCACGGGGCAAAACAGTTGCTGACCACCCAGGAAAGGCAGCCCTCAGGCAGTTCTCTCCAGAGTTGGGGGCGGGGGGGGGGGTGGTTGTTGTAGCCCCTTCTGAAATCTCTGTGATGTGTTAATTTGATATAACTAACATAGAGTTTTCTAAGGCAGTTACATATTAGAAAGTGAAGGACTGGATGAAAATAAGGAATCAGCTGTTAAGTGTGATATGTAAGATACCAGAGCCAGATTCTTGGGTTCAAATCCTACCTCCACCACATACCAGCTGTGTGTCCTTGGGCAGCCTGTCTCACCTCTCTGTGCCACAGTGTCCTTGAAATGGGATCATAAATATATCTACCTCATAGGGCTATCAAATGAGTTAATACATATAAGGCTTTTAAAACAATGCCTGGCCCATAGTTGAATCTCAATAAATATTATATATAATATATAAATGTATATCCATACAAAGAAATTGTGTACAGAGAATCTTCAGAGTTACAGAAACAATATGAGCAAAAAACCAGTCTTCTCCTTATTGTACCTGCAGCCCCTGTCTTCCGTGTAATGTGACATAATTCCTATATCTGACAATTTGCATAAGGTGATGTTGGCTCAACTGTTGGGTCACCTGAAGGGTGTTATTAACTCCCTGTGTCGTGAAATAATAATTTAAATCTAGGACCTAACAGGTAGAATAGCAAGTTTGGGAAACAAAGGTATGTTCCTCTTATTTCTTTTTGTCTTGTTCCTTATTGGAGTTTGGTACAAAGAAATGTAATTCAGTTTCTTGCCAAGTTCATCTTGTTTTTTGTGCACCAGTCAATGTGGTGGGCCTTGGCCACAGGGATAAATCCAGCTAGATCTCCAGCATCAAGGAGCTCCTGCCCTGGCAGTTAGCAACACAGTATACAAAAATGGCACACGGTCTCGATTTGTCCTAGAGGATCTGGGAACAGAAGCATTCCCCTAAGGAAAGATCAAAGTGGAGGATCAGGTGAAACCATATCCATATCTTCGTCAAGACCCTCCATATATCCTCCCCTTATATAGCGCATGCTCAGTGCCAAGCTCTCGTCTCAGTATTGACACTTTACACATATTAACTCACTGTAGCTTATAAGAACCCATGAGAAGATGTTAGTGTCCATCAGTAAGTACAATGTAAAATGTAAACTGCAAAACGTGATGAAAATATTAATGCTTATAAGTTAGAGTTAAAAGACAGAGGAACTGAATTTAGACACAATACCCTCATCCAAGCTCAAAATTATGAAAAAAAGAAGTCATCATTTCACAAAAATGCCTCAAGTGGAGGCAAAAATGCCTCCATTTCTAAGGTGCCTCATGGAAGCCATGAAAATCAGGATCATTAAAAATAATAATAATTGGGGAATTGCCTGGTGGTCCAGTGGTTAGGACTGTGTGCTTCCATTGCAAGGGGCATGGGTTCAATCCCTGGTCAGGGATCTAAGATCCCATAAGCCACACAGCACAGCCAAAATAATAATAAGAATCATAATAATAATAATTGGATTAATACGATTTATGGAACATCTACTGTGATCCAAAATTGCATGTGTTTAATGTTTGTGCATAACCTAGTGCTTAGGAATGGACTCTGGACTCACACTACTTAGATAACTCAGGTATGCAATTACTACCTATGGAACTTTGAGAAGTTTCTTAATCTCCCCCCATCTCAGCTTCCTCATCTGTAAAATGGGGATAATAATTGTACCTACCTCATAGGGTTGTTGTAGGATTAATTAAGTTAGTATATATAAAAACACACAGAACAGTGCATAGCACTTAGTAAAAGCCATAGAAGTGATTGCTGTTATTATTAAAATATCACAACATCCTTGCTGTTATTATACATTTTTACATAAATGTTATTATACATTTTTACATAGCCGATTAAGTCAACCTGTACCAGGTGACCCACCCAGAATGTAGCAGGGTAAGGATTCAAACTTAGGTGTGTCAGATTCTAGAGCCTGGGCTCTGAATGGGCCCATGGTGACCTTTACTCCCACTTGTAGCAGAGGGAAGTCAGACACATGCTGATGAAGGCCACTATCTCATGGTGCACAGAAAGGCCATAACCCTTGGCATGCTCAGTTGCAACTCTCCCTGACCTTTGCCCACTTGAAGAGCCAGTCCCAAGGCAGTCTAGGGCAAAGGGGTGGGGCAAAGGCCTTCTAGTTGCGATAGCAACAGAAAGAGTTCAGCCAACACACTGGTTTGGGGTGGGGCGCAGTTGCTTATCACTAAGCAATCAGTGCTAAAGGCTACTACAGACGAGAACCAGAGCTTTATAATCAAACAGGCCTAATCACTGCTGGGATCAGAGTGTACTGCAGGCTGGTCAGATTCCCTAGACAACAAACTTGACTGTCCATAAACATCCCCTCCAGGCAGAAGGAAAGATAAGACAGGATGCCAGGGACAGAGACATTTCCTTTAGAGGCTCCTTAGGGGGTGAACAAGCTCAGGAAGTCCGATTTAGTATGTGACATTTTCATGCCTTTCTTTGACATATGTGTTCCCTCTCCTCTTAGAAGAGTTAACAATGCTTATGAACTCCAACTGCCATCTTCCAAACACCCTTGGATCCTAGCCAATCACCAACAACGGAAGAGATATTCACACGAGACTAATTAAAATACACAGATAATGGAAGAGAGCTCCATTGGTACATTTCCTAGACGTGCAACTTTTGATTTCATGATGACTTTAGAAGTCGTTAGACTTGCCATTAAATATATCTGGTATCTTTGTTGAAAAATCATTAGTTATTTTGCAAATTTGTATGCTTTCAAAAGTATATTATTGTAACTTTAATAAATAAATGAGTTCAGGGTTAAAAACACAACAACTCTCTTGGAAAGGTGTGGGTAGGGGGTGGGAGAGAGGCCCAGCAAACAGAAATAAAACAGTTGTTATGAATCATCCTTTCATTAATCTCGGGGTGTTAGGGGGAGCACAGTGGACACACCATGGCCTTAAGCCCACTCAGAAAGACCCGGATTCAAATCCTAGCTCTATCCATTGTGTGTGACCTTGGGCAGATTCCATGAGCCTCCCGTCCTTATCTGCAAATGAAGATAACAATATCTAGCTCTGATGTTTGTTTTGAGGAGTAGATGAGATGGTGCATGACAAGTGCTTAATCTTATGTATGGCCCAGTCTTGGCTCAAAAATGTTACTTTTCTTCCTCCTATACCCCACCTCCTCTTAAATATCCTTCCCCAAGGAAGGATACTGTACTACCCTAAGTGTACAGTTAGTCACCTGTACTTTTTGTTGTACCCACAGCTGATTTGTTTCTCTCAATTTTTTCCCCTGGATCTTAGAGCAGTGATCAGGTGCTCGGTAAACATCCGTCCATCCAGACTTGGTTATGCTGTAACTTATGTGCTTGCTGTGAGCTCCTGGGGACAGGAGCTGTGCCAGCCACCAGGCATAGCTGTGTTACTACGTGTGGCCCCTCCCATCTTGCAAGGTACACAAACACATCCATCTTCAGCAGCCAGGCAGGTGACACAAATCAGCTGGATTAAGATAACAAGAATGGTAAAGTCTGTGAGAAATGGAGGAGTGTCCCCCACGGCAGTCACTCCAATTCAACTAAACAAAACACACTTTTTTGGCCAAACAAAACCATCTGCCCCCAGGATCTGCACCTCTGGCCATGAATTTGCCACCATAAACAGAGCTTTGCAAGTCACACATATTTTCTTATACATGTTCTCATAAGATATTTCAGCAATCCTCTGAAGTAAGCATTGAGTTAACCTTACAGGCATCTGACAGAGAGAGAAACTGAGGCTCAAATACCGTGATTTGTCCAAATCAAACCTAGCTAATTAGTGGCTGACCAGGGATTTGAATCCACATCTTCTAACATCAGTCCGGGACTCCTGCTTCTCTTTACACCACATACTGTACTTGATGTACTGTGGTTTTTCACCCCCTAAGATCTTCTGGGACAAAACCCAAACCCCGTGAAAAGGTTAAACCTGCGCCAGGTTTATATTCCCACGTCCACCACGAGTCACAGTCCATGTAAAATTCTGACCCAGGTGCCCCTGAAAACAGGGCATTCTTTGCAACCATAGGAACATGTTTTACCCAAGCTGTCCGCACCAGGAGTTAGGCAGAGGGGTGCCAGGAAGAATGGTGGGAGGAGCTCTGCTCCTGAAATAGGAATGAGGAAGCAGGCTCCTAGTATCAATGTGAAGAATCTTCAAAGGGACTTGAGTTTGTAAAAGGAGCAAGAAAAACAAGGTAGAATCATAGCAATTAGAATAAACAAGCATCTGATTTCTCTAGGCTAGTGTTGTCCAATAGAAATAAAATGTGAGCCACACATATAACTTTACATTTTCTAAGTAGTCACATTTAAAAAGTAAAAAGAGGACTTCCCTGGTGGTCCAGTGGGTAAGACTCCGTGCTCACAATGCAGGGGGCCCAGGTTTGATCCCTGGTCAGGGAACTAGATCCCGCATGCATGCTGCAACTAACAGTCCCCACGCCGCAACTAAGAAGCCCCCATGCCGCAAACAAAGATGCCACACCAAAGATTCTACATGCTGCAACTAAGACCCGGCACAGCCTAAATAAATAAATAAATAATTTTAAAAAGTAAAAAGAAACGAGAAATTAATTTGAATACTACATTTCATTTTACTCAATATATCCAAAATAGCATCATTTCAGCATGTAATCAATATAAAATTATTAATGAGCTACTTTGCATTCATTTTTTTTCTTACAAAGTATTCAAAATCCCATATGTATTTTGCATATACCGCTCATCTCATTTGCTCTAGCCACATTCTGAGTGCTCAACAGTCACATGTGGCTAGTGGCTGCCATACTGAACAGCACATATCTAGGCCAAAGAAACTCCTAAAAGTCTCTATTTCTGGCACAGTGGAAGTGAGTGATATAGTTGAAAGCCAGATCTGACAGCATTCTTCAAGACCACAGAGAGACCTCATTTCCAATCCTACTAATCCAATTTCAATATAGGTCTTGGAGGGCCACCATCAAACTTTGCCACCATTTGGGGGACAGTTGTGTCAGTTTCCAGCCAGTTGCTCTGCAAAGCCAGTCAGAGCCATTGTGTTTGGCAACCTGTTTTTGCCTTGCAGCAGTGCAGTTCTCAGCCTGTCCCCTTTCAAATACCTATTATTCTGGTTCTGTCTTCAGTGGTGCCCTGACTGGTGGTGATTAGGGTGATGTTTTTTATGTGCCCAAGTTCACAGAGCAAATTACACAGTGTGAGTGGCATGGTGATTAAGAGGCTGTATGTAAAGACTAGAATTGTTACATTTGAATGTCTCTGAATAATGAGATTCCTATCTCCATTATATGGCAATGAGGTAGAAATTGATAGCATTATTAACTGTTTACACAGTAAGCACAATTTTCTTTTCTCCCTCTCTCTCTCTCCAGCTGCTTTCAGAGACATCAAAAGCTAGAAGAGGCAACCAGAGGCTACAAAGTCACCCTCCCCACAATGAGTCCCTAGCAACCCTACCAAACAGAAGTTTTCCACAGCAAGACATTTCAACATCTTGTCAATAAATCCTTTGGCAGCCTTCCAGGAGGGAGCCCACAGACCCAATCTCATGGTTTCATAGGGGAAAAAATTACAGGGTAGAGAGGTAGGATTTGTCCAAGGTCACACAGATATAAAGAAGGCTAGAAGACAGGATTCCGACAATAGCTATTTCTTCTCCAATTCTCATCCTCTGGCGCCTGGCTGCAGCTTTAGAACAATGGAGTCTCCCCTTTCAGTCTAATTACATGTTGTACATTCTGATCACACACCCATTTTTCTCCTAAAGAGATGGAGAAACCAGCTGAAATGATACTTCGATTTCCCAAACACAAAAACCTTTTCAGTTGACTGTAGAAATAAGTCCTAACTAGCCACTGAATCAACAAACATCCATTTTTGCAGCAATGAAATAAATATATGAGGAGAGAGTTACAGTTATGGTGGGTTATAAAGCAGGGAAAGGGAAAGCTGTGATTAAGTGTTTTGTGGCTCTGCTCCCAGCAATGCAACATTTTTCCATCAGCCATGTAGCAGTGACACTTTTGATATCAAGAGTAAGATCAAGGTAATAATATCCAAAGGTATTCTTTTTAAAAAACAGATCATCAGTGTAGCAATCCACAAATGCATACCAGAGAGTGCCTCACTAGCGATGTTGCAGAAGGTAGGGGAGAGAGACTCTCTTCAATTAAGTCCTAACACATCAGTGCTTTAGTGATGGAATAAACAACTGCAGACAGCATGAAGCGTAACTGCCTCTGTGTAAAAGAGGAGACAGAGTAAGGAGATTTGTCAAGTATATGGTGGCATCAGCTTAACGTTTGTGGTAGTTAAATGAATTCATGAACAGCTGTAATGCTGAATTCCATTAATAAATATAATGATGACATGGACTGGAGTGGAGCATTATTATTCATTATGTACTAAAATGGAATATTTGTGATCTATCTTAAAAGTACCGAGTGCCTTAAAATAACTAGAAAGTTCCATTACTTCCTTACCCCATCAGTAATCAAAGGTTTTGTCCTAGGAATCAAAACTGAAGGAGCTTCTGGGCAGCATAAAGCACAAGAAAATGGGGACAGGGACTTCCCTGGCGGTTCAGTGGTTGATTCTGCGCTTCCACTGCAGGGGGCGCAGCTTCCACCCCTGGTCGGGGGAACTAAGATCGCGCATGCCGCACAGCACGGCCAAAAAAAAAGGAGAGAGGAAAACTGGGACATATTCAGCAGTGTGTAAAAGATGTTGTGAAGACCTTCCGGTCTCCACTTAAACTTCACTGGGTTCAGGGAGGTCTTTCTCTGAACCCACAGTCTCGATTAACTCCCTGTTATAAGTTACCGTACTTCTACATGCACTGTTTCACTTGGTATGTTCCTTACAAGCAGGTACTCACTGTCTGTCTTCTCTGCAGAGTCTAAGCAGGGCAAGTGCCTATTTGCCTGACACAGCTGATTCATGGGTTCAAAAGGTAGAGCACCTACTTAAAGCCAAGCACTGTGCCATGTACACAAGTTACAGCAGAGAAAAAGACAGTGCTGCCTTCATGTAGTTTACACCCCAAATAGGGAGAAATAGACCATAAACAACTAAACAAAGAAGTTGATTTTAGATAATCATATGTGCTCTATACAAAGTAAAGGATAATAAGATAGAGAGCAAATACATGAGAGACTGGTCAGAGGAAGTCTCTCTGAGGACATGAGATTAAGGAAACTGAACAGTGGGAGGTTCTGGGGGAGGGCACTCCAGGCAGCCAGAGACAAGTGGAAAGGCCCTGAGATGGGAATAAGTCTCTATAGGTGGAACTGAGTGAGTGAGGGTAAGAGGGAGCCAAGGATGTAGACTGGGCTGGATCACATACTTGGCACATAGTAAATACTCAATAAATTGTCATAAAGGGCAGGTAGCATGTAATTCTTGCGGTCTTGTTTAAAAGTGTGGGTGATCAGCAAATAAAATTCGAGACTAGAAACTTGAAACTGCAAGAATAATACAGCAGGTAAGTAAGATGAGGTCTGGGGACTCACAGAATGTGAAAACGAGATATTCAAGGCAGTCTATAATCAACGCCAAAGTGCTGCAAAGGAATGTGGGGGTAAGAGAGCTAATTGCAGGCTGACATCACATGGGCCAGGTTCCTGAAGGTGTGGTGTGAGCTGCACCTTGAGTCTCATGCCAGAATTTATTAGGTGGAAGGAACAGGAAAGGGAGGGCATTACAGGGAAATCAGTCTTATCATGTTATTCTGATGGAACTACCACAGTTATTTCTAGGCCATTATATATGTCCATACTATGCTTGTTACACAGGCAAGGGGGACAACTACATACATGGAATATAGAAGCTGGCATTGAAATGTCTTTACTTCAGGCTCATGTTGCCCCCTTGGAAGTCATAGGCTCCACCTTGAGGGGGGAATTACCTAGGTTCAGTTTATAGTGAAATTGATGAGAGTTGTGAATTTGGAAGGCATGCTCTAATTCTCTCATTCTCTGGAAGCTCACTAGCCTGCTATTCTTGTTGTGGTTGTTTAGTTCCTTTTTAGCACTTTGTTAATTAAACCCTTTTGAAAGCTGTCCAGGATAATCCAACCTGATATTATAAGGTCTGTAATATATGAGTCAGAGGGCCACCACCCAACCAATAGGCCTGAACCAGGATCTAGATGTCTTTACCACCTTGGGTCTAATCAATGAATAATCTCAAATAACTCTCAAATCCATCTTTATGATCTTTCCTCACCACCACTACCTCATTCAGCCCCTTGTGATCCCTTGCCTGAATCCCATCCTTTAAGTTCCACCATTCCTCCAGTTCTTCCTAAACATTCCTCTCCACTCCCCACAACCTCTGAGTGACTGCTTGCATATTCACCATAATACACATACACGCCCTTCATGATTTGCTTTCTTCTCCATTCTCTTCTCCCTTCATGCCTCTCAAACATCCTGAGTTCAAGAAAACCAAGCTCTGTACAATTCTCCCAAAGCCCCATGCTGTTGGGAGTCTCCATGCCTTTGCACTTGCAGCTACCTCTACCTAGATTGCCCTTACCCAAACCTAAATGGACTCCTCTGATTTATCCTTTAAGACTCAGCTTAAACATCACCTATTCTCTAAAGCTTTTCCTGTTTACCATTGTATTATTTAGGGTTCTCCAGAGAAACAGAACCAAAAGGATGTATATATATAGAAAGAGATTTATTTTAAGGAACTGGTTCATGCAATTATGAAAGCTGGCCAGCCCAAAATCTGCAGGGAAGGCCAGCAGGATGGAGATTCAGGGAAGAGCAAATGTTATAGTTCAAGTCCAAATGCCATCAGGCTGAAGACCCAGGAAGAGCCAATGTTGCAATTCAAGTATGAAGGCCACCTGCTGCAGAATTCCCTTTTGCTTGGAGGAGGTCAGTCTTTTGTCTATTCAGGCCTTCAACTGACTGGATGAGGCCCACCCGCACTATGGAGGGCAATCTGCCTTACTCAACATCTACTGACTTATATGTTAATCTCATCCAAAAATACTCTCACAGAAAGACCCAGAATAATGTTTGACCACATATCTGGCATGATGGTCCAGCCAAGTTGATATATAAAATTAACCATGAGCAAGATTAGGGTTTTTCTTTCTGTCATCCTGTAGCATCTCAAATAAAACTCTATTTTAGCATTTACTATATTGCTTAAGTTATTAGTAGACACATCAACCTCCCCTCTCGTGGGTAAGGACCCTGTACTAGCCATATTTATATTCCATTCTTAATAAAGCAATAGTAAACACTTACCAAATTAATGACTAAGTGAATTCATAAACTGTTCTTACGTTGTTAGGACAATATTATACAAGCCAAATCCTTACAATAATCACCAGATGGGGGAATTATTGTTAGCTTCCCAGGAAAGAAAATCAAAAACAGAGTACAAAGAAGCCATTAACCCAACTTCCCACTGAGAGACCACAAATCCCAAGGTCCATTTAAAACCTCTGCCTCTTGATTAACAAGGCACAAAAGATGGCCTGACATCCTTAAGCTTTCCCGGGCAGTGGGTAGATGGCCATGAGGATGACTCTACCTGTGACCATCCCAACTCCTGCAACCACTGACCAATAGGAAATTCCCTATAGCAGTCTGGACTTGTATACCACTCCATGACTCACCTGTTCATAAATGTACCAGGCTTTTGGCTCAAAGCATCTGTGGCATAATAACATTCAAGAGACCATAATTCCAAGCATGTGTCATAAAGCAATTAGAACAAATTCCTACCATTACTTTGAAACCGAGAACTCAAAGTGTGAAGGGCAAGAACTCTTCAATAGCCAAAACAATGTAATTTCATTCTAGAACAAAGGGGGAGATAGTATTTGGTGAGATGGGCTTCACACTAAAGATTTTGCCAATAGCTGCAATTTTGTGAGAATTTTTTATGCTGTAGGCCTTACTCTAGAGCAGTTTATGTGTATATATTATTCCATTCTCACGATAGCTCTCTGAGGTGGGTACTATTTTGGCCACATTTTACAGATGAGGGAAGACACTGAAATGCAGAGATTAGGTAATGAGGTTAGGAAGCAGCTCAGCAGAGCTTCAAACCTAGACAGTCTGGCTCTAAAGCCCATGATGTTGGCTAGGGCACAATATAGCCCCCCTTAGAACACCTTAGAATCACAGGACCAGATCAGGAATAAATAAGGGAGCTCCTCTTTCTACCGTGTGTCACAAGGTTCTTCAGGACCTGCATCCCCATACCCCATCTATCACTCCCACCCCACCCACCCTTCCAATCTTTATGCTCTATCTGCATTCTACACTTCAGCCAAAGTGCCTTTGTGCCATCAACATCTCTTGCCTGCAGGCCACATTCTTGGCATTTCCTCCACCAGGACCTTTCTCCCCTTCCCCCTCTTCACGTGACCGACTCCTGTTCATTCTCAAGTGCCAGCCTTGCCCTCACTTTCTCTGGGGAAAGCTCTCCTGACCACCCTGCCTGAGTTGGGTGACCTTCTCCCTGTATGCTCCTACAATCCACTCTAATTTTCTCTGTCACAGACCTTATCATACTATATGGCAATTGCTTGTTTTAATAGCCTGTCTCTTAACTGTGGTCTTGTGATCATAACTAAATACCCATCACCTTGCACATGTCTGACTATGGTAGACACTTAATGAGCATTTGATGGAAGGAAGAATATAAAAATGAATGAACTGAATACATGCTGTTTATCACTTAACTTCTAGACAGGACACTTTTAAGAATTCTCTAAAGAATCTCTAAGATTTCATCAAAAATTGATGCCCTAGTGACGTCTTCTCCCCCTAGCAACTTAAGAAGCCCCTAGACTTCTACAGGTGAGAAAAGAGTTTCCAAGAACCAAGCACTAACGATTTCTGAGGCTTTCCCTCCCCTAGTTCTATCTCTGAACCCAAACATCTATTATTAGATGGCACCTGGGATATCTTCGAAGCAAGCTAAAGCCTCTTGATACCGCTCTAAGGTGAACTTAATCCTCAAGAACTTTTTAAGACAATGTCTGGGTGTGGTCCAGTTTTGGGGGTATAAATATGCTGTCTGTGTTCCATTATATTTTTCATAAGTAATCCTCCATCGTCGCTAAACTATGCAAACGAACTTTTCGTCATTCCTCAAGTCACAGCACAAGATGTCACTTCTGATAACAAATATTGAGGGAAATTGTGTTCATCCGGAATATAGACCCCTCTCCTGTCGTAGGATAGAAAGTTGAAAGTCAGAGAAACGTGCCTGCGTAATGCTAAATTCATTCCTCTTTCTGAAAGAGAGAAGGTAAGAACTACACTAGACGACAGCTGAGGTTTCCAAATTTAATGCACTTTGAGCCTGTCAAGTCATAAAGTGTGTGCAGGCACTATTACTAAACAGATGTCATGAGCTGAATCGTGTCCCCGCAAAATTCATATGTTGAAGCCCTAACCCCCAGTACCTCAGAATGTGATTATATTTAGAGATAGAGCCTTTGAAGCGGTGATTAAGTTAAAATAAGGCCACTAGGGTGTGTCCTAATTCAATCTGACTGGTGTCCTTATAAGAAGAGAAAATTCGGATACGAAAGCACAGAGGAAACACATGTGAGGACACAGGGGCAAGGTGGTCATCTGCAAGCCAAGGAGAGAGGTCTCAGAAGAAACCAACTCTGGCCACACTTGATCTTGAACTTCCAGCTTCCAGAACTGTGAGAAAATACGTTTCTGTTGTTTAAGCCACACAGTCTGTGGCATTTTGTTACGGCAGCCCTAGCAAACTAATACAACAAATGATTAACAACATTAGAGCAATATTAGAAGCCCAGTACATGTGTTTATCTGCCATTTTTGCTAAGGAAGTTTTGATTCTGCATTTTTAATACAAATATTTTCATTTAAATAAGACCAAAATTTATTAAATTTTCGTTAAGAAATTATTTGGCGGGGGGTGGGGGGCAGTGAATGCCATTAAGCCAATTTAATTTCTTAGTCAATTTTCTATGGCAATCAGTTAAATCATATCCAGTTTTTTTTCTATTTTAACCTTTGTTCAGCTGAAGTCATTTTCAATTAATCAATTTTTATCAGCATGTATTTCACAACAAAGATAAGATTCATCAAACAATGTTTTGTCCAAATAAAATTTTATCAATTATGGCCCTTTATAAAGTTCCTGCTATGACTATTATTTTTACCAAGATCAAATTTTCCAGGTCAAATGCTGTTGACAAATTTTGATTCTTTTGTCAATTTTTTTAAATGTCAGTTTTTTAATATTTTGAGATATAAACCATGAACATAAATTTTATCCTTTTAAAGTATACGATTCACTATTTTTTAGTGTATTCACAGGATTATTCACCTATCACTACTATCAAGTTCCATAATATTTTCGTCACTCCAAAAGACCCAACACAGCCAAAAATAAATTAATTAATTTAAAAAAAAATGAGTAAAATTGAAAATCCCTTTAAAATAAAAAAATTAAAATAATGCTGCTATGAGCATTCATGTACAAGTTTTTTATGGACATATGGTTTTGATTCTGTTGCCTATATATGTATAGGCATACATATGTGTATATGTATATATACACACATACACCTAGAAGTGAAATTATTAGTCATATGGTAACTCTATGCTTAACTTTTTGAGGAACTGCCACTGTTTTCCAAACGTGCTACACTATCTTACATTCCCACTACAATTTAAGAGGGTTCTAATCTCTTAATTTTTATTATCATTTACCATGTGCAATTTTGGCTTTTTCAACTTTGTTTTGTGTTTATTGACACTACCACTAATAATCATTACAAATTGTACAAAAATATGGTAGCTTGCATTTATTTCTTAGCAAATTCAAGGACAGCAGCTACTCCAATATATTTCTATTGTCCAGAATTGGTTTATTGCAGCAGTCTGAAAACTAAAACCCATTGGCCAGATCCAGCCTGGGGCCCATTTTTGTATGACCCACAGGCTAAGAATGATTTTCACATTTATAAAAGTGGTTGAAAAAATTTAAAGAAGAATAATATTTTGTGATACAAATAAATTATATAAAATCCAAATTTCATTAACTAGAAATAAAGTTCTGTTGGAACATAGACCTGCTCATTCATTACGTATCATCTACGGCAGCTTTCACATGGCAACAGCAGAGCTGAGTAATTATGACAGAGATGGTCTGGCCAACAGAGCCTCAAATCTTTACTATCTGGCCCATTACAGAAAAAAAGCCTATCGTATTGTCAATCCAATTCATCTTTATTTTTCAGATCACATGGTGTGATGGGCAGTAACTAAATAGTTGGCAAAGAGAGCGCATATGGCAGCTACCCCAAGTGTGGGCCTTAGACAATTGCCAGTTGGTGAACTGTCACGATCCATAATGAGATAAGTACAGAAATTGAGAGTAAGCCTTAAAGACGTACAGAAAATTGACTGAGTAATTTTTTACCTTTGAGTCAAATACTTAAAAAACAGGCTGTGTAGTTTGCAGGTTTTTGGGGTTTTTTAAATTTCATTTTTCTAGTTATTGATTTGTATTGTATTTTATTAAAATATCAGTTCACAACAAATTGGAAAACTTTTTAAAAAAAACTGTTCCTTTACCACAGATAGTTGGAGAAGCTCTCAAATAGAGAACCAGTGTCTTTAGAAAAACAAAGGAGTGAATCTCCTAGGACATAAGCATCCTGGGAGCAGGGCTTTCATCTGCTTTGTGCACCTGTATGTTCCAGCACCTGGCACAATGTAATAGGTACTCAATAAATACTGGACGAATATACAAATCCAATACAACCCACTTCCTAACTACAATATCACTGCCAAGGATTACTGTTTTCTAGGTTTGTTTTTGTTTTTAATTTACTCTCAGAGGCAGTATTTACAGCACAGAGTCTGAAGCCAGGCCTGGGCTGAAATCCCAGTTTCTCCCTTTACTAGCCAGGCTATCTGGGGCAAGTTACTCAACCTCTCTGTAATTCTTCATCTATCAAATGGGGATAATAGTAGTGTCTATAGAGTTATTAGAATAGTCATTTGAGTTTATATATATACATATATATAAATTACTTAGAAGGGTGCCTAGCACACAGCAAGAACTCAATAAATATTAGCTATTATTATTACTGCACATACATGTAAAGTGTATATGCATGAAGTGGTCACAAAACTTTCTTCTATCAGCTGCCCAAAATGGCATGCGGCACACTTCATCTTTTTAAAGTAAATGCATTTTATATTCCTGCCAAATGTAAGATCCTTAGCTTTTTAAAGACAATCTCTTTAGGTTAAGGTCATCAGATACTTTTGGCAAATATGATTTTTCATGAATGGTGAAGTATTTCTCATAAATTTGCTTAGTACAGTCTAAAGGCTTGACTTCAATTCTATAAAGTGCAACCCATGAATTGGCACAAGTAATGTGTAGAAGTTTCAATTCTGTCATCCTGCACACTACACCTACCATCCCAATCCTAAACAAACTTAACAAAACACCAATTTTTTTTCAGAGTGAATCTCTTTAAGCCTGTGGCAGCCCCTCCTCAGGCAGGTCTCTGGGCAGTGAGTGCCTGCCCCTAGGAGTGACCCTTTCTATAATTATATCTCAGAGCAATTTTCAGCATCAGGGGAAGAAATACAGCTCAAACAGCTACGCAGAAAGTCTTGCTCTCCACAAACATTCTTGCCATTCCATACTTCCTGCCTCTGGCTATGTTTTGCCTTTGGCCTAGAATAAATCTCCCAGCCTCTGACTACTGAGAACTAGACATCCTCCAAGACCAGACACCAATACCACTTCTGTAGCAACTTCCCATGTCCCTGCAGTCAGAACTAATAAAAACTCTAAAACCTTATATAATCAATCTTGTTTAATGCCTGTCTTGTCCACCAAGCTGACCCCAGAGCAACTACCAAAGTGCCTAGTACATAATGAAATGAAAAAAGATACGAAATAATACCCTCTAGGAAACTATTGACCAGACATTGACAAGCTGTTCTGCCTTTCCCCACTACCTAAATTCCACGAGGGTAGGAATCTTAACTGTCCTGCTTATTAGCCAGGGACTGGCATTACTAGTAGGTGCTAAATAAATATTGGTTGAATAAATGAATGAGTTAATGAGTGAGTGAATGAATGAGGAACCAAGACAGGGATACTCTTCATAAAGTGGGGCCATCTGATATCTTATTCGAGCTGATCTCATCCCCTCAGAGGGGTAGAGGGAGATTTCAAAATTACCTAACCCCAAACTTCAATAATCAAGTTGTGTCCCAAGATCAAAAGTAGAGTTATGTATCATGATGTCACATGTAGCATACACAGCATTACTGGTAACAAACTATGAGGGTTGTTGAAGGAACAGATCTATTTTTTCTTTGTTTCCTTTAGACAATTTTAAATCATCTTCTTTTTCTGGGAGCAAAGCTTCCAGTTGTCTGTATCATTTCTCTCCTATTTTCCCCATGCCATTAGGGTCATCCATTATGTAACATTTAAGGATTTCATCTATCTTGGTGACAATAGTGTCCCCTGGATCAGCAAGACACAATGACCTGAGTAATACTAAAAGCTCAGGTTCAGAACATAAACCCCGGCCAGGACGGGTTTATACCGAGGTCAGGGAGCAACTAAACCAATGTCACTAGCCAGTTGTTTTTACTGCCCATTGTAGACATGGGTGTTAACCCTCCCGTGGACCTGAGAGATGCCAAGAAGGTAACCTGAATGTCCCTCTGCCTACATCTCACTCATCTTGTTTACTTACAGAGTGTTCATGATGACTTAAGACTTTGGAATCATAGGTACTAATTCTAGAAAGTATCATAGAGATAGTTTAATCCAGGGGTTGCAAACCCAAAGGTCTATAGTGGCCAGATGGGTTATCTAATTGAAAGAAGATAACGAGGTGGGGCCTGGGGAGAACAGCAAAGAATAAGCTCATCTGAAGACAAGAGCAGATGCTCAGCTCAAGCTGGCTGTTGCCACCTGGTGTCTAAGGCCCAAAGTCCTGATCTTCTGGGTTTTTCCCCCCAAAAAAGATGACTTCAGATTTTCATGAGCTATCTCTCAAAAAACAAATTTAATTGTGGTAAAATATACATATAAAATTTACCATCTTAACGATTTTTAAGTGTACAGTTCAGTAGTATTAAGTACATTCATGTTGTGCAGCCAGTCTACGAAACTCCTTTCATCTTGCAAAACTAAAACTGTACACATTAAACAACTTACCATTTCCTATTTCTCCCAGCCGCTGGCAACCACCATTCTATTGGGTCGGCCAGAATGTGCCTTCAGTTTTTAAGGAAAAATAAAAGACACATTTTTCATTTTCATCAAGAACTTTATTGAACAACATATTCACCCTTTTTTTCCACTACCTTCTGCCATTTTGGGGGTAACTTCATAATTCCATCTTCCCAAAACTTTTTACCTTTTTGAGCAAAGAACTGTTCCAGGTGCCTTTTACAGTCTTCCAGGGAATTGAAATTTTTTCCATTAAGAGAATTTTGTAAAGACCGAAATAAATGGAAATCTTAAGGTGCAATGCCTGGTGAATACGGCAGATGAATCAGAACTTCCCAGCCAAGCTGTAACAGTTTTTGCCTGGTTATCAAAGAAACAGGTGGTCTTGCGTTATCCTGATGGAAGATTATGCGTTTTCTATTGACTAATTCCGGACACTTTTCGTTGAGTGCTGCTTTCAGTTGGTCTAATTGGGAGCAGTACTTGTTGGAATTAATCGTTAGGTTTTCCGGAAGGAGCTCGTAATAGAGGACTCCCCTCCAATCCTATCATATACATAACACCACCTTCTTTGGATGAAGACCGGCTTTGCTGTTGTTGGTGGTGGTTTATTTTGCTTGCCCCACGATCTCTTCCATTCCACATTATTGTAGTGTCCACTTTTCATCGCCTGTCACAATTTGTTTTAAAAACGGAACGTTTTCATTATATTTAAGCAGAGAATCGCTTGTGGAAATACGGTCAAGAAAGTTTTTTCCGCTTAAATTATGTGGAACCCAAACATCAAAGCAATTAACATAACCAAGCTGGGGCAAATGATTTTCAGCGCTTGATTTGGATATTTTGAGCAGGTCGGCTATCTCCCACGTGGTATAACGTTGATTGTTCTCACCACCAACAGTGCACAAGGGTTCCAGTTTCTCCATATCCTCACCAACACTTGTTATTTTCTGTTCTTTAGGTATACCTAACGGGTATGCAGTAGTTATCTCATCATTGTGGTTTTGATATTCGTTTCTCTAATAGTTAGTGGTTTTGAGCACCTTTTCATATGCTTGTTGGCCATCTGTCTGTCTTTAGAGAATTGTTTACTCAAGTCCTTTGCCCATTTTTTTATCAGATTATTTTATTGTTGTTGAGTCAACTGTTAAATGATAGACACTAATTCAAATTTTGTAAATTAAAAAAAAAAAAACTACTACACAGACAAAACACATGCTTTCAAGCAATATATGGCCCAGAGACCTCCATTCACTGATATAATATACGTCCAACACCCTCATCCTGCAGACAAGGAAACCAAAACCTAGATCATAAAGTCAACATGCCCACGGTTGCATGTGGCTCTCTGGTGTCTGAGACAGAACTAGACCTGAGGTCCTCCAACTCAGGCCTTTGGGACATTTCTTAGAACACTCACCAGAGCCAAAACCTCTGATTTGTAAGAGGTTCCCACTTGCTAAAAATTCATGACTCGACTCAGTGATTTGTGGGAGAAAGTGCAAAAGGCAATAACTCAAAATGTTCTCCCCCCAACTCAAAAAAAGATAAATATGAGGTGATGGATGTGTTAGTTAACTACATGGGAGGAATCCTTTCACAGTGTATACGTATATCAAATCATCATGATGAACACTTTCAATATCTTACTTTTTTTGTCAATTAAGCCTCACTAAAGTTGGAAAATAAAAGGCAATAACTCAAGGCAAAGTCAAGCTGAATGGAACTTTCTCTGCCCACAGCCTCCTCCTTCCTTCTCTAGAGGTAGCAACAGAGGGCTGGAAATCCATTCATCCTCAGTTAACAATGGACAAAGGGGAGCCTGTCTGGTGTGTTAGTCATTGATTGGAGGTCCCCGACTTCTAGCTCCACTCACTCTCTACCCCAGAAGTGACTTCTCTTTATTGCTATTTCTGAACTGGAATGTGACCCTCCAGCTAGGCAGGGCTGAGGGCATGTGGGGGACACGAGTGGATATTAGAACTATAATTCTGCTGGAGTCTGACTTGTGGATTCCCAAGAGGACGCATGGCAATGAGAACTTGGAAAAGGTTGTTATGGAGGGAGGAAAAACGAGGAGTATTCTTAAAAAGAAATGGCGAAGATGTGAAGATGTCCCACCTAGAAAAAGGTCTGGCCTTTCTTTTTCTGGGTCAGACTCATGACTTGCTGGTTATGGAATAATGGAGTGTTTCAGCCCCTAACTTACTGTGTGTTCTGAGGCAAAATTCTGTACTCCTTCTGAAACAGGAGGGAAGGGGGCAGGGCACAACCTTTGAAAAAATGACATAGCCTGAGGACATGACATAAACTGATTAGAACCAAATGGGTCCAAGATGGTGGGTGAGTCGACTTCCACTAGACCTTGAGCCTCATTATAAGCTCACTGTAACACATTAGCAGGCTAAATGACACAACCACAGGCGCCATGACAGTTCCAAGACCGACCATAATGGTCAAAAAGTGGGCAGTGGCCCAATTCCTGGAAATCCTTCCCCTTCCTGAAATAGCTGGAATACTCCTCCAACTCATTAGCCTATGAAATTACCCACACCTATAAAAACTGACAACCCCATACCCTGGTGCCTTTCTCACCTTCTGAGATGGCTCACACTCTGTCTGTGGAGCGTGTTTCTCTCTAAATAAATCCACTTCTTACTTATCACTTTGTCTCTCACTGAATTCTTTCTGCAATGAGACATCAAGAACCTGAGCTTCATTAAGTCCTGAGACCAGATGTGTGATCTCAGTTAAAAGAACATGGGTTCAAAATATCGTATAGTAACGCATATATGTGGAACCTAGAAAAATGGTACAGATGAACCGGTTTGCAGGGCAGAAAAAGAGACACAGATGTAGAGAACAAACGTATGGACATCAAGGGGGGAAAGTGGTGGTGGGGGGGCGGTGGTGGGATGAATTGGGAGATTGGGATTGACATGTATACACTAATATGTATAAAATAGATAACTAATAAGAACCTGCTGTATAAAAAATAAATTAAATTTAATTTAAAAAAAAAAAAGAACATGGTTCAAGTCCCAGTCTGGGTTGCACAGTTTCACTTCTACATGTCTTTTCGTAATATTGGAGAAAAGTGACATAGCTGCAGAATTTTGTCATGCTAATTGTGGCATTTAGTCACACTAAAAGGACATAAATTACATATCCATGCCATCCTGACTTGCCTGGTGTCCCCTGCTCCACTAGCCTCTTGACCAACTTCAGCTGCCTTTGGTGGTTCAGGAATTGAGGGTTTGAGGAGTTAGAGCAGAGGCAGTAGCGACTGTAAAACACCGAGAGACCTCATTCAAACTCACGTGTTCCTAGAGACCGGTTTGAAATTGCTGGTCACCTGGAGCAAACCACCAGCCAACAACTCCAAGCTTTGTGTTAGATGTTGCTGTAGAATTGCTACTTGCCAATTCCCTTGTGGTGAGGGCCTGGGGTGGTGCAGAGGAAAGTTTTGAAAAAGCACTTGGGAGATCCTCAGACAAAACTGCTCACTATACCAATAGTCTGCTACCAGTTGTATTACCCACTATCTAGGGTTGAGTATTGATGATTTCCCAGCACAACCATCATTCAAGTCAGTCTGAATGATGCCTTTTTATTACCAGGGTTGGAGCTGGCCTTGCTCAGTCTCCTGCTTCCTTAACCATCCACTGTTCTCCCTGGAATAAGCTCAAGAGAGTATGTTTGACAAGTGTTTGCCATAGCCAGTAAGTGGTCCAATATGGAGCACAACTTATTAGAAAGGTGTGCCCAGGTTTGCAAGTGTTTTACATTGTTGATATGTCATCAGGATTCAGCCAGAAATGAGATTTTATTATAATCTCGATCAGGGCAAAGGCCATGGCTCACTCATTTTTGTATTCCCAGCACAGAGCACAGGGCCTGACCCCTAGTTAACTCCTAATCATCATGCAGTTCCTTTACTCATTCAAACGCTGATTGAGCATACAAGGTGTACAAAACATGGTCCCAGGAACCAGGCGGGAAGGACAACAAAGCTCAAGACAAGTTAGGCCTCTGCCCTAAGAATGTTTACAAGCTTGACGAGCTTCACCTCCTGCAGGAAACATCCCTGTCCCCACCATCTGAAGACTCAGTGCTGATCCAAAAGAAAGCACTTACTACAGGGTACTATAATTACCTGTATGGATTTCTTGAGTACAGGACTATGAATTATTCATTTTTGTAACCCCGGTGCCTAAAACAGAGCTTGGTACTCAGAAGGTACTCCACAGATGGTTGTAATGACTGAACCCATACTTCCCCTCTGACTTCCACTAAGAGACTCGTGTCCTGGAATGCGCAATGTCGCTCTCTTGGTTTGTCCCTCATACCAACCACCTGCTCAATAATTGCCCACTTACTGACCTGGCTGCACCACTAGACTGTAAGTTCTCCAAGAGCAAAGGACCACACCTTATTTATGTTTTATCCTAACATCCAGCAATAGTAGGCAGACCATAAATATTTGCTAGATCGTTGAACAAATAAGTTGAATTATAAATAAAATGAAAGATGCTTAGATATACAAATGATATGCAATTATAGATATAATGATAGTTCTGAAGAGTGATATAAGATTATTCTGACATCTGTGATCTTTTGTTAGAGTGATGGTGGTGGTACTCTTAACTTACAGCAAAACCCTACCAGAGAGATACTGAAATCTGTCAACAGTTGCACCATTATGGTTTTCATTCATAGCTCATGCAGTGAAAACACTTCAACCCATCTTTACTTAACCAACTCATTGGATTGATATAGATCTCCATTTCCTCTCTAAAACACACTGAAAGGGTACAGCTGGAAGGGTCTTCATTTGTGTGTCTGCTTCTGCTCCCACCAGCTGAGCTGTATGATTTCTAAGACTCAATTGACTTTGTTCCCACTCACATTTATGTCCATTGTAATTGCTATTATACTTTTCAATTCAATTCAATATTGTAGAAGCTGATGAAATAGGAATGCAAAACAAGAGTTGTTATTTTACAGAAATGAACTTGAATGTATTAGGAAAGGTTGGTAAGATAAATCATTAAAAATATTTTCAGATTAGGGGTGAGCTAGTAAACTGAAAGTTTGGGGGGAGAAAAATCTACTGAGATTCTACACTCAAAACTGGAAAATGTGCGTAATACTTTATGGAAAGAGTTTGTGCAAAAAAGACAACATAGAACTTGAATCAGCCAACCCATACTGAAACAAAACCTTAGTTTAGAGGCCTAAACCAAAACTAGACAAATGAATCTACCTTATATGTCGTGAGTTGTATAAAAACATTTAAGATTTGTAGGTATCATATCCTTTATGATTATCAACTTTTACAGTTTTGTTTGTTTTTTTTTTTTTTTTACTGATTGCTGGTCTACAGATCTGGAGAGATTTTCTACTGTATGTTGGATCATTCAAAGGCTCCATCTAAAAATAGTAACTCACCAGGAAGATCCCGGTAATCCCATCCTCCTGGCCTCCTGCCCTAATGACTAGAGTAATAAAGGATGGTTCTGGTCACATTTCCATCTTACCATTTTCTCTAACACCCTGATTAAGATAGGAGAATCTAACCAATTGTAAGGCATTTAGATGTCTGTTTCCACATCTCTCTAATTTGTTTTCACTCTAACATTATACTGAAAACGAGAAACAATTTTCTTGAACAGAAGCTCTCTCTAGAGAAAAGGAAAATGGGTAACTGACTTTTGTTGAGTTCTGCCTTCTGAGAGCAGGTTCTTTTCACATCTAATCTCATGTAATCTTCACAGACACTCTGGGAGTTTGAGCTCATGGGCCTCATTTTATAGATGAGGAAACTGAGGTCCTGAGAGTTTAAGCAAGGTCACACAGCCAGTAATAGAGAAGTGGCATGTGATCCACTGTGAGCCAATATACTTCCCCAGCCACCAAATTATCTCTCATGACTTGCCCCAGATCTGACATCCCTTTTTTTTTTCTTCATAAATAAAGCAGTATTGTGGCTATATATTGTATTTCTTCCCCCAAAGCTCCAGCCACTTCAAGGGGATTTTTTGGTTTCATTATTGGTATATGTCCAAGCTGAGCATCTCCTTTGCCCTCCTCCAACCTGGCTGGGGCTGCCTAGGCCCTGTGAAAAGTTCCTGTGCCCTATGTTACATTCCAGCTCTTCTAGAAATTCTTCAGGCTACCCTCCACCCATCCACTTTCAACTCTCTCTCTCTGCTATAAGTTGAATTCTGTCTCCCCAAAAGATATTGAAGTCCTATGAATGTGACCTTGTTTTGAAGTACAGTCCATGCAGATGATCAGGTTAAAATGAAGTCATTAGGGTGGGCCCTAATCCAATATGACTGGTGTCCTTATAAAAAGGGGATATTTGAACACAGACGCAAACAGAGAGAAGACAATGTGAAGACACAGGGAGGATGCCATCTACAAGCCAAGGAGCACCTGAGGATATCAGAAGGTAAGAGAGAGGCTTGGAACTGTTCTTCCTCATAACCTTTAAAAGAAACGAATCCTGCCAACCTCTAGAACCATGAGACAATAAATTTTTGTTCTTTAAGCCACCCAGCGTCATTGCAGGCCCAGGCTTCTAATACATTCTCTCTCGTTCCCTCTCTCTCTCTCTCTCCCTCTTTCTCTTTCTCTGATCTGGTTTCCATAGATTCCCTGGGCCAGGGTTTGCTTTCTCTCAGAGACAGGGCCTCCCACTCTCCCTGCCTTGCAGAACAGTCCCCTGGGGACACCTGCTCCTCCCCACCAACAATGCAAGCTCCCAGCACACCAAGGTCAAACCCTGGCCCAGTTACCTAGGCCCCCAGTTGGGAAGTGGGGTTCCAAGGGAAGGGAGATTGGACAGCAGTAGAATAGTCACCTCTTTTTTCATTTTGATTTGTTTGTCAACTAAATAGGATTATAATGCAAGGCAGACACCACTGTATAGAATGCCCTTTTCTCACACAGGTTAGAACTGTTATCCTAACTGTTCCTTGCTGACCTACTATCTTCTATTTTGTGTCCTTTATTACTATCGCATGGTCAGACTCCAACAAAGCCTTTCCCTGAAATCACCAGGAGAATCACAAAATTAATTAAAAGCTGCAAAGCACTCATCAAGTTTCTATCACAAAATTCTTTGGTGTCATCTTGACCAAATCTCTCCAACATTCTAACTGAAGTTGGGAGTGAGACATTAATCATTGTCACCACAATGCATCATATTGGGTTTTAGTATTTAATCATTTTTCATTTGAAAGATGCCTGAAGGTGGGTGGTTTTAATGCATGTTTTAAACACATCAGAAATTCCCATCCTTGGTTGTTTCAAACGGGACCACACATAGTTCTAGTCTATTCAGGTAACAAATATTAATCAAGTACCTACAAAGTGGCAGGCACTGTTTTAGTCACAGTGGCAAACAAGATAAAGCCCCTGCCCTCCTAGAGCCTATTATAGTCTAATAGCAGAGATAGGCAATAAACAAAAATATATAAAATTGGATCTCAGGTCATGATAAGTACTACGGGGAAAAATAAAGCTACAATTATTTGTTCAATATCAGTCTTCCCTTTAGGTTATAACTTTCATTAGGACAGTGGCCATGTCTGTCTCAGTGCTAGCTCATAGTATGCATTTTTATTTATTTATTTTTGGCTGTGTTGGGTCTTCGTTGCCGCATGCAGGCTTTCTCTAGCTGCGGTGAGCAGGGGCTACTCTTCATTGTGGTGTGCGGGCTTCTCATTGTGGTGGCTTCTCTTGTTGTGGAGGTGGGCTCTAGGCACATGGGCTTCAGTAGCTGCAGCACGCGGGCTCAGTAGCTGTGGCACATGGGCTTAGTTGCTCCATGGCATGTGGGATCTTCCCGGACCAGGGATCGAACCCATGTCCCCTGCATTAGCAGGCGAATTCTTAACCATAGAATGCATTTGATAAGGGTTGTTGAATGGATGAATGATGGATGGACGGATGGATGGATGGATGGATGGATGGATGGATGGACGGACGGACAGATGAAGCAATGGATAGATGGAACTCAACACGCATTTTGGGCTCCTAAAAAGCCATGTATATCCTACACTGAAAATTCATTGGTTCAGATACACATTTTGTGAGCCCCCATTGTGTGCCAGAAACAGGCTAGACACTGAGAATGAAGACGGATAAGATAACGTCCTTTCCTGGGACTTCCCTGATGGTCCAGTGGTTAAGAATCCACCTTCCAGTGCAGGGGATGCGGGTTCGATCCCTGGTCGGGGAACTAAGATCCCACATGCCGCAGGGTAACTAAGCCCACGCGCCACAACTACTGAGCCCGTGTGCTGCAACTAGAGCCCGCACGCTGCACCTACTGAGCCCACACACTCTGGAGCCCGCATACCACAACCAGAGAAGCCTGCATGCTGCAACGAAGAGCCTGCGTGCCACAACGAAGACCCAGCGCAGCCAAAAAAATAAAAAATAAAAAAAATAACATCCTTTCCTTCAGGGAGCTCACACATAGACTTCTAAAAGTACAAGGACCCTGTCATGGAGGTATATATGTGGTACTCTCTGCTTCTTTGGGGGAGATGGGGGAGAGTTAGAGGGGATGGTGGTACAAGAAAGGGGTCCCAAAGGAAGTGAAACTTGAACTGAATCTTGAAGAGACTGCCAGGTCCAGAAAAGGCATTCTGGGCAGAGGGACCAGCATGGGCAGAAGCTGGAGACAGGAAAGTCTAGGGACACCAAGGCCATCTTTTGTTAAAACAGGAACACAGGGAGGAATGATGGAGGCTGGAAAATGAGGCAGAAGCCAAATGTTGATTGCCTCCTCGGCATATGTCAGCTCTTTCATTGCAGAAATCCCATGAGCTTATCAGATGGGTTCTAAAGGTCAGCAAAGCTAAAGGATTGGGGATATTGAAGTAGTTAAATGAGTAGTTGCCTAGAAACCTTGTTTGGCACAAAAGCATCTTGTTTTCCCTCATGCTGCTTTGTTTCCATGCTGGGCTATCAGATTCTGCATCTTCCTGTGTCTGAAAACCATAGACCGTCCTCTGGTCAGGCCTAGGTGAGGCCACTCAAGTGGTCCGTTTGTCTGACTGCAAACCTACTAATCCCGGATTCAAATCTGCTCTGTTCCCCACGCACTGCACCTCACTGCCCCAAACCTGCTCCGCTGGTTTAGGCTGGCCTCCTCCAGAAAGGAGAAATGTTTAGACACTGGTGGGGAAGGAGTGCTCTGCTGGTCTTGGGGAGCTGCCTGCAGGGAAATGCAACCTATCCTAAGGTCGGGTTGCTTTTTACCTTACATTTACAAAGGGAAAGAGCATCTTAGTGATTCTATTTACTTGAGAACCCCCAAATTTAATGGTGCCCCAGTATGTATAATCATGTTCATTTTTCCCTGCAGAAAACATGGAAATTAGAGGAAATACAAAGAAAAGTTAAAATTACAGTAAATCAATCTCTTAGAACCATTGTTAATGTTTTGGAGTATTTCCTTGTAGCCTTTGTTTTTATGAACACACACACACACACACATACACATCAAAATTCATCTATTTAGCTCCTACCACAGTGTCTGAAACATCTATGCGCTAATAAATGTTCAGTGAATAAATGAATGAATATCATTTCATTTTTACACATTTGTAATGATACATACAGTATGGAATTTTGCTCATTATAATAAGTGTATTTTTTATGCCATTGTGAAACCCTTTTTTATGACTGCACAAATACTATTGTGTGAAATAATGCTGACTGTCTAATACATAACCCTACATTTACATCTCTGAAGATTTCCTTAAGCTAGATTCCTAGCTGCAAAAGAGAATAAACATTTTTGAGTTCCTGGGTCATTCAATGTTGATGAACTTCCCAGGTTGAATTCCAGGTTGAAGTGATTCTTCACATGGAAACCCAAGTAGTCCTCTGAGAACTCTCTGGCAGCCTGCATGCAGCTGCTTCCCATATGCTGGGTGACAGACCCTCTTTCGTGGGCCTTGGCCCCATAACCTTCTCAGACCCCAGATAGCCTCACTTGTCCAGCATCCTTGGGCCATCCCTGGGCTGGAACTTGCTGGATTAAGCTCCAGCTCAATTGCTCTGGTCCTCCACAAAGGATCAAGGGAGCTGGTCCTCAGTATGGCATTCCATTTAGTTTTCACTTTGGCATTGTCTTTACTGATTTCCTGCTCTTTAACCATATCTATGCTGAACGACTTCTGTGTCACAAAGCTATTGCTTTTCTTTTTCCATCCTGTGTGCAGTTTGAGGTGAGGATTTAAAAGGGTGACTATGTCCCCATTTAGGACAACATAACTTGTACTAAAAAATATCATTTGACTGATATTCTGTGCCTTTGGTGACACCATGATATATGCCATTCCAACTGCATTCTTCAAACGTGCATGTTACTGTGTTATACCCTGGAAAGAATTTTTTTAAAGATTAAATCTCTGCCTTACAGAATTCAGATTCACCACTCTGACATCTTTACCTAAAGGTCATTTCCCAGGAAGCCTTTCCTGACTATCTTATTTACATTTGTAACCCCCTTCTTCCTCTACTTAATTCTTTTCACAGCATATCACGTCTCACCTATTATATGTCTTACTTATTTGTCTTAACTGTTTGTGTCACCCCACTGAAACAAAACCATGACAAGGGCTTCCCTGGTGGCGCAGTGGTTAAGAATCCGCCTGCCAATGCAGCGGACATGGGTTTGAGCCCTGGTCCGGGAAGATCCCGCATGCTTCAAGCAACTAAGCTCGTGAGCCACAGCTGCTGAGCCTGCGCTCTAGAGCCTGCGAGCTATAGCTACTGAGCCTGCGTGCCACAACTACTGAAGCTCACGTGCCTAGAGCCCGTGCTCGGCAACAAGAGAAGCCACTACAATGAGAAGCCCGCGCACCATAACGAAGAGTGGCCCCCGATCACCGCAACTAGAGAAAGCCACGCACAGCAACAAAGAAACAAAGCAGCCAAAAGTAAATAAATAAAATAAATAAATTTATAAAAAAACAAAAACGAAAACAAAAAACCATGACAAAGCATTCACTCATTATTTAGCAAATACCTCCAGGTGTCTAGAATTGTGATAAGCATGGAATGAAGTCCACATACACACAAAAAAAGGAGCTTACAATTGAATTAGAAACATCAAACAGTTAAGCAAATATATAAAGCAGGCTGTAATTTTAAAATACTAAACTAATGAGGCAGGACAAAGTAGATGTGCTTTGGAGGAAGTGAAGAAAACAGACTGTGAAGTAAGAGTAAAAACTGGTAAGAAGTAGATGAGGTTTAAAGGCAGGTTGGAACTTGAGGGAGGAATTTAAGGTAGAAACATTTGACTCATCCTGTAAACAGTGCAGATTTCTGAGCAAGAGAGGGGCATGATGAAAATGGTTTATAAAGATAACTAGTGGGCAAAGAGCAAAAATAAAAAACCATGATGAGAGGACAGATGAAAGGAAACTGATTGGACAGGTCAGTGGGACCTGAGATGCGGAGGGACTAAAAGAAGGTGATAAATGAGAAAGGACAGAGGACAGCACTGCAGAGGCATAGCTAAGAACACCGAGTCAAAATGTGTCAGCCTCCAATCAGGCAATTCTCAAAATAAAATGTCAAGATCATCCACCATTAAAGAGGACGTCGCTAGTGGGCTATAGGAGACTCCGAGGTTGGCTGCCTGAATGTGGAGGAGAGGGTGGGAGATAAAGACAGCTGGGGTATTCTATGCAAAGTTAAACCAATTTAAAGAGCCCACATAAAGAGGAATACAAATGAGAAGAGGGAAAAAAATGTGAATTGCTATTTTAGATAAATCCCATATGGGTTATGCTCTTAATTTACTTAAAGCAGATGGCTGGACACGGGACTGTTTAATTTATTACTGTCCTGCCATTCAGAGCCAGAGCCTTCCTTAGGTTCCTAAGCAACTATGATGGGACATGTCAGATTGCATGAAATTTCCTGATTAGACCATGTGACCCAAGCACATCACACTGAAAATAATTCGAATACTCAAAATCGCTTATCCTAGACCCCAGCTGCCAGTTCTTTTCCCACGGCAGATGGATGGGTGGGCCTCCCCGTCTTTGCAAGCAGTATGGTGGGAGTTCTAGGAATAAGACAGACCAAAATAAAAAGTGGGAGAGGATTTGGAAGAAAGCTTGGGAATCTGGTATTTCAGATTCTCTCTCGTGGTACTATGTACATCCCCAAATTCTCTATAAGGGAAGGAAAGTAGCAAAGCATTTAAAAAGAAGCATTTAAACTTCTCTGGCAATTAAGCAGCCTCTGAGTCAGCAAACTCATCTAATAACCTGAGTAACATTTGCGATAACATCGGAGGATTGAAAAAGTATGGGAAGAATCAGGAGCTAGGCTGGTTTATGATCTGAAGAAAGCACAATAATATAACAAAAGCAATAAATTAACATTTTTTGAGGAGGAGTCACTATGTGCTGGGCCCTGTAGGAATTATTATTACCCCCGCTGTACAGATGAGAAAACTGAGGATTCCTAGAGGATTAAGTTAGGTCACAGAGCTAGTAAGTGACATGATTACAGACCAGTCCCATGGATCTGTCAGAGTGTAAGAAAGTGGTTGGTGAGAAAAGGTGAAGAGCAACAAGCTGCTAATGCCAGAATTAGAGCATGACAGGTGCCTCCCTGTGGCATTTCTTATGAGTAGAGCACAGAGATAAGGCTGACAGAAGTGACTGCTTAGTGCAGAAGGGAGCATTTGCCAAATGCAATGTGGTATCCTACCCTGGATATCGGAACAGAAAAAAGACATTACTGAAATATGAAAAAGTCTGGGGTTTAGTTAATAGTCATGTACCAATGTTGGTTTCTTTGTGGTGATAAATGTACCATAATAAGTGAGATGCAGGTAAGGGATACAGGGGAACTCTGTACCATCTTGCAACTTTCCTGTAAATCTGAAATTATCCTAAAATAAAAAGGTTATTTTAAACTTTTTAGAAAGAAAAGAGTATTTGTGACAGGTTCACAAACATTCTTCAGAGTAGTATCATTTAAAATGGAAATGGCAAAGGTAGCACTACATTTCTGTGGCTGGTCATATTTCTCAGCAGACAAGATTATTACTAATGACAATCACAATGACTAACATTATTGAGCACTTATCATTCCAGCCTCCATCCAAAGGATGCCACACACATGCCTGCATGTCATATTCAAGACAACACTTATAAATTAAGAAGGTGTTATTATTATCCCAATTTACAGTTGAGAAAAGCTCTTAGGATAGTGCCTGGAATTTCTGGTAGGCACTATTTTTTTTTATTATTATCATAGAGGTTAAGAAACTGGGCCAGCTTGTGAGCAACAGAGTAACAATTCAAACTAAACCCTAAAAGGCTTCCATTTACTAACTCTATGGCTTGGGCAAGTTTGAAAATCAAAAGAAAGCTAGTAACAGGGAGTGGATTTTAAAATGTGTTGAGAGTTGCATCATAACAACTTAAGTTTACAAACAGACAGTTAATTGTCTATTAAGTATTCAAAATCAATGAGTTAAATTTAATTGAATAATTTGAAGATACCCAGGCTGTATAGTACTATATTGAGGTCAATAAAAAGGGGCTGAAAATTATCTTTCTCAAGAATCCTGGGATACACCTCTGGGTATGAGAACCAAGTAAGAGCAAGCAGAGACAATAAGGAGACGGTCAGCCCCCAAGATCAATGGGAGCCACTAGGAAAAGTGTTTCCAGATCTCCCTTGGGAGTTCAAATGACTACAGCTCACTGGACCAGGCAGATTCCCCTGATGAGAAGTATTTCCTTACGAGGGGAAGCTGGAAGGGCAAATTATGAAGACAGCTTTCCGATGACTGATGTGAAAATGACCGTGGGGAGAAGCGGGAAGGCTGGTCAGCAGCCCTTGCTCATCCACATTCAGTTTAACCCCACACACCTTCATTTAGCATTCTCTTAGCATTGGGGATGACGCTAAGCTCTGGGAAGGATACAAAGGTGAAAAAAATAAAACAGTGCCTAACCTCCTGAATTTACATCTAGCGGTGTATTTCACCAGAAGAAAACCCAGCAACCACGTGATACAGGGAATACCCTGAATTTCAATCTTCACTCTGTGCCTGGTCCAAGTTGTAGGCTTTGTTTGGACCTCAGTAAGAATAATGGCAAATAATACTTGCTGGGGAAGATTGCTGTGAGGATGGAAAATGAGGTAAGTGTCTATAACAATGTCTGACACAGAAAGTGAAGAGGAGTCCATCATAAATCCATGTTGCTTTGCTTTATTTACCCCCAGCAAGAAAGAGAAATCTCTTACTCACACCCCCAGTCACCCACATCTTCATTCCAAATTAGACCTTGACCTCAACTGTTACAGCAAAAGGGAGGTCACAGAGACAAGATAAGAGGCCAAATTTTTGGCTTCAGACACTACAGGAGCCCAAGTCCAAAGAGTATAAAGACGACTTGGGAGGATTTCAAGAATGGACTTTAGAACCTCACCACATTATTGTTACCCACCTGCCCCCCAACCTAGGCACAAAGATGGGGGTGCTGAAATACATACCACACTTGTTGACAGAAAGCTGCTTAGAACCTGAAAAAGTAGATGCCCTTTTCTAATCCATCGGCCCAGATCTGGAGCCGCTTCTAATTTGCACAAGAAATAGGCCAGCAGCAGCCTTGCTCTTCCCCACCCCCATACCTGCCTAAAATGTGACACCCTTGCACTTCTCAATCCAAAACAGGTTGAGAAAACAACAAAATTCTAAGCCTGGAGTCATATAACTTATTATTTTATTCAACAAGTATTTATTCAGCCCCTACTGTGTGCTCTGGAACATTTTCTACTCCCTGGAGCCCCTGGGCTGCCTTTAATCTCTGTTCCACCCCTGTTGGCCCTGCAAACCTCTAGTTTATAATCTATTTACTGTTTCTTAGCCAACGTCCACTTCCTGACAAGCAGGTCTGCCATCCTTTTCCTCCAGAATAGAATATTGTTCTACACTCCCCTGTCCCCCAGGGTTTACCTCTTCCTTCATGGCTTAATTCAAAGCCCTTAATCCCTTCATTGTTCAGATCCTCTTACTTCTCTTCCCCGTATTCTATCACCAATATCTGATCTCAACTCCCCACACAACAGTCCCCAGATAGAACAAAGGGGACTGAAAGAATGTAACTCATTTGCCTGTGGTTACCCAACTCATGAGTAGTCCAATCCAACAAATTCTGTAAAAATAGTAATAGTAATGATAATAGCTAGCACTTGAGAGTGAGATTAGGGACAGGTCACAATTATTAGTAGAGACAAAGTCTAAGGACTGACCATGGGAGTAAGCACCATAAGGTAGGGTCAGGGCAAGGTCATTGGAGGAGGAGAATCAAAAAAAAAAAAAAAACCAAGACCAGATATTGAAAAAGTAACCCATGAGGGTAAAACAATCATCAGGAAGTATGACAGAAGTAGTGTGGAAAAGAGGGATCTGGAGCTATAATCTTAAGGAATGAGGGTGTATGTTGGAAGAAGGATGTGGTAAAAGACTACAAGGTGGGATATAGTCTGATGACTTGAGAGTCAGAGCTGGTAAGGAGAGCTGAGGATGGGGTTGGAAAACGGTCTGGAAGCAGTGATGAGGATACCTCAGGTCTTAATCTGTTTAGGCCACTATAACAAAAATGCCATAATTTGGGTGGCTTATAGACAACCAAAATTTATTTCTCACAGTTCAAGAGGCTGGAAGTCCAAGATCAAGGCGCCAGCAGATTTCGTATATGGTGAAAACTAGCTTCCAGGTTCATAGATGGCTATCTTCTCCCGTGTCCTCATAAGATGGAAGGGGAAGAGGCAGCTCTCTGTGGTCTCTTTTATAAGGGCACTAATCTCATTCATAAGGGCTCCACCCTCATGATCTAATCACCTCCCAAGGCCCCACTTCCTAATAACATCACATTGGGGGTTAGGTTTTAACATACTAATTTGGGGGGGGTCACATTCAGTCCACTGTATGCACCCCGCTTGTAGGCCCATAGTACAAGTGAAATGGAGCAGGACCCTATAGTCCTCCCCGCCCCCTTCCATGTCCTCTGCCTGCCTTTTGTCTGTGGAAAAACTTTAGCCAAAGAATAAGTTTAATCAGAGAAGTGAGAAAATGCAGAAGCAAAGAAAAGCAGTCCAACAAGACTAAATAATAACAGTTTAGTCGTTAAGCATAGTCAAGGACCTTTAGTTCCATCTCAAGGGCTATAGATAATATTCTGAGCCATATCCTGTGAGCTATCTTATAGATACTGAAACCCCCACCAGGTGGAAGAAGTTAACTACATGATGACCAGACTGTAGCCATGACATAAGCTGCCGCAATTCCAAGAATTTGCCTCAAAGAAATGGAGACAAACCGACCCTGGAACTGAAGATTAACTGTACTCAAAACAATTTAAAAAAAAATAATCAAGACCACTGATAACCAATTTCAAGATGACTGTCAGAGCTTACTGTGCTGTTTCTGCATGTAGCCCCCTCCCTCCGTCTATAAATGTTCTTGCCCACTGATTGTCAGTGGGGGGGAGTCAGCCTTTGGACAGGGGTCCACCCTCCCCCTCAGTTGCCAGCATCCACAATAAAGGAAACTTTCCTTTCCACCAACCTTGTCTCTTTATTGGCTTTTGAGCAGTGAGCAGCCGGACCCCACTTTCGGTTACACAAGGAGTGTTGGAGAGAAAATGGCCAACACCTGAAGAAGAACCAGTGTCCGGGCGAGAACCATGTCTCCAGTGTAGCAAGAAGGTGAAGAGAACATTCAGAGAAGTGAGGTATAGAGGGGCTATTGTGAGGTAACTGTGGAAGGGTTTCAAAAGTTGGGGAAGAGTGAGATACAGAGTCAGAAAAGGGACATATGAGGCCATGTGGAGATCAGAGTCCAAAGGTTGAGAGATGATTTGGGAGACCAGGGCTGGCATAAATGGAGAGGAATGCAAGATGGGATTAGCGCAGGACACCAGGTCTGATAGCAGTGGCACAGCTGTGGGTTGGGGCCAGCGGGTGAGGGTTGGCCAGGAACACTCCGAGTTCTTGCCCATTGCAAATTCATAACCTATTGGGGGAGACCCATAAATAGTGAGAGAACAATGCACCCCAGATTACCTTTGGAATTCAAAGACTATGAAAGCCTATAGGAAGGTCACCCAACTCAAAACTCATACAGGGAAGGCCAAGGAAAATGAGAGAGAGGGGGAAAGAGAGAGCGAGAGAGAGAATAGAAATAGAATTCCATAAAATTACCGCCACTACTAGAAAATAATTGAGATGCTTCTCCTATAGCAATGAGTCTTTGTGCTACACTTAATCTTAGCCAAAAGGCCAAGAAGCTATGAAATGAGTCTTTGTACAAATGAACCATAAACTGAAAAAGTTGTGCAGTTTATATTCACATTATTTGAATAGTCTTTGATCTTGTCAGAGTGAAATTTATTGCCTTTGGCTAGAGAACTTTGCAAGATTTACACAGCAAAGGGTGAGTATAATATTATCTTTAATATAGTTGTAAAATTCTGAATAGATATAGAGATTTTCTGAGAGTAAAAAATAGGAAACATTTTAAAAGCTAAGAGTCTAATACATCCCTATCTCTCTATTACCTGAAATGTCTAAAATTACCTCTGGTATTTAGGGTGATGGGTACAGAGAAAGAATTAAATTGATGGAACTTTCCCCAACTCCCCTATCTAAATTAGCCGTACTCTTTCTTTTCTTTTTTTTTTTTAAACATCTTTATTGGAGTATAATTGCTTTACAATGGTGTGTTAGTTTCTGCTTTATAACAAAATGAATCAGCTATACATATACATATATCCCCATATCTCCTCCTTCTTGCGTCTCCCTCCCACCCTCTCTATCCCACCCCTCTAGGTGGTCACAAAGCACCGAGCTGATCTCCCTGTGCTATGTGGCTGCTTCCCACTAGCTAGCTATTTTACATTTGGTAGTGTTAGCCGTACTCTTTCTATGTCAACATTTGTTGAGTGCTTAAATGTACCTCATGTAATCCTCATAACCTTTTTTTCCATTTTTATTACAAAAAATTCAATGCTTAGAAAGATAAAATAACTTGAGAGTGTCCCACAGCTAGTGAACAGCTAAAGCAAATTCACAACTGTCTGTTAAAACCACTGCCTCGGGGCTTCCCTGGTGGCGCAGTGGTTGAGAATCTGCCTGCCAATGCAGGGCACATGGGTTCGAGCCCTGGTCTGGGAAGATCCCACATGCCGCGGAGCAACTGGGCCCGTGAGCCACAGCTACTGAGCCTGCGCGTCTGGAGCCTGTGCTCCGCAACAAGAGAGGCCGCGATAGTGAAAGGCCCGCGCACCGCGATGAAGAGTGGCCCCCGCTCGCCACAACTAGAAAAAGCCCTCGCACAGAAACGAAGACCCAGCACAGCCGAAAATAAATAAATTTAAAACCACTGCCTCTTCCCTTACACCATGATGCAGTCACATTTTCAAGATTTTTTAATTGCAAAAAGCTATTCACGTTGTCCACACTAGTCAGTAATCCACTTACCTCTTTCAGTAGTTTCAAGGAAAAATGCTATTGATTAGATCCAAGAAGCTTTTTATATGGTTGTTAATACCTAAAGCAGAATAAAATATAATGGGGAGAATCTCCCTCTCAGGAACTCTGCAGATTACAGGCTAGTTTAGCGAAATGAATCTGGTTGTGTTCAGTAGAAGGAATACATTGGAGACAGGCTGACAAGGCTGGCCAGCAAGAAAACCCTAATGGGGACACTCATCACACCATAACTAGAGAGCTGGTGTTGAAAATAGGCTTAGTCTACAAGGCATCCTCATTTAAAAAAACAAATAAAAAAAGCATCTGTCGACCCATAAAGATGGACTACTATTCTAACATAGAACATTTACTCATCCTAAAATAAATCTAAGAGATTATGTTTTACAAACACAAAAAGGTTCAATCAGGGGTGACTGGAGACAACAATATATCAATCTCCATCAGCATCTATGAAATTCAGACAAAAAGTTTGCAGAGCCCTAATGCATGTCAGATAAACCCCAGGGTTTTGTGCAACACAGTTTAAACACTTAATTAAAATTATTTATTAGTACCCTTGGCATGGTTGTCCTATCTGTTATTTAAACAATTCCCTCTATGGGGGCATTTGGTTAGTTTCTATTTTTCTCCAATGTAAACAATGCTGTAATCAATACCCTTGTACATATATTTTGGCATAATTCTTTGTTTCCTTAGAATAAATTCCTAGAAATGCTGGGTCAAAGCACAGACACAGTTTTGAAGCTTTTGATAGATATTGCCAAAATGTCCTCCAGATATTCAAATACCACATTAAGATTTCTAGTTCAATGAAAGTTTCTAGGATTCTTCTCAGAGTAACTAAGAGCAAAAGGAAGAGATCAGATCCAGAATCCTGGGTTTGAGTCCTGTGTTTACCATTTGTTAGCTGTGTGACCTTAGTCGTTACTCAACCCTTCTGTTTCTGTTTCTTTATCTATAAATTGGGTATAATATCAGTACTCAACTCATAGAGTTGCTTTAAGAATTAAATAAATCAATGTCTGTAAAGACCTTAGAACAAGGCATAGTAAGCCTTACATTAAGTGTTCACTATTATAATCATCCTTGGTTCTTATACTTTGGACTTCAAAACCAATTTTAAAAAAAGAATTAAGGGAATCAATATGTTTGCCTTTTTTTTCTACTTTTCCTAAATAAAAACATTTTTTAAAAACCCAGTACATAAGCAGCACTTCATAGAAAAAATTATATTTTAATAACACTAAAAATTTAAGAAGAACATAATATCAGAATACATGACTTTTATTCTTATATTTAGCTTTAAGAGAAATTTTTTATATTATACTTATTTTTCTCATTTCTCCATGGAGCAGCGAATACGTTATTTGTTCACGTGTTTGAGAACCACTGGACAGCCATATTTTCCAAAACCCTTACATTTCTATTTTTACTAATTAATAATTAAAGGTTTTAAACTTTTTTAAAAAAATGAATCATAGAATTTGGACAGTAGCTTTTGTGAACTAGGCAAATAAAAGATAATAGAATCATAAAGTCAGCCTACTGACTTTGCAAGATGCAAATAACAGAGGAAAAAGAAACATTCTGGGACTTCCCTCGTGGCGCAGTGGTTAAGAATCTGCCTGCCAAGGCAGGGGACACGGGTTTGAGCCCTGGTCCGGGAAGATCCCACATGCCGCGGAGCAACTAAGCCCGTGCACCGCAACTACTGAGCCTGAGCTCTAGAGCCCGCAAGCCACAGCTACTGAGCCCACGTGCCACAACTACTGAAGCCCGCATGCCTAGAGCCCGTGCTCCACAACAAGAGAAGCCACCACAATGAGAAGCCTGCGCACCACAACGAAGAGTAGACCCTGCTCATCGCAACTAGAGAAAGCCCGCACGCAGCAACGAAGACCCAACACAGCCAAAAATAAATTAAAAAAACAAAACAAAAAAAACAAAATAAAAAAAAAAAAGAAACATTCTTTTATATGGCTCTGAAAGAAAATAAAAGTGTAGCTAAAACCCATTCTTTGGCCAGGAAGCTTGACACCCCTACTTTTATTTTGACAGAGGAATCCCTATGTAGTTGTTGAAATAGAAATGAAATTCCTGAGCACCTAAAAGCCAAATCATTTGTGGAAGAGCCAGGCGTTGAATTAACTCCAAGCAAAACCTGAAGAGGAACACAGAAACACTTAGGGAAACCACATGAACTAATGGCAGAGACAATGATCACTGATCACTCCATCCATAATTGTCTCCATCTTGAAAACAATTTGTTTTGCATGAATGATGCTACTGCATGATTTGCTGACCAGTTTTCCAAGTCACTCGCTAATTGTCAGGCACATATTTAACAAAGAGCTAATAGTAACGACTAGCATTTGATGAGCGCTCACTGGTGCCTTGCACTGTGCCTGGCCTCCTCTCCTTTCATCATCATAGCCATTCTGTGACAAGGGAGTATTGTTCTAATTTCTATTTTAAAGGCGGCGGAACTCAGACCTGGAGACATTAGTAACTTGGCTCAAAGGTTACACAGGTGGAACCAAACCAGTCCAGCTGACTCCATGATCTTACTCTTTCTTTTTTTTTAAAAAAATTATTTATTTATTTATTGGCTGCATTGGGTCTGTTTCTGCGCGTGGGTTTTCTCTAGTTGCTGAGAGCGAGGGCTACTCTTCGTTGCAGTGCACGGGCTTCTCATTGCGGTGGCTTCTCTTGTTGCAGAGCATGGGCTCTAGGCGCGCAGGCTTCAGTAGTTGTGGCGCACGCGGGCTTTAGGGCACGGGCTCAGTAGTTGTGGTGCATAGGCTTAGTTGCTCCGAGGCATGTGGGACCTTCCCGGACCAGGGATCAAACCCGTGTCCCCTGCATTGGCAGGTGGATTCTTAACCACTGCACCACCAGGGAAGTCCCTCCATGATCTTACTCTTAACCAATGTGCCACACCACCATTCTAGACCCTATTTTGTCATTTTTAAATGTTAAGGGGAAATACAATACTTCCACCTCACAAGAAAAGAAAACATGCACTAGTCATCATTAACAAGTATCCTGGAAATGACCTGAACTACAGGGAATCTTCCATCACAGGCCAGGCTCCCTACTTATTCCATTACCTTTGCAGATCCCAGCCTTGACTTTCTCAGCTCTTTTTTTGAAATGAGTGATGTCTGAAGTTCTGTCAAACAAGGAATTCATGGGGGTAAACGATTCAATAGATTTTTTTCTTTCCTTAAATTCAAAGTTGGCTTCTAGTTAACACTTTAGATGGGGGATAGTGTGGGAAAGGAAGAAGACGCTAAGAATCTTAATTATTATTTTAGAAGATTGGCAGTTGCTTCATTTCTTTTATTAGTTATACATCTAGTAAGGCCATCAGACCCAATCAAAAAATGCGCAGAAGACCTAAAAAGACATTTCTCCAAAGAAGACATACAGATGGCCAATAGGCACATGAAAAGATGCTCAACATGACTAATTATTAGAGAAATGCAAATCAAAACTACAATGAGGTACCACCTCACACTGGTCAGAATGGCCATCATTAAAAAGTTTACAAATAACAAATGCCAGAGAGGGTGTGGAGAAAAGGGAACCCTCCTACACTGCTGGAATGTAAACTGGTACAGCCACTATGGAGAACATTATGGAGGTTCCTTAAAAAACTAAAACTAGAGTTGCCATATGATCCAGCAATCCCACTCCTGGGCATATATCCAGAGGAAACTCTAATTCGAAAAGATACATGCACCCCAATGTTCACAGCAGCACTATTTACAATAGCCAAGACATGGAAACAACCTAAATGTCCATCGACAGATGAGTAGATAAAGAAGATGTGGTGTATATATATATAGATAGATAGACAGATACACATACAATGGAATACTACTCAGCCATAAAAAAAGAATGAAATAACGCCATTTGCAGCAACATGGATGGACCTAGAGATGATCATACTAAGTGAAGTAAGTTAGAAAAAGAAAGAAAAATACCATATATCACTTATATGTGGAATCTAAAATACAACAAATGAACTTATCTATGAAACAGAAACAGACAAACATAGAGAACAGACTTATGGTTGACAAGGGGGAGGGAGAGTGAAGGAGGGATGGATTGGGAGTTTGGGATTAGCAGATGCAAACTACATTATATAGAATGGATAAACAACAAGGTCCTACTGTATAGCACAGGGAACTATATTCAATATCCTGTAATAAACCATAATGGAAAAGAATTATTTTTTAATTTTAATTAAAAAATAGTAAGGCCACCAGAATGACAGGTACACATGAAGAAATTTATCTATGAATTATGGTACCGACTGCCAAGGCCTGTTGAAGGCTCTGAGATTATGCCCTGCAAATTAAACTGTAAGCCTGCCACAGGTTCATGAATGCTGGTACAAGACGTGATACTCCTGCGTCAGACACAAAAGAATTTACTACTCAAACCAATACCAGTAGCCAGAGTATCAGCACATTCTTGCACTGGTTCCCAGAGCCCCAGTCCCCACAGGGTGACAGGAAAGGGGCCAGATAACACTTGCACAAGCAGTGGTTTGCATGACAGGAGAGGAACCCTGACTTTTTCATAATCGGCAGCAAATAAACCTGTTCCTTTGCTGCAGAAGGAGGTAATACCTCTATTTTCCAAGGCCATTCACTATACAAACATCTTCGAAAAGAGTGTGGAACTAACACAATCAATGCCTCTGCTCACAAGACATGCAGAAATGTGAGACCCATGGAAAACTGTCTCCCAACACCAACCATCCTGCTTGTTACAAAAGCACATGTTTGACATCTTTTTTTTTTTTTTTTTTTGGCTGCGTTGGGTCTTCGTTGCTGCATGTGGGCTTTCTCTAGTTGCAGCGAGCGGGGGCTACTCTTCGTTGTGGAGCGCGGGCTCTAGAGCGCAGGCTCAGTAGTTGCGGCACACGGGCTTAGTTGCTCCGTGGCATGTGGGATCTTCCCGGACCAGGGCTTGAACCCGTGTCCCCTGCATTGGCAGGTGGATTCTTAACTGCTGTGCCACCAGGGAAGGCCCTGGCGACTATATCTCGATTAGACCCATGGACTTTCATAATTGTTGTAGTACCCAGAAATTATTTGCCAGGATCTTGGACTATTCCTTTTCAAAAAGGTCAGTTGTGCCACTATACTTGTCATATTTTCTACAGATCCTAATGGGTGAGGAGATTCTAGTAATAAAATATCCACACAAATGCAGTGTGGAAACTGACCAAGAGCGTCCAAAGTTAACATGCTATAAATGTACAATGTAGGCATTTACACCAAGAAGACTGTTGTATACAATTTTCTAGAGCAAAATGATCTCAATAAACAGTTATGAGGCTTTTTTTAAAAGTCTGACTCTTAAAGTCCAGATTGAATCATATTGAATCCCCATCTGCTCATTAACTCTTGTGAGAGATCAACTTAAAGGAAAAGGAGTATTCTCTCTTAGGACCAGTTTTCTTATAAGAATCCAAAATTTTGAGCTATGAGATATATTTCCCAGTCCACCCTTTATTTGAACAGGAAATTAGACCTGAATTTTACAATCATTACACATAGTACTTCTGAAATAAGAACACTATAAACATATTGTTCCTTTACCATAGACCAAAGTGATGAGATTATATACGTTTGTCCAACAGAATAAAATAATGATGATTCTTAATTGCACTCAAATCAAACTAAATCTTGTGCATAATACATTCATGCTAAAATGACATGGAAGGGCAGATTGGTGGTTGTCAGTGGCGTGGGGTGGGACGGAGGAGGTGAAGGTGGTCAGAAGGTACAAACTTCCAGCCCTAAGATAAATAAGTCATTGGGATATAATGTACAGCATGGTGACTATAGTTAACAATGCTGTTTTGTATATTTGAAAGTTGCTAAGAGAGTAGATCTGAAAAGTTCTCATCACAAGAAAAAAATTATAATTGTGTGATGATGGATGTTTACTAACCTTATTGTGGTAATCTTTTCACTATATACACATATATCAAATCATTATGTTGTATACCTAACCTAAAACTAACAGTGTTATATGTCAATTATATCTGGTTTTTTTGTTTGTTTGTTTTTAATTTATTTATTTAATTTATTTATTTTGGGCTGTGTTGGGTCTTCGTTGCTGTGCGTGGGCTTTCTCTAGTTGCTGCGGGTGGGGGCTACTCTTCGTTGCGGTGTGCGGGCTTCTCATTGCGGTGGCTTCTCTTGTTGCGGAGCACGGGCTCTAGGCGCGTGGGCTTCAGTAGTTGTGGCTGGCGGACTCTAGAGCGCAGGCTCAGTAGTTGTGACGCATGGGCTCAGCTACTCCGCGGCATGTGGGATCTTCCCAGACCAGGGCTCGAACCCGCGTCCCCTGCATTGGCAGGCAGACCCCCAACCACTGCATCACCAGGGAAGCCCCTATATCTCAGCTTTTGAAAATAGAATAAGGGGCTTCCCTGGTGGTCCAGTGGTTAAGAATTCACCTTCCAATACAGGGGACATGGGTTCGATCTCTGGTCGGGGAACTAAGATCCCACATGCCGGGGAGCAACTAAGCCTGCACGCTGCAAATAGTGAGCCCGCACGCTCTGGAGCCCACACGCCACAACTAGAGAGAAGCCCGCATGCCACAACTAAGACCCAATGCAGCCAAATAAATAAATATTTTTTAAAAATAAAAAAAGAATGAAATGGAATCTGTAAAAAAGTAATAATATACCAAAGCATATCAGTCCCACTCACATTCTCCCAGACTTATCACAACCCAGCAAAGTGCCTGGCACATAGTAGATGTCATATAGTTGTCAAATGAATTAATGTATAAATGAATGAGCACACTTCTCTGTCATTTATACCTTGCTTCGTCCATTTCTTCCCAAGGAATACTGCTTTCTTCTCCTCTAACTCATCAATACTGTCCTAACTCATAAAACTGCACTAGTTCCTTCTTCCCAATGCCTCACGTGATTCTGAGTCTCATAGAACCACCTTCTGATCATTAAAAGCTTAATATGAGATTCAGAGATCTATGTTCAGAACATTCCTTGTAAGTATTTCTTTTGCCTGCTATAACTCTAGATAGTAGGCCCAAGTTACAAAAATTAAAACAACCAATTAAGCTTGAAGGCAAACCATTCTGTTCCCCATATCCATGGGTTTATAGTTGAATTCCATGCAAAACATTTTCATTGTCTTTCCCCTAAATCTTTTGAATGTTGCTCTATCTAAGTCTTATAGTTTCCCATTTATTCCCACATGCCAATGCCATGCATCATTCATAAAAATGAAGCAGTAGCAAAGATTTGCTGCTTCAAAATGAGGACATACTGACTTTTTCCCAAATTCATTTTATCCAGGTATAAATGCCCAAATACTGACAAAAAGACACCGGAAAATGTGGTGTAACTGAGAACTGCATCTCATATATTGTTTTTTGATGATGTTTGTCCTTCAGAGTGCTATGTATCTGTGTTTCTGTAGTTTTGGATACACAGCCTTACAAAATGTGAAATAGAATTGTCTCCTAATTTCAATAAGGTTTGCTTTGGAAAATGGTTAGAAATAAACCCAAAACGTGACTGAAAGTCAATTTTTTGCTGTTTTAAGAAATGTAACATTCAATCAAATCAAAGGTTGGTTTCAAAAAAAAAAATGTCATTCTCCTTCTTCGAATCTCATCTCACACACACGCACGCACACACACACACGCAAATATATGCCCTGGAGAATAATTACCAAGAGCTAAGCTCTAAAATTAAAGAATCTGTAGAAAATACAATGATGCACCTGAAAATAGTTTTCATTCTCTCCTTTGTGTGAAATTCAATTACACAGAAAGCAAACAAATGGAATAAACAATGAAAATGGCATTTGGGGGATTTTTTTTTAATTACTATAAACTGCACTCTCTAAAACAAAAAGACCACTTATGTAGCAATTGCATCTAATGATGTGCATTTATCTCCTGTCTGGCTATTCTTGATTTAAATAATGCTTTTCTTAGAGCCTCACACCACTAAACCCAGTCATTAACTCCTTTATAACAAGAAACTATTTCTCCCCATAAATGCAAACAATAGTAATCTTGCTCTTATCTTGATATTTCTGTCAAAAAAATACTTTTAAAATCTTTGACATTACTAAGAAAGATTCAATATGGTATTTACATCTTTCTAGAAATATTTCATCGAGCCCACTATGACCATTCTAAAACAGCAAAAATGAAAATTATGAAATCTTATTGCTTTAACTTAATATTAATGTATTGCTTTAGAATAAAAAAAAAAGACGCTACTCTCACGTACAAATGCAGCCCTGATAAAAATACCAAAGCGTACATCTACCAGATTAATCCTTTAGTAAATTAAAATACTAAAATTCTTCTTTGGATTCCTTTAAATAACAATATCTCCTTATATTTAAGGAGATATTTTTCATCTTTTGCTCCAAAAGATGAAAAAAAAATGAACTAATTTAACACATTTCTGGACAACACATGTCCAGGAGTTAGATAACTCTATATAACACTCTCTCTATATAAATATAACTATATATACATATAACTATATATTCTATATGTATAGAATTTATATAACTATATATATTTATATAAGTATAAATAATATATAATCATTTATATAAGTATTTGTATATATTTATATTATATATAAATTAAATATATATAAGTATATATATACATGTGTATTTTATATATATATATATATATATATATTCACTGTCTTAACCTACATCATTTGGGCTTGAACTGATAAGGTATATAAATTACTTACCATAGATGCCCCACTCTTCCCAAGTAAATTTAATTGTTTTAATAGGAAACAATTCCTTGAGCCAAAAAGAACTTAAATATCAATGACAAGCTTGTGGTGACATTTTAAACTCTTCTGCCATATGGAAAACAGACTCTACCATCCACCTTCTCCCACACCTCAAAACAGTACTACATATTTGTGAAAGCTTTGGAGTTCCACCTATATACACCTAAGACAGTGGGACAGTCAGATGGCAGACCTCACCACCTGCCAGTCCTCCTTCTGGAGACAATGTAGTATGGTGGAAAGTGCAATGGGTTCTGGGGTCCACAAACCTGGAATCCAATCCATGTGCTAATGTTGAGTCTTGGGCTAGTTGCTTTCTATCTCTGTGAGCTTCAGGTGTCCTCATCTGTAAAATGAAGAAAATAGGAAAACTCTCCAGGGTTGTAGTGAAGGTAACACATACAGAGCTTCAGGCCGAGTACATGACAGAGAAAGGTAAGCATGAGGAAACCCTCCTGGTAGGGGAAGTAGGACAGATTCCAAAGTTTGAAGCAGTGAAAGGAAGTATTTGTGAGATCTCTGAAAACTTTGTCTTGGGCTAGTTCTGAACATCACTATTAAGGATGGAAATTATTTTTTTCATGCATTAATTCATCTGTTAGGTACACAATTACTGAACTTCTTATCTAGGCCAGCAAGGGAGACAGACCCATATATAATTAACTATAACTATAAGACACAGATGTTATTACTGGTGAAAGAGTGAAGGGAGGGCTAGAGATGACAGTCAACAAGGTCCTGAATAACTATAAGACACAGATGCTATTGCTGGTGAAAGAGTGAAGGGAGGACTAGAGATGACAGTCAACAGGGTCCTAAAAACAACAGGGGACACTTCAGGTCAAGTCACATAAAGTCAGAGAGGGATTAGTAGAAAGACATTGAAGGGAAGCTTCAGGGCCACATACAAGTGGTTCACATCAATCTCTCTAGGAATATGAAGCAGAGAGCAACTGCACCTGGAGATCTGTTGGGTGGTCTCTCCATCGTCATTGTAGCAAGGACTCAGAAGGGGAGTGGTCTGGGAAGTGAGTGCATTCAGGTCACAAGGGGTTCTGGGCTTTCTTCCAGACCAGCTGGACCATCACAACATGAATGGCCTTAGACACCACCAATTCAAGGGGGCAGATTAGTTAGAAAGAAGAACCTGCAAGGGATAGAGAAAGATTTCTATTAATATATTCTTCCAGATAGGATGAGGGAATCAGATTTATTGTATATTTGATAATATGAATAACCAGTCTAAAAGTTTCAAATATAAATTAGAATAGAATGATGAATGATAAAGCGATGGTTTCTTCTGTTTGATTCTATACATTCCTGATTGTGTTGTTGATGATGATGATGATGATAACAAATAATAGCAGTTACCATATCCTGTGTATTTCCTATGTGTCAGGCAATGATTTAAGTGCTTAATATTTATTTCACAACATCCCATGAGACAGACAGTATTACTATCCCCACTTAACAAATGAGCAAATGTAGAAATTGAGAGGTTAAGTAACTAGCTGAAGGCCACACAGATAGTAAGCGGTAGAGCTGGGTTTCAGACCCAGAACTGCCTACAACTCCAGAACCTCCACTCTCTCTTACTGCCTACATGCTTAATGAATCTGTAAATGGCTCTGTGGACATTCCAAAAACAAGAACTTATCAAAGTGCTATTTACTAATCTCTATTATTATAGAAATATTACTGACATTACTATGAAAGTAATAAATTTCTATGTCTTAAGAGTTTTAGGTCTCAAAGTGACCTTTGAGGTAAATTCAAGCAACCCTCAATTCTACAAATAAGGATCTGAGCTACCTCAAGTTTAATTGAGCTATAACGAAAATACCAATGGTTCTCATTAAAATGTTAGACAAGGTGGATCTTTTTGTTTATATTTGTTGATAGTGATGATAATTACAGTTTGAAATAAAATGACAATGTACTAACAGGATAGTATCAGCCTACCCTGGGATTTGACACAAAAGGTTGGAGTGTTTTCAAACCTCATTAACTAACTTTGTTGCTGGACAACGTGGCAAAAATCAAGCGGCTACACTGGCTATTTGGCTCTCTCTTAATCATTCTGAAAATATCAAAGGTATGTCCTGGTTTATAGTACCCTTACTGGATTAATTTTTATTGAAAAACCTGGTCATCCAAAATTGAATTTATTTTTTTCCTCAAGCAGAAGCAAAACCTTTCTAAGAGTAATTGAAAATAAAAGCCTTACTCAAAACGCAATTACAGAATAAGGCCAGTGTCAATCATTATAGAATAAGGCCATTGGCTAAAAGTAACAGAGACAGAAAGTTTGGCTGGTGGCTTTTTTTATTAATTTATTTTTATTATTTATTTTTATCCTCCCATCTTTAATAGGATAATTTTTTTTTTCCATAACCAGTTTACTGGTCATTTGGAAAATATACTTTTTTAAGAATAGACCGTTTACTTTCACTGTAAAATGACAAAATGAAATCCTCAGAAGAAGTCTTCAACCTCATTAATAATTTACAAAAACAGACTAAAATGAGATATCATGTTTATACTATGAAATTGACTAAGATAAAAGACTTTTCCCCCCAATTCTTAATGTTGGTGGGGTGTGTGAGAAAACAAGCTTAACAAGTTTTAACAATACTAGGAAATAAACTAAGGCAGTCTTTCTGGAGGCCATTTGGCAATATTCCTTACAGTGTGGCTTTTTTTGTTTGTTTTTTTTTTACATTTTGGCCCTGCCGCGTGTCGCGTGGGATCTTAGTTCCCCAACCAGGGATCAAAGCCCGGCTCCCTGCAGTGGAAGCACGGAGTCTTAACAACTGGACCGCCAGGGAAGTCCCTACAGTGTGTTTTTTTTAAAATATGCACTTTACACAGTAATGCCACTTCTAGGAATGTAAACTCATGTTGCCTTGTGTGCAAAGTCTTGCCTATAATGATATCGATATATGGGATGATCATTATAGCAAGGAAGGAAAGAAAGAAGGAGGGAGAGAGGAAGAGAGAGAATTAAAGAAATCAAAATATCCATCAATAGGAACTGCTTAACTAAATACGGTGCAGTACATTTGTAAAAAAGCAGTATTATTTTCCCATTAAAAGTGATGTTGTGGATAAATATTATTGAAATGGAAATGGATCACAAATGTTACTAGTTATTTTCTTTTTTAAACAATACAAAACTCTATGTAACTATATGCTTCCACTTATATGAACTTTAAGAACAGGCAAAACCAATCTGTAGCAATAGATATCTGAAGAGTGTTTGCCTGAGAGGGTGGAGAGCAGATGAAGAGAGCAGACTGATTTGAAAAGAGGTAAAGGAACTTTCTGGATTGATGGAAATGTTCTAACCTTGGAATATGGATGGAGGGGGAGGAGGAGGAACAGGGTGAGTACACATTCGTCAAAACTCATCAAAATATACACTTAACATCTCTATATTCCACTTTATGTAAAGTATACCTCTATTTAAATAAGGAACAAAACCTCTAAATGTACATGATCTCAATTTTATAATGAAAACAATGTTTATACATGTACATGCAGAAAAGGATTTGGAGAGGATTTTTGGGTGGTGGAATTATGTTTGTTTAACTTTTTCTTTTTTTTCAACTTGTCAACCAGCATTTTAATAGTTAAAATAAACCCAAATATACAAACATATTCAAATGTGCTACAATGACCCTCTCTTGCCCTTAATCTAGATTTTCCTTCCCACTACCTCAAAGGGTAGTGTGTGGATTACCCAAAGCATCAAGGAGCCACCTTGAGGTTCACAGAGCCCTACGTTTCCATGGAGGGATGCCACTGAGTATCCCTCCCTGGTGGAGGTCCTTCATGGTTTGCACTGGCTGGTCATTTGTTTCATCTTTCAGATAGCTTCATATGCCAAAGTCACAGCAAGAATTTGGTCATTTTGAGGCATGCATTAAGTAGATCTTTTTTTTTTTTTTTTTTTGGCCGAGCCACAAGGCGCGTGGGATCTTATTTTCCCCATTGCCCCCTGCAGCGGAACTGTGGAGTCTTAACCACTGGACCGCCAGGGAAGTCCCAAGCAGATCTTATTTATAGAACCCAAACCCCTCTTAGGTCCAGAGGAAGAAGCTTCAAATCACAGAGGCAAAGCAAATGTTTTATGGCATGTGTCCTGCCAAGCTTCTAAGAATAGTTATGCCATTAGTTCCAACCCCATAAGCAGCTCGGCCTGAGCCCCACCCCCTCCAGTAAGCCTATTACAGATAAATTAACCCATCATTATGGGACAGGGAAGCCTTCTGTGCCAGGTGTGCTCATGGCCAAGGCTGGGTGTCTGCCACCTCTGGATGGTAGCAGCTCATGTTCACATGCAGCCCAGGAATCTCAGCATGGGCTGCTGGGTGGTTACCCATGCAGGCACAATTACCTCCTAACAATAACAGCACAAACCACCTGGGGGCAGTTAGTTGATGGGTAAAGAAGATGAAACAAAATTACATTCCTCCTCCTTAAAACCCCTGCATGATGGATACAAATTGAGAACTGCAGTAGGTGGGAACAAGTGAAAACAGAAATCCAGCCTTTCCTTGGAATACAGCCAAGGAAGCTGGTGAACAAAGAGTACTAAGAGAAGTTTGCACTCAACAACCTGGCTTGGATCTGGACAAGGATGCCCACAGGATCCATCTAACTAGCCCACTGGACAGCTTGCCAAAGATGTCCCACAGGACCTCAGACTTACCTGGTCTCAAATTGAACATCCCTGCACTGCCTCTACCCTGCTTCTTCTTTTGCAAAGTCCCCATCTCAGTAAATGACACCCCAATCTACCCCTTTACCAGAGCAAGAACCTAGAAGCCATTTTATACATCCTCCTCCTTCATCTTCCACACATGATCCGTTACCAAGTCCTATAGATTCTATCTTCTAAATAATCTTTCTGACCAGCCTTTCCCACCAGTTTGTGCCACCGTCACAAAACTTGTTCTCTACTTTACTGCATGGCTGACCTTCCCAAATTACAAATGGCATCATGCCATTGCCCTATTCCAGTCCTTCCTTTGCTCTCCATCGTCTACCCAGAGGTTTCTTGAGACAATGCCTTCACTACCAGGTATTTAAATACCTTCACTGCTCGGTATTTAAATATGTGAAGTCATGTGATTTGATATAGCCAAGTAAGAGGCACTAAGGACCTGGAAAAGACCTGTCCCACTTAAAGGCGTTCAAACCTAAAACTATTTTACAACAGCTGCACCGGCTCAGTAAAACTCTTTCTGAAGTCATTTTGATACTCCTGTCTATACAACAGAGTCCAAACTCACTAGCCTGCATTTAAGTCTGTGAGGTAGCTAGTGTCTGCTTCTTTGGCCTTGTCTTCAGCTATTCTCAGCAAGCAGCTTTCGTTTTCCTGAAGATTCTCTTTCACACAGCAGTGCTTTTGAACATGACCTTCCCTTAGCCTGGGCCCGTCTTCTTTCCCTATCTTGCCTGGACACTCTCATTTTAAGACCTCTGCTGCCAGCCTTCCTGGAGACCCAGGGAGAGTAGTAGTCTGGACATACACCCATTATTGTTCTACATCCGTTATTGTTCTTCTTTCTCAACCTGCAACCATTTATTTTTCTTCCCTACTAGACAGTACTTGGGGGGCTTGTCTAAAATTGCACAAATTATATGCTACAAAATAAACAGCAAAGGCAAAATTTTCCTAGAGACAATTTTCCTCCTCAACATTTTTTTTAATTTATTAATTAATTTATTTACTTTTGGCTGCATTGGGTCCTCATTGGGTCCCGCTGCCCTGCGGGCTTTCTCTAGTTGCGGTGAGCGGGGGCTACTCTTCGTTGCGGTGCGCGGGCTTCTCATTGGGGTGGCTCTTGTTGCAGAGCACAGGCTCTAGGCGTCCGAGCTTCAGTACTTACAGCACATGGGCTCAGTAGTTGTGGCTCACGGGATCTAGAGCGCAGGCTCAGTAGTTGTGGCGCATGGGCTTAGTTGCTCCGCGGCACGTGGAATCTTCCCGGACCAGGGCTCGAGCCCATGTCCCCTGCATTGGCAGGTGGATTCTTAACCACTGCGTCACCAGGGAAGTCCTCCTCCTCAACATTTTAAAGATTGAGAAAATATTGTTTGAATATCACAGAACACATTTTTTTTTTTTTTTGGTGTTAATTTTGGGTGTCCTTAGAGAGCTAACGGAGATTTTAGGGGGCCTCCGAATATGCACTACTCTATGTCTTTAGACAGTCTCTGCCCACGAAACCTTTAGTGAATATGATATTGCAACAATCTTATGCCAGAAAAGCTGCTTTAGGCCTTGATCAATTTCACAAAATGTTAACTGGGTAATATTAATTATTATCGTGAATTTTTAGTCTTCAAAAGAGAGAAAGGAAGAAAGAAACTGTTACATGCTCCAGTACCTTTTAAAAAGTCACTCTAAGAAATAAAAGGGATCTCGACTCCACTCCCACAACTGGGTCACAAGCTCCATTGGCTGAAGTAGTTGAGTGCTCAGTCACATGAAATAGTTCTATTTCTCAGAACTTGTCCAAAGGGATCTCTCCTACCTGCAGAGATAGAAGTATGGAAAAAAGAATCTTTCCAATACCTTTAAGTTTGACCTGCTTCATTTTTTTCCTCCCTTCCTGTCCATTGATTTAAGTCATCGGAGAGGCATGGAAATAAAATGGGAAGTTGGAAAGGGAAGAGATAGTGAAGGATGAAGGGGAGGGCAGTAATGGCGGGGCTTTCGAGGTATCTATGCCTGCAGTGGCTAAGGTTAAATGAAGTCAACCACAAAGCTACAGTAACCTCACCACTTCCTACTTTGCACATAACAGGCTGAGCTCTAGCTCTGACTTAAAGGTGAATGGTCTGGAGTGAACTCATTCGTTGTACACCAGTTCCTTCCAGAAATTTTTTAAATCATTATTGTTGGGATTACACATGCTTTTATTCTTATTAACCAATGTGAAAGCAATTAAGATTTGGCTGGGGGAAGAAATACAGAGAGGGGCTTCCCTGGTGGCACAGTGGTTGAGAATCTGCCTGCCAATGCAGGGGACACTGGTTCGAGCCCTGGTCTGGGAAGATCCCACATGCCGTGGAGCAGCTGGGCCCGTGAGCCACAATTACTGAGCCTGCGCGTCTGGAGCCTGTGCTCCGCAACAAGAGAGGCCGCGATAGTGAGAGGCCCGCGCACGGTGATGAAGAGTGGCCCCCGCTTGCCACAACTAGAGAAAGCCCTCACACAGAAACGAAGACCCAACACAGCCATAAATAAATAAATAAATAAATAAATAATTAAATAATTAAAAAAAAAAAAAAGAAATACAGAGACACTCTATTCTAACATAAAAACAAACATGCTCATGATAGAAAACTGGGAAAATACAGAAAAGCGTAAAGAAAAAAACCCCACCTATACTCAACGATCTATTTATGACTATATTGTATGTACTTTTTACACTTTAACTTTGTAACAAGTTCTTGCCTTGTTTTTAGAAACTACTTAAACAGTTTTTTATAGTTACATAGTTAACTTTGAAGTGGATATTGTAATTTATATAACCACTTCTCTACTACTAGACATTTTGGTTTTTTTCAAATATTTTGGAATAATAATATGGATTTAACCCTTTTAAAAGCTCTCAATACCAGCAATGAGTAAACGAGAATTCCTCCAAGAAGGTGTAGGCAGCAGTAGGAGAAAAGTTTCGAAAGTACTGTAGCCATTGGTTTCCTTTAGCCAAGAAAAACAGGTACAATATCATGAATTATGGACAAAAGCAGGAAATACTCTGAAATTTCCTCAAGAAAAATGTATTTAAGCCTCTGTTGACTTGAAGGTGGGACCAGTTCTAGGAAGGCTTTGGGGGAAGAGAGGAATGTTGAACAAGGAGTACAAATAAATGAGAGGTGGTGTAAAGACATGCAGTTGGGAAAAAGAAAACTCAGGCTCTCATGTGACACCTCGCAGAGTTTTTCTCCCATCGCTGCACTTGATGGTGACTAGACTGTCTGATAAGCTTTGCCACAAGTCCTTAGGTGGAACACTTTCTTAAACAAAGAACTTTAACAGCCATCTGTTGACAGCAATCTCCTTTCTACCCAAACTGTCTTTTCACCAAATCATTCATCTTTTCCTATGCTCTTTAAACTTTACCAGCAACAGAGTAGGGGTCAGATGTTATTGCACAGAATCCACATGGCTGGAATCACACTGTGGGAAGGAATGCTTTGAAAGTGATATAGAATTTAGGGTCTCCCTAAAACCTAATTTCCCTGGATTTTTGTGGCAGTCTGGGGAAAACAAAATGCTATTTTCATTATACTTTCATTTGATTCTCACTTAAATCGTTTTTTTCTTATAAAGTTACCTTAAAATTTTGAGTTCATTCTGTTTTGCCAAAAGTGTTTCCAATTGTTGTCACAGTTTGTCTTCACAAAACCCTGAGAGATGGGTAGGCAGGTATTAATACCTCCATTTCAGAAAGAAAAAAAATAGATGAAGAAAATAAAGGCACTGCCACCAGAACCCAGATGTCTTGTCTTTTGGCCCAGTGTGCCTTTTCCTACAGACTGTCACAGTGGCTTTGGCAAATGGTATTGTTAGAAAGCCTATGGAGACATGGCTTGCGCTTCTGTGATCAGATATCTCAAAATGGCTTTGTACTTCAGTTTCAAACCTAACATATAAACCCTGAGTATTTTCCTCAAGCACATATTGATGTATTCTGTCTTAAAACATCCCTAAGTTTCTTCAAATGTGAATTTAAAAATTTTCTCATCTAATTAACCTACATATAAGTAGGAATCAAAGATAACGTTACCATTAATTTTTCCAAAAAGTTAAAAGGGATAAAAATGAATCTTCACATATAGTACCATATTTGAAAAACTATGGTTGACATTTAAATGGCAAACAAAACTAGGAAATGCAAGTGTGTCTCTTAAATATAGAAAAAAACTACACTATGTGTGGCTTAAATAAGTGAATATTTATCCTAACATTTCCAAACTCTGTCAAATAAGGTAGAACAATACTTTTTTTTTTTTGATGACTAGATACATAAAGGTTCAGCCTGAAAAATTCATCAATAGAAAATGCATCTGTGTATGGATGTCTGCCTTTCAAACTAATGTGACTTTTATAGAAAACTGGAATACAGAAGACTCTTGGAGAACATAAAACTGAAATAGAAGACATCTTCTATATACAACACTTTATGTATTACTAATTTTCTTTTCAAAAATGAAAGGAAAAGTGATAGTGAAAGCTACTTTCATTAGCAATGGGAGAAGTCTGTGTGTGCGTGCATGTGTGTATGCACATGTGTGTTATCGTTGAAGAGCAGTTTCCAAGAGCCTTCAACTAGCCTCTGAATGTGGTTATAATTTGGCACTTGACCACGCTGAATTAAATGCTCTACTCTATACTGCTATACTACTTTGTACTGTTTCATGTTTCCTGGAGAGACTGCAAGTATCTTTGAAACAGGAGGGAAGGGGGCAGGGCACAACCTTTGAAAAAATGACATAGACTGAGGACATGACATAAACTGATTAGAACCAAATAGGTCCAAGATGGCAGACAAGTCAACTTCCACTAGACCTTGAGCCTCATTATATGCTCACTGTAACACATTAGCAGGCTAAATGACACACCCACAGGCGCCATGACAGTTCCAAGGCCGACCATAATGGTCAAAAAGTGGGCAGTGGCCCAATTCCTGGAAATCCCTCCCCTTCCTGAAAGAGCTGGAATACTCCTCCAACTCATTAGCCTATGAAATTACCCACACCTATAAAAACTGACAACCCCATACCCTGGTGCCTTTCTCACCTTCTGAGATGGCTCACACTCTGTCTGTGGAGTGTGTTTCTCTCTAAATAAATCCACTTCTTACCTATCACTTTGTCTCTCACTGAATTCTTTCTGCAATGAGACATCAAGAACCTGAGCTTCATTAAGCCCTGAAACCAGGTGTGTGATCTCAGTTGGAAGACTGTGGGTTTTGGCCGGGTTTGAGTCCCAGCCGCATGGGTTCAAGTCCCAATCTGGGTTTTGGCCGGGTTTGAGTCCCGGCACGTGGGTTCAAGTCCCAGTCTGAGGTGCATGATTTCATCTTCAGGTTAAGAACTCTGGCTTCTATATCTTTTGTATCCTCCACAGTGCCTGCCACAATGTCTGTATTGAATTTAAAGAAATAAATTCATCCAGTGTTCCATGAGAACCAGTCCTACTAACCATCCAATCTTTGAAATAAATTATTCTCATTCTCTGAACTATAAAACCAAATGTTATTATTATTTTGTGGAACATCTTGACCCTACAATAATCTGCATTTGTATATGGTTTCAAGATGATGATGATGACGATGATGACAATGATGATGATGATAAATAATCACTTTTCTGTGTCACTCCCTGAAGATTTTAAAGCCTCAGACACAATTTGTAAATGTAATGGCGGCAGTAAGAAAGTAACAGAAAGCAGGGAGTCCATCATCCTTGAATCTCTTGTAAGTTGTCCATAGGGTATGGAGAGACCCCTTAGGAAGGAGAGTTGGAGTAATCACATAGTTATCTGGGAGCTCAGACACATTAACTCATACTGATATATAACTGTTACTGGGAAACTTCTTGTCTTACCCAAATCTAAAATTAATTCCTTTTCACGTGACAGGTATTTACTAAAACTGCCTTCGTTGTGTTCTATCTGTTCCTCTTTCCTGGTTCTAGACAATTTCTGTCCCTACATCTGGATTCTGATTTACAAGCTTATGACCAACCCATGACTGTAATATCTTATTATTGAACCCCACATCTGGGTTACTGACAGTGTCACCTGATTCCAACTTTGACTCTAGCTTCCTAACAAAAGATTCAGACTCCTATTGCCCTTGTCCGGGATTTTTAGGTGGGTCCGTTTCAGGTAGTGGTTCTTAATCCTATTGAGGGGTTCCCTGAAAAATGTATGAAAGCTGTGAACTCATCCCCTCTAAAAAAGACATATATGTACACAAAAACACACGGATCTGCGTACAATTTCAAGAGATTCATGATCCTTTAGAGGCTCCTTTTAAGGGACATCTACTGGTAGGTTAACCTATAGTATAAAAAAAAAAAAACTGCACCTGTTTTAGTCACTACAAACAGATGCAATTAACCTTTGCTGGAGTCTGAGAAAAGATAGGGCTTGTCTTTATCACTTCCAAGATTTTCCCCCTAAAAAAATCACCAAAGTAATATATGTACATTGTAGAAATGTTGGAAAGTGAGGAAAAGCATAAATAAGAATTTTCAAATCACTCACAATCCCAGCACTAAAGATACCCAATTATCAATATTTTAGTGTACTAATTTCCAGTCTTTTTTAATTCATATTTGTTAGACTTTCACAACATCCTTCCTTCAAATTCTCCTTCACTTTTATATAAGAACCTGTTGTGCATTCAAAGACTTAGTTCAATCTTCAGGCGTGTAAGAAACTTCCAGGTTGCCTAGGACTTGTCCGAGGCCTGCAAACTTTTGAGCTCTGAGTACAAATTTACCTCCCAGTTATCTCTATCTAAACAAAACATGGTCTCTAGCTGAAGGTTAGGCGTCCATCAGAGATTGCTATTGTGTCTTCTGGTTATTAGTTCTGCCATCAATGTTTGTCACTGTGATGATAATTATAGTTCTGGAATCCTGAGTTCAACTCTTATCTCCACTGCCACCTTCTAATTTTGTGAACTGGATAAATTACTTAACTCATCTGTGCTTCAATATCTCATCTGTAAGATGGGAATGATGATGGAGAATAAATGAGTACGTGGAAAGTATGTAGAACAGACTGTTACCCAGGAAGCACTCAATAGATGCTAGCTATCACTGTTATCATTTATATATTGTTGTTGTTTCCATTCCTCCATGACGTTTTCTGCGTTGTTAGTTCTACTGTCACTGTTGATTGAAGAGGTAAAGACTCTCCTTTTTAAACATGATCACAGCCCCCAAGAGTAACAATAGTTGCTTAATATAAAATATTCGGTGTTCATATTCCCTAATTGTCTTCCAAATGTCTTTTGTTATTGTTTGTTTGAATCTAGAGCAAAACAAGATCTATACATTGCAACTGATTAACATGCATTCTCTTATGAGCAAACATTCTTTTTTTAGCCTTTACCCCCAAACAAAAATGCAGAATTTGTTTTTGTTTATGTAGCAAAAAACAACCTTCTTCGAATGAAGCAGAAGTTCAAAATGCTGTCCTGGAGGAGTCGGTGAAAATGTCAAGTCATTGCCTTTACTGAGGAGATAAACACTTGGCATATACCTTTCTCTGAATGATAAAGAAGGAAAGGAGGAAGTGTGCTTCCCGGTAAACTTTTTTATTAGCCATAGAGAACTGAATACAAACATGATGCTCGTGAAACAAAGTGCCCTACAGTAAATAGGAATTGAGGAAATAGAAAATGGATTGTAAATCTGGAAACCATTTCTCTATTTCAGTGAAAGAGAAGATTATAAATGGCCAAACCAAATAGTCTGCTTTTAAAGTTTCGCAAACGCTGGTTGGATTGATGAATCCTTCTTAGGATTTTTAATCCTAAAGCTCGAATCTAATTTCAAGTTTTTGAATTTTCAAACTTTGCTCACTCCATTCTAGTCTGTGCCCTTGGTAAAAGAAAAAAAATCACTTTAGGTGATATAAAATTAATCAAGAGTTCCACTTTCAGGTCTCATTGTAAGACTGCCTCTTCCAGATTCCACCTTAAACAAAGCCCCTTTTTCATTTTAAAATGGAAAGAAACCCCAGAATACAACACACACAAAATAGTAATTACCACGTAATAGAAGAAGCAGGATAAGCACACAGTAATACAGTGCAGGAGTTAAGAATGTGGGCTGCAAAGAGAGAACGCTGTCCTCTGTTTCTTTGCCTGTAAAACGAGGACAATAAATAGAAGCTGCTTCATAGGGCTGCTGCTGGCATCACTCATGAGATCATGAGAAGCACCCAGCACTGGCTAACACTCTGTAAAGACTGGTTATTATTATGATGAGAAAGACACAGGAGGGGATCTTTTGTCACAGCTGGTTTTATCAGGAGAGGAGCTTACTTCATGGTAACAGTGTGAGTCAGTTACCAGAGAAGGCAGCAAGCTCCCTGCACACATCCCTGTCACACCGCCTCCAAGACACTCTACTACTATTAACAATACATTGTTAAAAGAACCCAGGTAAAAGAACTATCCTACACAGGCAGTGTTCAATGGTTTCCGTCTCTGGTGTTCTAAACATTTGAAAATAGTACAAGAAATGGCTCTGTGTATAGTAAGTTCTAGGTAAGACAATACTGTGGTAAGTGAACTAAACAGAAATTAACCTGAAATTGGACTCTGATCCCCAAGGGAACCGGCCGGTGCAGCCCAGTCCTTACTGGCCCTGAGGAGGAAAAACAACCTTGCTTCCATCTCCACTGTGATCTGATTAGATATGATCTAAGCTTTGAACAGTGCCATTTCAGATGGTGCATAAAACACATTAGACAACACTAAGCAGGGAGCTTCAGGCTGGGGTGTGCACCCTAATACTGAGGAACTGACACAGGAAAATGAAGACCTAATGTTTGTAATTCAGCCTTTCACTATTCTCTCATTTCAGTCACACAAGTTTCCTTTTCTGTTAGGTCCCTCTCAAATAATTGCAATAATATAGTAAGTTAATCAGTTAACAAAAAGGGGAGGGGGTAGTTATTCATAGTATCAAAACATTCTTCATTTTAAATGATTTGTTGCATAATTCCTTTTAAATAGACCTTCCCTCACCGTGTGAGAATCCGCAGCCCTCCCCAAGCACCGGGCCCTCTCCATTACTCCTCTTACTCCTTGAGAAAAGGAGGGAGAAAGAGATCTCCAATGAAAATTTCCTCGTTAATAACTTAATCTTATGTTTCTTTAAATGCTTTCTAGTTTTAAAGGATTTTCAGACCCACTGTGACATCTTAGTTAAGCTTTGTACAAGGTGGTATAAATCATATTATACCCACTTGAGAGGTGAGAAAAGCTACATATAGTAATTGGGTACATGTGAGACCTGAACTCAAGATCTTTTCCACCAAGTCCTATGGGCTGGAGCTGGAAGCAAGGGGCCCTGTACTCCTGCTCACTAGTTTCGTGCTGCTGCCTTTCCTGCCTTTGGTGAGTTGGTTCCAGGCATCTTCTTAATTCCTCCCCAGTTAATTCTGATTCATGCTTCAGCTCATGTAATTACTAAAACCGGAAGGACTTGAGTGAACCAACATTCAGTCAATCAGCATTTAGTGAACGCCAACTAGAAGCCAGACCTTTGAAGAGTTTTAAACAAAGAGAAACGTAATCTTCCTTGTCACTTAAAAAGACTACAGTGAGACTATCACTTTATCAATTTGAGCCAATTATCTAAAAATAATATTTGCATATTAGCTGTACTGGTGTCCCTAACTAGCTGCGCTCTATCCCTGTTTGTAACTCTGGAAATAAACTTCAAGTGGTTTCTTTAAGAAAGCTAAGGCTTAGAAAATGTCTCTGCACAGACTTGATAAGGTTTCCAATTGTACCTTGGTAAAAATCTCATTTCTTAAATCACTTATTCAACATTAAGTCATTGTACAAACTTGCACCTGCTAGGCTCTGAGGGCAAGAGGATGAGTTAGATGCAACAGTCTTTAACCTAAAGGAGGTCAGAGCCTAGAAAAAGGAAGACCAATGCCCACTTTGAGCTCTCCAAGGGCCCCCAGGCTCTGAACGGTCAGCCCTCACAGTTCCCTGGGCCAGAGATGGAACCCACCTCCCCACACCCGTGGTGCAGGCACACTGGCCTTTTTCTTTCATTTCTACAAACTCTCCTCACTCCCTCCCCCTCTGGACTTTGCATAAGTCCCAGTTCCCCCAGCCTTAAAACTTCACCTGGCTCCCAGTCTACTTAGCTCCTACTCCTCCTTCAGCCTCAGCTCCTGCCCTGCTGCCTTCTCTGACTTGCAGATCTGGTCAAATCTCCCCATAAAACCCTCTACCACCTGAGACCTTGTCACATTTGTCGTTTTACATGTACTTGTGTGATTGACTGTCTGCTCTCAGGTGCCTACGTTCCTGGCACGGCAGGGGCTGGTTTTAGATGCCAGCGCCTGGAACTCAGTAGGCCCTCCAGGAATGAAGACTGAACTGTCAAATGGGGCTGGACCTAAGCGGCCCGGGCTCTGTGGACAGGACAGGATGGAGGGGGTGAGGGGCTCCCCTGAGCTTCCTTACCACCTTCCTTAACACTAAGACAGGCCTCCTGGCTCTCATCTTGGCGCTTGCATGAAAACGTAAAAGTTGTCTGTCCCAAGTCCCCGAGAGACTGTAAGCCCCTAGAGAGCAGACATTCCACTCTATTTAGCGTTGTGACCCCAGCACCTGGCTGTGCCTGTTAACTCAGCATGAGATACACTTAGGAGATACTAGCCATTGCCGGCATTAATGAATGCACTCTGTAGGGTGGGACAAAGTGAGAGACGTTATCCAGGGCTTCAAACAAACGTTTAAGCTTGAGTTGACTCTTGAGAGAATACAAGCGACGCTACCCCCAACCAAAGACTGAAAAACAAAAAGGAAATCTGCCTTCTCCCTTCCCCTGCAAAACAGAAACAGTAAAACCTCTTAACCAACGTCTTCACCTTTCCAGGCCTCCACTCTCTTCTGTCCCCGCACTTGACGGGCGCTCTCTGGACGTGTACACAGTCACTGCGGAGACTGCCATCGCGGCGACGCCGCCAGGCATTTTCTGACCAGGGAGCGACTTTGCTGAGGAGGTATGTGGTTAGACCCCCTCTCGCGGAGAGGCTATTTAAGACCCTCACAGGGAAAATAACGGGATTTATGAACAGGGAGGTAAGGGTCTTTGCTTCTGCCCCTTCGCTGGCATTTTGGAGCCCGGTCCTCCCACGCCGAGCTGCAGCTCTAACCCTCCAGCCCCGAAGAATCCCAGCAGCCTGAAGGCCGAGGCGCCGTCCCCACCGCCCCTCCCCCGCCGCAGCCGTCTCGGCACGCAGGCGCGGAGGCGCGCGCAGGGCGGCGCGCCTGGTGGGGCGGGGCGCGCGCGGTCCCCTTAAATACGGCGGAGGGGGCGGTGCGAAGCTGCCGCGGCGCTGCTGCCCAGTCGGCGCCAGTTCCTGCCGCTGTCTCCTCGTGGCGCGATCCTCGAGCCTCGCTTTTTCTCCGGCGGCAGCGGCGGCGGTGGCGGCGGCTGCAGCAGCAGGAGAGAGCGGAGGCGAGCGGGCGGCGGGCTCCATGGAGAGCGGCGGACGCCCGGGCAGAGGCGGCGCTTCCTCCCCGGCACCCGGGCTCCAGTGACCGGCGCTCGCGCCCTGCACCGCGTCGGAACGGCCGCCGGCTCCGGGACTGACCCGGCCTCGCTGCCCTTCCCCGCGCCGCCGCCTCGCCTTCTTGCTCCCCGACTCGCCCTCGCCCCCACTCCCCGGCTGGGTGGCGGCGGCCAGGCCCCCGCGTCGGCGGCCGGAGCAGCAGCGGCAGCAAGAGCCCGTCTCTATGATGAAGTTCAAGCCCAACCAGACGCGGACCTATGACCGCGAGGGCTTCAAGAAGCGGGCTGCGTGCCTGTGCTTCCGGAGCGAGCAGGAGGACGAGGTGAGGGCGGTCGGCGCGCTCGGGGGCGCCGGGGCGGGGTTGGGGTGGGTGTTCGGGCTGGCCAGAGTAGGAGGGTCCTTGCCCTTGCCCTTCCCTTTCTGCATCCCCTTCCCAGCCGACCCTCCGTCTGGCCCCAGGGCTGGAAGGGATTAGCCCACTCCCTCGTTCTCTCCCGCCCTCCCTCCCTCCTTCCTTCCTTTCTCTGGGTTGATTGTGGAAACAAAGGGGCTCGCCCAGCCCTATGCTCTCCCACTGGGTCGTGGTTAGGACAGGAGGCCGAGACGCCTCCTGGCCCCCGGGAAGGTCCCGGGCCGTCTAGGTCCCGCCTAGGGGGAGTCACTACTTTAACTTGCGAACTGAGCGTGAAGCGAGATAAAACCTTGAGTTGTAACAGAGGGTAGCAATGGCGTGAGTGTTGCAGCCCAAGCCCTTCTGCCTCTGTTACATTTTCCTCCCCTGTTACAGCAGTTTGCGGTTTCAGATAAATGTAGGCATGATTATGGAATATCCAGTCCCCGTGCTTTAAAATAAAAACTCTTTCGATCTAGTTCTGTCATTTCCACTTTCAAGTGGATCCTTTAACTTACAAGCACTTGGCATATTTATACTTGATTTTTTTTTAAACAAGGCCTACTCTTGGAAAGTTTTCTGGCTATAGAATGATGGGTAGTGAAAAATGTGGAGTCACACCAGAAGGGAGAAGATGGACTAGAGTTGGGCAAAGTTGCCATTTTCAGACAGTAACCTCTAGCTCTCTGCATATTTATCAGAGCTTCTTTGCTATGTTTGGCTTGACGTCTGGAGAGAAGCAGTCTTGTTCTAAGAGGAAGCAGCAGTCAGTCTTCTGTAATTCACCCATCAGCATTGGGTTGATAGTGAGGCCGTTGAGGTTTTCCTGGAGAACAGTTTTTATTTATTTGTTACATTTATTTAATTTAAAAATGGTTCACTGCTTTAAATTTCCATAGAGCAATAATAGTCGATTGGTAGCGGATGAAAATCTTTTAGCATTGCCACTTGTAAAATGGTTAGACAGGGAAAGCATTAACATTCTGAGTTCTACTTCCATAACCAATTATGTCCAATAAAATTACAGGCTAAAGCTGGAGACGAGAATTTAATGGCTTCCTTATTGCTAGTCCCTGTAGTTAGGGTGAGTATGACATAGCGTACTCTCAGTGGCTTAGTTGTTCTTACTATGCTAACAAAGATCAAAGTGCCTCAGAATGGTGCTCTTCAAACTCTTGTCTTGACTTTATTTTTTGAAAAGAAACCAAGCCCTTTAGTGCTGATCTGGTGCTCAGTTGGGGGTCTCTAAGTGGTTAAACTTAAATTCCAAAGGAGTTTTCAAGGGAAATTGGTGTCTTTGAACTGGGCCTATTTAGGAGAGCCAGAAAGTAGAGAGGGAAAGGTTTTTAGCATTTACAAAGTCAGCAAGCTTTAAGTGCATTCTGTTAAAAAGATTAGAAGGTCCTTGAAGGAAGGACCATGTTAGGACAAAGCAAACTTTGAATATAAAATAATACAGTAGCCAGAAGTGATCAAGATAGGTCAAGAATCTTACCTGATTGGCTCCCTATTGTGTAATTATTTTCTTAGTTGGGTGCTTACTAGGTGCTGGGCACTGCCTGAAGACCTTTAAGTTTGTTACATTTAATCCTCTTAGAGCAGGTTTATAGGTGAGGAGACAGTTGCAGAGCATAAGTACTTTGCCCAAAATGACATAATTAGGAAGTGGTAGAGTCGGAATTCAGCATCGGGTCCCTACTCCTGATGCTGGGCTCTTAGCACAGGGCTCAGCCTCTAGCGACTGGGCACACGAGATTTGCTTGAATGAGTGAGATTTTGTGAGGCTGAGCTTGGAAGACTTTCCGAAAGTAGTGACTTTGAAGTCTTGCCATAACGTGAACTTGGAATTCAGGCTTTGTAAAAACAAAAGTTCCCAGGGGAAGATATGGGAAATGGGAGGAAATTGAAATGATCTGTATTGTGTGAATGGTAAAGCAAAGTCTGAGGAGAGCTTCAGAAGTTAACCTTAGCAAATAAATGAGTTGTTTTTGTGCTTTGAAATTGTTTCTACTGTAATAAATGCTAAATTCCTAGCCTCTGGTCGACTCAAGAGACCAATGCCATTATAAAATGAAGTAAAGAGCAAGATTTGGAGAATTTAGTAGATAAATAAGTTCATTACATAAAACTTTGACAACCTGGAGGTTGTGAAACCAAGTGAATCGGTTTGTTAGAGAATATGCTCTGAGGGAAGGCTCTGGAATTCTCTAAATAATGCACAGCCAACTTTAATGTCTGGTTTAGATCTTCAAGATCTTCATTTCTGTAGTTGTGTTTATAGAATGTAAGTTGAAATAAAATAGTAATTGCCGTTTGACCCTCAAAAGCTATGCAGTGTTCTAGTCTGGCTGTCTGTACTGAAGGGGTTCTCAGTAGACCTTACTTTAGAATAGGTTATTGTAGGAAGGAAAGATGTTCTAACAGCAGGAGTCTTTATTATTTTGGGGGTGGTTTTATGTATTTTCCCATTGTATCTCTTTCTGCCCTGTGAGCTAAATAATAAGTATTAGCATTTGTATAGGAAGAAATTAGGCAGCAGAAGTAACTTGTCCTGAGGTCACAGAAGCTGGCAGATCATTTTGAACCCCTTTATTTCTAAATCTCATGTCACTTGATCCTCTCTCCAGCTAGTTATTTCTGTGGGGAACCACCCTTACTTTTGACAGTTGGGCTTCCAGTCAAGGCAACAAGTAAGTGTTCCATAGAGTAGCTGGGATACTCAGTTTGTGCAGTGAAAGTGGACAATACATTCACAGAAGGTAACCCGAAATGGATTCCATTGAACATATTTGCATATATGATAGTTGGAACAGGGATGCAAAGATGAAAAGTGTCACCTCGTAAGGAACATGCCCTACGGCAGGAGGTTAGACAAATGACTGATAAAAAGGAAATTAAGGTTAAAAGTACCATCAGGTACTCCAGGCTTAAGATTCAACGTGAGTCATTTGGAGTTGGATTTCAGTGAGTGGGAAAGGAAGAACCAAGCATCACAAACAGAGCAAGACTTGGGGCTGTGGTCTAGTTAAGCTGCAGCTTAGGATAGCACAGAACAAATAATGGCTGAAAAACAAAGAGCACCTTAAATGTAAGGTTAAGGAGTTGCTAGGCAAGAAAGGAACTCTTATTTTTGAACAAGGAAAATTTCGATTTTAGATGTATTCAAGTTTGAGAATGATCTGGCACCAAAATAGACTAGAATTCTAAAGAGAGAAATAGAAATGACTTGATCCTGGGTGGAATCCAGGCACAGTTGCAAGTGGGAAACATAGACAAAGAGTCTTAAGAACTTCCATTTGGACTTTTTGTTCCAATTAACTTTTAAGCTCCCTGAGCCAGGGGCTGCATTCTACAGATAGTAGAATCTCAATGCAGAATGTATGTCCCCAAAATGTCTGCATTCTGCAAAATCATGCACTAAAACTAAGAGTTGCTGGGAAGAGTAGAGTCTCAAAACCTATGGAACTCTAAAACCAGAGCTCTAATAAACAAAAACTAAGTAATATTAATACTTCTCTCTACTAGCATTTTAACCCCTAGGATCAACAGTCCTTTTCAGACATATATTCTGGCACTCTTACTTCCTCAGAGATTTAAGTCCTTGAAGATACTTCAAATGGAAACCACTTTCATCAGAATTAACTATCCAAAGGTAGCCTTTTCTAAATCCAGGGAAATGTCACCAACCCTCTTCATCTGTGCCTGCAGCTCTCCCAGACCTAGAGAAGGGCTACTTAGCCTACTCAACCAGCCACTTCCTTCAAGGGAAGGCACTTCTGTACGATTTGCATCTGTTTTTATTCTTATGATTTTGGTATATCGCCAAGGCTTTCTCTAATTTTGTAAAAGTTTACCTCATCACTTCAAAACATTAACATGCTAGGAGAAAAAGTCATGGTCAACCCAACTTAGCGTTATCTACCAATCCATATAATCTAATTTGGGTTAAACACATTTTCAACACTATGGGCTGTTATTTCTGATCTTCTTATAGCACTCTGCCTCTATAGCCCAAAAAAGTAGTACTAGTTTGCTTAGTAATAGCAGTTGGTAGTGGTTAGTGGATATAATAACTATTGTTGTAACTTACTATCTTTTAAAATGTGTATGTGTGTAGTAGGTGTTCCTAATATGCTGCGGGCCTAATTTTGGCTAAATGCCTATGAAACAGTTAAGTACGGTAGAGCTAGTTTTAACCATTGATGCTATCCTTGTTCATGATAATGTGGGAAGAAAGAACAACAACCCCAAAACAGCTTCTAAATAGCTACAATTCACAAAATAAAATTCTTCATTCTTAGATTTAGGGATCACTTGAGGGGTTCTCTGGATAGCTTTGTTTTTTCTAGGAAAGAAGCGGTAGTTTGTAGTGACTAGTTGTTCACGGCGGCAGGCCATGACCCAGAGCGGTTCTAAGGGTAAAAGCTGAAACACGAAGGGCAATTTGGGGCCCCTTGGTGTAGGGAACTAACAATCCCATGTTCCAGCCTCTGAGGGCATGACTGCATTATATAGACATTGAACAGCGTTTTCTGGTATACACGCTTTTACACATCCCCAGTGAGGAGGACTTGGGCAATATAGGGTATAGAATGTATATTATAGGTTATTCCAATTCACAGACAAAGCTTTGTCCAGCAAGACTCAGGACTGGTTCCAAGTGGACCACTATCACTATACTGTTGCTACTAAAAGTGAGGAATACTTCTGTTCCAAATCTTAAAACATTAGGTATCTAAGAAAAAGACAAATGTGAGAAATGACTTCTCAACAATGCCAGGTGAAAAGTGTTTTATTCTGATAATTGCCCAGTACATGAAGAGGGATAAGGTCTGATAGTGTAGTAGGAGGAATGCTGATATGAAGGTGGTCAGGTTGAATCGGGGAAGAAGTGTCTTCACTTTTCACCACTCTAATGCCATTGGCTTTGGGGTTTGAGTGTGATTCAAGTCCAACTCTGCAACTTGGTGGGTGGACTAGCCTCCTTTTTATAAATCTTAACTTTGGTCTCAGCTCTGCTTATCTGGAAGGTTAAAATGTCTACTTTCATCTTTGTCATCTTGTCACTAATGTGGTGACAGATTGTCAACTTGTTGGGTGCATAAAATCTTATATGCCTAGAAAAGTAGTTGAAAGGGAATTTAAAACCTGTGAATGATCATGTATAGATCTGTCAGCTGTTGATGTATCCTCTTACTGAATAAGCTTTTGTAACCTATCTTTTGTTACTTCAGTAATACCGTTCTTTTTTTTTAAGCATTGGTCATTTCCTTAATAAATAACGGTAATGTATAAGTATAAATATATTCATATCCATATATACGTTTAGTGGCAAATTATCAGTAGACTTACTTCATAGCAACTGCTCTGTACCCTCATTCCTTTTGTCTTTTACACCTTATCCCCACTCCCTTCACTCTCTCTCACTTCCTTACAGTGTAGATTGTTTTAACCTCCAGCAAATTTCACCACTTTCTCTCAGATTTTGCATCACAGACGTCTAAGAGTCAACCTAGGATTTTGGAGCCTGTAAAATTATGGATTCTTTTTGGTAGTCTGAGGGAAGAAAGGAGAAGTTTGTAAAGGTTAATGCAACCATAGAATTTAAAAATTGTGATAAGCATTATTTTGAGACAAAGTATAGATGGAAGTGGATAGTCTAAGAACCCTTTTCTCTAGAATTTTTTGTTTGTTTTTAGTAACACCATTCTTAGAGCATTCGTTAGCATGCTAAAGCTACATTATAGATCTAGTACATTGGGGATGTTATAGAATGTTTAGATGGCTTTGCAGGGGGTGAGAGGGAGATATTGAATAATAATGCTTTGTGATACGGTTCTATAGGTTTCGATTCATCCAATGTGTAGAAGGGGTTTTAATTGTCCTTGTTTCTGTTTATGGTGTTCAGATTTGTTTCTTCTACCCTGGCAGACCTCTGCCATAATTCTGTTTACTCTTGTCTGTGGAGTATATCCCTCAGTTCTTGCTCTTTCTTAATCACCATCCTCCTTCCCCCCCCCCACCCCCCATGTAGCCTTTGACCTCATTTGAACTCCAAATAAAGTACTCAGGAAGAGTAGGCAAGTACTTAATAACATACTGGTTTCCAAATCTGTACCATCACCAAAGGCTCGTTATCAGATCTCTTAAGTTAGTTGTTTAGATGCTGATCATCTAAACATTTAGATGGTATACCTTAGGTATTACTCATTTTAAATTGACCATTTTTTGAAAAGATACATTTGAAGTTAATGGTTTAATCAAATTTAATCACTTTGGAACGTCAAGAGACTCTTGCAGCATCATAAGTTCTTGATTTCAGCTAAATCATTTGGAAAAGAAGCTTAGTCATATGATAATGATATCCTGTAGATAAAGATTTGGTTTTAAATCGGAAGCTTAAGTGTTAGTTCAAAAACAGGCACAGACTGTACTAATTGTTTTTCAACATTATTAACCTTATGTAATTTAGTTCTTAAAGACTGTCTTGGTCAAATAGGAACATAATAGTCATTGACCTAGATATATGACACTGAATTTCATTTTTTCAGAACTCAAACATTATAAATATTGATGGTTTTGAAACTCCCTATTTACTAAATGAAGATGTACTTTTCTGGTGGCTAGCCACCTGCACTGTCCTGTTCCATTATGAAGGTAATCAAGGAGGTTGCTTAGAGAGCACAGCATTGTGTAGTAAGAATTTTGTTCAGATAATAGAAACCAGATTATCCCTAACTCACGCCTAGTAACCAGGAAAAGAGGCTTCCAACTCTGTGGTCAGGACTGGTGGTTACCATTTACTTTTCCCTTGATGTAAGATATAACACTTTGGTACCTTAAACATTTTTGTTTTAACTTAAAAACTTACATTCATTTGCCAGTCTTGATATAGGGTCAAAGTCTTTGAATACCATAGATTCTTGGCAAGTCTCGTTTTTGAATAAAATACAAAGGTGAAATCTGATTTGCAGTTCACTTTGTACAGAGTAGAATTTTAACTTTCTGGATTTTAAAAATTTCCTTCTTTTAGTCTTTTTTTAGTATCTCATCCATACTTAATTTGATAGCAATTTTTTTTTAATTTATTTATTTTTATTATTTATTTTTGGCTGTGTTGGGTCTTCGTTGCTGCATGCGGGCTTTCTCTAGTTTCAGCAAGCGAGGGCTACTCTCCGTGCTGTGTGTGGGCTTCTCGTTGCGGTAGCTTCTCTTGTTGCAGAGCATGGGCTCTAGGTGTGCAGGCTTCAGTAGTTGCAGCACGCGGGCTCAGTAGTTGTGGCACACAGACTTAGTTGCTCCGCGGCATGTGGGATCTTCCCGGACCAGGACTCGAACCCGTGTCCCCTGCATTGGCAGGCAGATTCTTAACCACTGCGTCACCAGGGAAGTCCTTGATAGCAATTTTTAATAACACATTTTTAATGAGTCTTTGCAGACCCTTTTTTGATAATTCCTTCCTGCTGTCATTTATCATTAACGCTCAGTAATTATAAAAACAAGTACAACTGGCAAAATTTGGGGAGCAAGCTTATCTTTTTTTTTTTTTTTTTTTTTTTATTTTTTGCTGGGTTGGGTCTTCGTTGCGCTCAGGCTTTCTCTAGTTTTGGAGAGCAGGAGCTACTCTTTGTTGCTGTGTGCTGGCTTCTCACTGCGGTGGCTTCTCTTGTTGCAGAGCACAGGCTCTAGGCGCACGGGCTTCAGTAGCTGTGGCTTGCGGGCCCAGTAGTTATGGCTCGCGTCCTCTAGAGCACAGGCTCAGTATTTGTGGCACATGGGCTTAGTTGCTTCGCGGTATGTGGGATCTTCCCAGACCGGGATCGAACCCGTGTCCCTTGCATTGGCAAGTGGATTCTTAACCACTGCGCCACCAGGGACGTCCCAACAAGCTTGTCTTGGTAGGCTAATTCAACTCAATTGGTGGGAAAGCAGAAGAGCTAGTAATGGCCAACCGTGAGTATTTAGTCTAGGATCTAAGGTATTTAACACTCACTAACACTCAACAGTCTTGAAAGGATAGTTACTTCTTTTTACAGAGGACGACACTGGTACCCATCACCATGTGCATCAAGGAATGAAACACATCTTGGTTATGATTAGTAGAGTTATAAACATCTTCAAGTTGAAACCTGTGCTTTCTAGTTCTTGCTAGATTTGTTTACTCTGGCTCTTTAGTTTCTAATTTTGATACGTAAGCCCTAATTGCTAATACTTAAGAAAGCTTAAATTTAAGGCTGTCTTACATTTTACTTTACCAAAATTGTTATATTTGGACTTGGTGGTTCCCTCAATGTCAGCCATTAGTACTTTAGCTAAGGCTTTATCAACTGTTGTGTTAATTTACAGTGCTTTCTGTGGACTTGCCACTGTTCTGCCAGTTATATACTTGGAGGAGTGATGCTGGTAGGAGCAGTAGAGTCCTATCCAGATCAAGAATGAGAGAAACGGAGCTCAGATCACTGGAGCATTAGTTGATCCACTGCTCTGTGGTGATGGTGTGTCCATAGGCAAAGGTGTGCTGCTTTTTTTCAAGTTGAGGGGGATTGTGCACCTGAACAGGTGTTCCCTCATCTTCCAACCCTGTTTTAGAGGTTTGGGGGAAAGGTGGGACTTGCTAAACTACTACTGTCAGCCTGGAACTTTCCATTTGGGGAAGGTTGAGTTCTGGCAGCTTACTCAAGTAGGTGAATTCTGGGCTGGCTGTGAACTCCTGAGGGCCGTCCGTTCCTCTGGCAGTAGGGAGGAAGCTGGGCAGACAGCTGGCACAGTGTCAGAAAACCAGAACCTGCATTGGGGATCAAGCTTTGCTCTCAGTTGATTAATTTCTGGTGAGAATTCTTTGCATTTACTTGAAGGCAATATACTAAGGTAATTTTGCAGACATTTTTGTTCAAGTTGGTCAAGACGTTACCTTCATGAACATTATTTGGTTATTTATCATAGCCTTTCCACACCCCCCCAACTTCGGTGAATTCCAACCTATACCTAGCACACAAATTTTCACTTACAGGATGAATATATATTTCCTGTTTCAGATACCATTAAAAAGTGAACTAATAGGATACTACTCTGTGATAATAGTGTTTGTTTTTGTTTGTTTGTTTTTTAAGTGTGTGCACATTTCAATCTTAATGCTGTTCTTGACCCAGATTTGCAGAGTTTCCTGTAAAGGCCAAACAGTGTTTTAGGCTTTGTGGGTCATACAGTTTCTGTTGAAATTGCCCAACTCTGCTGTTGTAGCATGGAAAAATGAATGTGAATGTCCATAGTGCTTCTGGGGCTGGAGTTTACGATTATGGTCGATCTTGCAGGTGCTGTTGGTGAGCAGCAGTCGGTACCCAGACCAATGGATTGTCCCAGGAGGAGGAATGGAGCCCGAGGAGGAGCCTGGCGGTGCTGCCGTGAGGGAGGTTTATGAAGAGGTAAGATGAAGAGTAGCACGTTCTGGGTGAGATTCACAAACAAGGCACTTTGCTGCGTACACCGGGGAGAAGGCAAGAAGACAGGCAGATCCCAGAGGTGCTGTTTGGTTGTCTAATTCAACATTTTAAAGCATGTGACTACAGCTGGTGCTTTGCTAAGCAGATATTTTTTTCTACCTGGTAAAAATAGACAGTAAGTCTGATTGGTGATCAACATATAACATGATGGCCTTGCCCCAGAGCAAGGTTTGTATTAACTGAGCAAAAATGCACAGAGACATTCCTCATATGCTACAATTCCTTTTCAAATGAATAAAAAGCCAGTTGCTTTTATTTTACTGTCTTTGTCTTAAAGTTCAGTAAAATAGGGGCACACACGTGCACAGAAGCACACTTGTCTTCTCACACCTGATGAGAGATAGAACTTGCTTTTACTCAGGGGCAAAACAGCATAGATCAAGTGCCATAAAAACTTGAACAGCATTTAGGGCATAAATGAGAAGTGAATGGTAGGGCTCTCATTGGATGTTGGTGCATAATTGGAAAGGTTTCCTAGAGACAGGTCTTAAGGGATGAGCATCTTCTAGGAGACAGCATGTGCCAGTTTGTTAGTTTGCAGTATGGGTTTGAATGGGGCACACACTGAAGTTCCAGTGTCACAGTACTAGGTAAAAGGAACAGGACTGTGCAGTGGAAGGGTAACACATAGAAAGAAAATAACTTGCATGTAAATTTTGTTATGTAGAGGTAAAAATTTTACATTTCATCTTTTTTTAATAGGCTGGAGTCAAAGGAAAATTGGGCAGACTCCTGGGCATATTTGAGGTGAGTTACAAAAGTAATCCTCATCTTGCTGATGATAGAATTAATGATTTCTTCCTTCCTAACAGGCCAGCAGCCTGAACTAGACATTTCCTAGTTCTGGCAGCAGCCTGAACTAGACATTCCTCTAAAACTATCAGTAGGCAAGCAAGTCATAAGGATTAGGAGGGAGGGAAGTAAAAGCTGCTTAACTTTCATATACCATTAATTTTATACAGCATTATTACAGTGGTAATTTGTTTTATATGACAATACAGTGGGGCTGATATAGACAGACTTACCTCTTGGTTCACTGTATACAGTTTAGGTATAGACTTTTTAGGAGGTGATATCCTCAATATCACCTAAGGGCTTAGGTCTCTCATGGATAGTCTTGAAATGTACCCTTTGCCTTCAGCATGTAACATTGGGTGATATACATAATGACTTTATCCTGAAAGGACACCATGAGGATGCAGAACTCAGATACACAGACTAGATACTAGAAGCACAGAATTTTCTTGTATAATTTGTTATGACTGAAGTCAGAATGGAATTTGTGGAGAGGAAATTTGGAAGTGGCAGGTATTCTATGGAAGGTGGGGAGAAATGAGGTCAGGTCATGAGACCCAAGCTGTTTTCAAATATATTTTCATCCAAAATTCAGACCTAGATACATGGTATATCAGACACATTGTGACTTTTTTTTCCCCCAAGATACTATTTAAGTGTTAGTTTAGTCCTGCTGGTAGGACTGTGTAAATACAGTCCTTACAGATTTTAATCTTAAACCTTTTACAGGGATTCAGAAAAAATTCTGATTGTACAGCACTTGATAGAATTGATGACTTCCAGAATACAGTAATTGTTAAGAATAAAGTTCTTAAGATACTATTCAAAATTTTGCAGAATTCAGCACTTGCTTTACCCAGTTAAATAGCACCATCTCCTGGTTAAACTGGAAAACATAGTGCGAATTTTCTTTTATTCTCAAAGACAGAAGACACCGAATGAGTGGATTACTCAGGTGATTTGTGGTAGAAAAAAAATAGGGCAATTATCTAAAGTCTTAGACGATAGCAAACAAGGCTAACTTTAATCAAGATGAAGATGAGCCCCTTCATCTTAAGGCCAACTTGGGTTTAATTTTGAACCTAGAGACAAGGCTAGGCAGCAGTTTTAATATGGTTAAAAATTGAGTTTGGGCATATAGGACTAAAATATCAATATAACATTCCAGAAATGGACTATCCTAGGTATTATTCTCAACCTTTGCTGTGCATAGTTCACCTGGAAGCTTTTAAATGCTTAGGCCTCCTCTCAGACTCACTGAATCAGTGTCTCTTAAAAAAATTTTTCATTTTTTTGAAATGAAGTAGATGATCAAGGTTGATGAAGGTGGTCAAGGTGATGAAGTAGATGGTCAAGGTTGAGAGGCCCTGGTCTAGGTTAATAGGGCTGTGCTCTGTATGCATCTTGTGACCCTCTAAGAGGCATGTTCTAAAGGAACTGGGGCTATTTGCTCTTCTACAGAGGTCCTAAAGGAAGCAGTTTCCGTAGTCACAAAAGACTGTTGGGATTAGCCCACAGGAATAGGACCTAGGATAAAGATGACAGGAATGCAGTTCTTTTAATATAGATTCCATTCCAATCTTAAGATTTTCTTTATGAAAATTGTCTAATGGACAGAAATCAAAGTGCTAAAAGTTTAGTATTGGGAGCTAATTTCACCATTTTAAATGTTTTGTCTCATATAAACTCACTTTTATGCTGGGTTATATGACTGAGTATACTTGCCTATGTTGGCAAATAGACTATGCTAATGTATGCCACACTGAATTTTTCACTCGAAAATGTGTATATGGCTAGCTCTTATAGATTAAAATGCTTTTCTTTTTATATTCAAGCAGAACCAAGACCGAAAGCACAGAACATATGTTTATGTTCTTACTGTCACTGAAATATTAGAAGACTGGGAAGATTCTGTTAATATAGGTAAATTCCCTTTCCTTTTGCTATCTGATTTCTCTTAATTCAAATACTACATATGTGTATTCAGTTTTCATCTTAAATTATTTTGGGTTACTTTTTGGAGAAGATCAATATATACATCTTCAAATTTGAATTATCTTAAAATTGTTCCCCAATATATTGTTGTCTAAGCCATTCCCCAAAAAAATAGTCATTATTTGTGGAGACAGTTGAGGGGGCATTGTTAATAGTGTATAGCTTTTTAAAATTGACCTCATTTTTTATTTTTAGTAACCAATTTCATACTGTTTTTTAGGAAGAAAGAGAGAGTGGTTCAAAGTAGAAGATGCCATCAAAGTTCTCCAGTGTCATAAGCCTGTACATGCCGAGTATCTGGAAAAACTAAAGCTGGGTTGTTCTCCAACCAATGGAAATTCCACAGTCCCTTCCCTTCCAGATAGTAACACCCTGTTTGTAACTGCTGCACAGACCTCTGGGCTGCCGTCTAGTGTAAGATAGAATTGGAAGGACCTCTTCCACCATGTGCAGTCTCGTGGGCAGAGGCTTTATTATCCTTGGCAAACATCTGAATGACGCTTGCAAAGTGTCTGAATTTGCCATGCAGGATTTTCAAACAATCTGCATGTTTTTCAGATGCTTTCAAATCTTCTTTAAAAAAAAAAAATAGTGTAAAATATTTTAATAAGCCAAAGCCATGTGGAATTTTTTTTAGATGCCTTAACTGTGCACCCAGCCCACCCACCTTATTATTTTGGTTGGCATTTTCACAGCATTTTTTTTTTTTTTTCAGTTTTTTGTCCATTTGATGTCAGTCTGTGGTTTTTGTCAGATCAGCTTATTCGTGGGTATATTTTCCCCCTAAATTGTTTTCTCATTCACAGTATTAACATATTCAACAAATCCTTCTGTTGTGGGAATTTACGACAGTAATTCTTGATGTTAAAGCAGTCCATCAACCCAAAAACTTGTTTCATAGGATCACAATTTTGATTCATAGATTCCAGATTTGGACTATTTCTATATGGCCCTATTTTCAGGAATTTGTCAACTCATTTGTCTCAATTTTCACAACTGGTATTATGTCCCTAACTACCTGATATGGCCAATTCCCCTAAAACTCAATAGTCCTTTAACACAAAGTTTAACTCTGTAGAGCTGGTGATTGTTAGGCAGGTACAGTAATCAAAATGCATGTAGTACATAACATCACGAAAACTGTATTCATGCAATTTGAGTTAGCATGCTCCATTGCCAAGTCACTTCATCCATAATCTCTCTTTACACAGAATACATGAGAACCATATTTCCCTCAATGTAAATTGCTTTTAAAAACATATTTCCAGTTTTTTAATTTAGTGACATCTCTTCAGTTAAACTTGCTGGTTACCACCTTAAATGCCAGTCAGTGCTGACTGCATCACAATTGAGTGAAATGGCCTTCTTGTTCAGCTGTTACAGACCTAGATTGTTAAGGCACCTTGGAACCTCTCAGCTTTTACAGCTGGTCAGTAGGTACTATTTATCATATAACTAAATATTGGGGCACTGGAACATACCTGAATTAAGAATTACTTTGTCTTACACTTGTCTTTATATTCACTTAAATCGAAGAATCCCATCTAAAACATATAAATATCTTGTCTGGAACACCTGTACTTCCCTGACCAAGTCAGAAATGAGGTGGGGCAAGTGAAAGATGATTCCATATGTAGACATTCGTTAGCTTCTTGTAAATAATTGTAACTGGTGGAATATAAAGTAGAAAATAAGCATAGTTATACATTTGTTCTATAAATTGTTAACCTTTAAAAATATAATTGCTGCTAAAAATAGAGTGCTGTTACACTTAAGGAAAATTGGTGCCACTGTTTTGAAAATGAGATCGTGTGCCATAAATGCAGCTGAACTAAATATAAATATTAGTTCACAAATTAATGCTGTCAAAGGAATGAGTGAAGTAGAAAAACTTTTAACCAATGATATTTCATTCTAAATTATGTAGTGTGATCAAACATGATCATCCAGAATTTTTATATTTTTCTTTGTACAGAGGTTATGTATTCTGGGTGTTTTTTTAAAAGGAAACATTTTAAATCCCACAGATTGACACTTTATATCAATCTTCAATGGACTAAGAGTTTTATTCTCAGTGATCTCTGAAGTTTCTTTAAATTATATACTTAACACAGCAGAGAAACTGGATTGTTTTTGTATATAAGACTGTGTCCACCTGAAATGTTGTCAGAAGTACTGGGGGTGAGGGGGAGGGCTGGGTATCTTGTATATGATATTATTAGAAGTAATAATGCATGAACTTATTTTATAAACCCTTGGACTATGTATTTGACTTGTAAAATATGTACAGTATTAATGTCAGCCATTTCTTAAAAGTGAGCCTATAAATATTGTTGTATAATTTTCTTTGGTTAGAAACATTTGGACTAAGTAGTGCTACTGGGTCGGGTTTTCTTCAGTGCCATTTAGCAAACCACCTGTCTTTACTATGCAACTAGCAAAAATTTGTATAATGCATCAGAATATTTCAGTCGTCACACTTTAAATTTCACATGAAGGGTTCTTCACTATTCTTTTGGAACCCAGCCTAGCAAAATTAGAGTAAAGGCCCTAAGGAGATTTATTTCTGTTAAGAGAAAAAAGCCTACATTTGCAGACTCAACAGTTGAATCTACTATAGATAACAAATAGTGTCTACTATCTCAACTCTTCAAAGTTTACAGTGTTGGGACTGTCATTTGTGCTTTCTGTGGGGTAGTTGGATAAAATTGGGCAGCTAAAAATTTTCAGTTCCGTGTGGCGGCTCCTAAATTTTAAAAAGTTTGTAAATTGATTCACAGACACAAAGTAGCAGCTATCTTGCATGTTTGTTGTTGGGTTTTTGTTCGTTCGTTTGTTTTTTGTAAACCGGTGAAATTTTCCAACCAGGCACATGCCATTCAATTTTCTGTTGATCACACAGTTGTATAAAGCAGCAAAACTGAAGGGGGAATGATTGTTGTATACACTTTAAATTGCTTTGCATGGTCTCATTTGAGATAATTGGTGTAAGAATCTTGACTTTTTTTATATTTGGAAACATCAAATAAAAAATGGGAATGAATTTTTTTTTTTTTAACATATCTTAACACTGTCCAAGTGAAAACTTGTCTGGCATTCCACAGTAACAACTTTACTGTTTTCCCATGGGTGGCCATATAATTATCTCTTAGTAGTAGTTCATTTCTACGCTTCCCTTTTATGATCCTTACTAGTGGAACTGAGTTAAAAGGAACAGCTCACCAGTAAGGTGTTGCCATTACTCTCCTAATGTATGTTTTCCATCTTATTGGACACCAGTCATGCCACTGTGGTTGTCTTATTTATTGCTAGTCCCCTTTCCTAATGGGGTTTGTGTTATAATTATTTTAACAATTTTCAAGGGCTCTTGGCTTATTCTATGAGTACTTTGCTGTAATATGTTGCAGACACTTTCTACACTACAGTCACATTTTTTTTTTAATATTTATTTATTTTGGTTGCGCTGGGTCTTAGTTGCAGCACTCAGTATCTTCGTTGCCACCTGCAGGATCTTTAGTTGCTGGATGCGGGCTCTAGTTCCCTGACCAGGCATCAAACCCGGGCCCCCTGCATTGGGAGCGTGGAGTCTTGACCACTGGACCACCAGGGAAGTCCCCATATTAATTATTACAGCTCTGTTTTAAAAGGGTGACTGGTGAGGCCATTATATTTACCCAAAATATTATTTACCTAAGATGAGCTTTAGAATCCTCACGTAAAAGTTCTACTCAAATCTCATTTGGTTTTTGATTAGGATTGTTAAATTGGAGGAAAAGAGAAAGCTTGGCATTTTCTAATGTCTTCACGTTGGAATACAAGAATTCTCTACATGTCTCTTACACAGACTAAACACTAGTTGAGTTTATTAAAGTATAATTTGTAATGCATTTGTGACAGCTGGAACGTTGCTGTGTAGCTGATTGTCTCAAATGAAGTTTCCATCCAATACCTTGTTTCATAAATTCTTAATGCAACTGTTTACCATTAGCTGCACAGTAGTCAGCATCTGCTTTATGCCCAGCATTAGAGCTACAGAACAACAAGTTTGTACCCTCAAGGAGCTTATATTCTAGTGAAGTAGAGAGGAGTGATGATAATTATTTAAGTTATTTATACATCAGAAAATGTCTTTCAAGGCGTTTTAAGACATATAGGTACCATCTTCAAAAGCAAAATTTTATATAAAAATGTGATCCCCATCAAATACTTTTATACATACATTTTATATGGAATTGTAGAACAAAGGTTGAAAAGTGATCTCATCCCTGGTGCTACTTTCTCTCATTTTTAATACCTTCCTGACTAGTGCCATTGGCTAAATTCTAGCAGTAAGATGAGAAGGCTCCTAAGGGCCATCTTGGCATTGCATTATGTCAAAAAGACCCTAATTTACTCTGAAACTAGCTTTTTTTTTTTTAATAAATTTATTTATTTTTGGCTGCGTTGGGTCTTTGTTGCCGTGCGCGGGCTTTCTCTAGTTGCGGCAGGCAGAAGCTACTCTTCATTGCAGTGCACGAGCTTCTCACTGCGGTGGCTTCTCATTGTGACCACAGGCTCTAGGCGCGTGGGCTTCAGTAGTTGTGGCGCATGGGCTTAGTTGCTCCACTGCATGTGGGATCTTCCCGGACCAGGGGTCGAACCTGTGTCCCCTGAGTTGGCAGGCGGATTCTTAACCACTGCGCCACCAGGGAAGTCCCCAGAAGCTAGCCTTAAATTCCTCTACTTTGACGCGATTTCAACTAATTATGATCCCAAAAGTTACTCTTCCCAATATGTGGAATACTACCCTCTGGACATCCCATTTCCTGGTTCTAATTAAACACCAGTGCCAGACATTATAATAGTACCGTAATTCTTAACTGCTTTTCTCAATTTTTACTCAAATTCATTCCTTAATCAAATTAGTGAAATAAAAAATACTTGGCCATTACTGTGTATCAAGAAATAAAATACCTTTTAATCAAGTTACTACACTAGGAATCTAATCTCCAGGAATGTGGACACGGATGTACCTACCAAGATAAGGCAACCAAAGTGGTGAGACATGGAAATAAAATGCCCAGGCCCAAAGGGGTAATGGTTAACTAGTAATATATCCATATAATGGAATATTATACAGACATAAAAATGACATTCAGGTTAAGGATGCAGAGTAAACTGGTATGGCCTTTTTGAGAGCAACTGAGTAGTAGTAACTATAAAAATTTTAAATGCATATAACCCTTTCACCAATTCCACTTCTGGGAATCTAGTCAACAAAAATACTTCAACAAGTTGCAAAATCAAAATATGGTCAAAGATGTGTATTGCATTATTTATAAAACTGGCATCAATTTAAATGTACAAACGGGGGGGGTTAAATTATGGTCATCTACTTGATAGACACTATACAGCTACCAAAGAAATGTGCTGCCACAGATGGAGGTCCTTGCAATAGTGCTAATTGAAAAACAATACAGCATTACCTGTTAAGGTCACATTTTTTAAAGGAGCCTGTACAGATTTCAGATTTTTTTTTTTTAAAATCCTGTATAGGGACTTCCCTAGCAGTCCAGTGGTTAAGATTCTGCACTTCCACTTCATGGGGCACGGGTTCGATCCCTGGTTGGGGAACTAAGATCCTGCATGCCGAGAGGCGCAGCCAAAAAAATTAAATCCTGTATAGTTTTTAAGTGAACGTTCTGAGAAATTTTCAATGTGAAAATGTTCAATAATCTCAAATGAAAAAACTGGGTTTTATAAGTGCCCAATCTGTACATAACTTATCAAGATATGTATGTATTACTATCAAAGCAGAAAAAGGAAATCACCACAAATCTTTTCCGTTATTGGAGTAACAGTAACGTATCACTTTTTAAAAGGGGGAGGAGAGACACATATCCGTGGGTTCTAACACAAGAGCAGTGGAATAATCAATCACTGCCAAGGAGGTAGGGGTTAACTCAGCCTACAGACCAAATGGAGTCCCCAGCCTGTTTTTTTGTATCGTCCACAAACTTGGAATGTGTTTTACATTTCTAGTGGTTGGAAAAAAAAATAGCTTATGACATGTGAAAATTAAAGTTTTGTTAGAGAAGAGCACAGCATGCCCATTTGTTTAAAATTGTCTATGGATGCTTTTTCACTACACTGGCAGAGTTCAGTAACTGAGACAAACTCATGGCCTGCAGAGCCCAAAATATTTACCGTTTCAGAATGAAAAAACACGGATTACAAGAATTTGGCCCTACTCCTTTGGTTACTCACAGTCCTAATGCTTCCTGCCAAAACATAAGGAAAACAGCACCAAGTTCAAATTTAGTGTAATCAACATATCGTGTCTAACCTGCTTTTGACAGGTCTAAGTCTTCTTGAGTAGTCTACTGTTGAACCTAAGCCAGAATACTTTGTAAACTTGCTAGGTTATAATGAAACAAGAGTTATTGGGATTTACTAACCTAGATCATGAACTATTTCAAAAGGAGTCACATGGTGGGTGAATATGGATCAGGAATATGTAAAATGGAAATGTGCTAGTTATTCCACATGATAGGAACCTGAGTTATCAAATCTTTCATAATTTCTAAAACTTTTTTTGTCCCATAGGTAAAAATGCTTATCAGAGCAATGTTAAAGCTCCTTAATGAGCACCATAAAATGTACTTCTACGAGATCATGGGATTTCAGTTGTTGCTCTGCTACGAGACAAGGAAGGTCTAAATATTCAGACAATTACCATATATGCTTCTCCAACCAATCAGAAACAACTACATCAAGTCCACAGCGGCTCAGCTTGGTTAGCAAGTCTGCATTCATACGCTTTCAAAATGCTATGCCAACTGGCACATATGAAATGAGATCAGCTAAAGGGTAGCAAATATGAAATTGCAGGGAGAGGGGAGGACCCAGACTCTTCATGTTGAGTTCCATACTTAACAGGAAAAACTTTAGTCCAACTCCCAGTTTTGCAGCCAATGGGAACTTGTCCAATTTGTAACATAAAGCTGTAGCAAAGCCAACTCTTGGAACAAATCCTCCCAATTTCCAACCTCAATGATAAAAATGGAAATTAACTCAGGGGGTGGGGGATTTGGTTAAGGAAACAAAGTATCACCAGTCTGGATGGTGGAGTACAGATTTTTATTCTTAATATTTCAAGTTATTACAGTCAACATATTTTGCTTTTGTGATCAAGTCATTTAAAAATAAACCCCTATTTCTTAAACTAAGCAGCATGCTAAATAGCTAAATGAAATGTTGCCCCCAGCCCCAAAATACATTATTCCAATGAAATATTACATTTTTTTTTAAATAGACTGTTGAATTAGCTGCCCTATAATCATGGCATTTTTTTTTTTTTTGCCACCTTTTGTAGGTAAGGCTGTATTTTTAAACCTTTGCTACTGCAACTAGCAAAAAGTTGATGTGGCTAGAGTAAGTAGCCAAAAGATTCCTGAACCATCAAATAGAAAAATAAATCCGATTCCTGTCATTCCCATGATACCATTTAGTTCCATTTAGCTAAAATTGTGTTTATGTCTTAAAGGATACCAGATTTCCCCGCCACACTCTCCTTTAGTAGTGCTAAACATAGCACCTATGGCTTTTGTGTATTGATTTATTTTTAAATGCTCTGAAACTGTATTAAAAGTGTGTTCTTGGTGTAGAACAGGGTGTAAGTTCTACATAATTTCAAATCTGAGATCTTATTAGGCAGGCTCTGAGAGGCCCAAGACTAACTAGTGTGGAAGCAAATCACAGCAAAGGAGACAACAAAATTTAAAAATCACATGAAAAACAAAGCTCCTATTAATACCTCAGGATTTCAGAAAAGCTTCTGAATGGGCAGAGTTGACTTCCAAGAAGCACTTATCAATATATTCAGATTCTTTTCCTCTCCCAGGCCTTTGCACGTGCTGTTCCCCAGCCTGGAGGTGTTGAATCCAGAAGAGCGGCCCCTCCCAAGTGCTTACTTCCCTTCTCCATCAGAGTGGAAACTGCTTTGTCCATGCCCCCTCCCCCATTAGATTAGAAGGTCCACAAAGGAACGTCCCATGACAGTCTCATACACCTAATCATATGTGTTGGGCACATATTAGGCACTTTTACTTGACGAATAACTGTGTCCATAAGCTTAGCAGTTACAAAGTCAAAGGCTTACAAGCGAAAAGAACTACATAAAGGAGCAGGTGGGCTGGGAGAGGACTCTAAACAGCTGGAGAGTCACTGAATTAAGAGAAGAATGACAAGCTCTTCTTAGGATGGCTGCTACTCAGCTCCTCCCAGAAGGTACCCTACATAAGGCAGGTCATGTCTGCTGCTGCCAGAACTTCAGATCATTCAAGTTACCAGAATTCTAGATTTTCATGTGAGTCTCCTGATTTTTTTAAATGTTGGCACTGAATTCAAAATGTTTTAACCAACCACACTGTGTGGGCCAAGGAAAATAGGCCCCAAAGCCAGATGTAGCTGCCAGTTTTCGAACTCTTATCTTGGACTCTTCCAGAGCCCCTTAAATCCTAAGAAAGCTCAACACACTGGTTCTTGTTTCATCCCACTGGTTGAGAAAGGAAGTGTTACCAAAACAATGGGGACTCATCAAAATTACAAAGGAAAAAACCATGCTGCCATGAAATTAGGAGTTCATGTATTTGAAATGAAAACAGTGAATTATTTCATTTCTGTATTTCTATAACTCAAACTCAGTAGATATCAGAGGCCTATTTTAGATACATTTTTGTAGAGCAACAGATCTAAATCTGGAATTTTATAACTTATAAATCACTATGTAATACTAGCTATCATCATGAGCAGTGCCATCTGCAATAAATAAAGCTGATCTCTATTTAACTGCTTGCAGTGTTCACTCATTTTGGCCCCAGAATGAGATTCAGTTTCCTTAGTGGCAAGACAACTTCTAAACAGCTCAAGAATTGTTATAAATGACAACTGCTGTTAAGTCTTTAAATTTACAATATTAGAGTTATGAACAATTTTATTCTGAATTAAACTAGCATTTGTTTCCAAGCAATGCATTTATTTGGAAGGATACCAGTTACCAGTCATCAAAAACTTTTGTATGTTGAAAATGTAATTTTAATAGATAATTCTTCATCTTACATAGGAGCACAATAAAATACACCACATTCTGAAGAAACTCCAGAAGTTACGAGAATAAGAGGGGGGAAAATTCAGATGGGCTACAATATCCATTACCTTAAACTGCAAGAGACAAAGGTTCCAACCCACAGGTTAACATTTACATACTTATGACTGACTACATTTATGTCTTAAAAATAACAAGAATCAGTAATTAGATATGGAAGGGTGGGAAAGAACAGTTTTGTGGGGGAGGAACTCTGTCAATGCAGAAAAAAGAGTTGATTATCAAATTAAAGAATAAAAGGAGCTCCCGTAGCAAATATTAGAGGGATGACAGTAAGAATCATTAATTGAGGATATGATGCCCTCTAAGGGAGAAACCTTTCTGATGACACTTATGCAACCTGGCTGCTTGAGATTTGCTCAGCAGGTCTGTAAGAAAGACTCATAAATGTCCTGAACAAACCCCAAGTGATTATCAGATTGGTGTTTCCTAATAACACACACCAGTGGTCACACATGAAGTTCTGAGACAAGAACTAAGAGCAAGGTCATAATGCAAATGCCAGACACAAATGTGGCACATGTGAAAGTCCCACATAAAGCCAGTCACGAGTGTGGCTGTGCTGTGACTCTCCTCTACAGTAATTTTCAAACACTGTGGCAAGACACCAATGATCATCTGACTAATCAGACAACACAAATACATTTATTTCAAATTTCTAGGAGGTAAAAAATGTCACATACTGATGCTTTAGGCATGCTCAGGGCCAGCTTATAAATACTCCATTCAGTGATATATCTTAACACAAATTTGCATCAGTGAAAAGAAACTGGCAAAATCTACCTCTCGCCATTCAATTTGTCAGACGTTGAAGACCAAAAGAGAATGTTCCATCAGTTTTAATTTTTAAATACGATTGTCACATTGGGAAAAATGAAATAAACACAGTAAAATAAACTGTACAAAGGCAAAGTAGAATAACAAAAAATATTTTACTAAAACATAAGATTTACAGAAGTTTCCAGACAAGCCATACAAAATGGTCACAAGCTTTTTCTTGAAGGGAGGATTCTACACTTGACAGCAAAGTCACAATGTTATTAGTGAGGGCTGTGATGTTTGTTTAATGTTCCCATTTTGGTTCAAACAATCAAGCTTGTCCATCTACAGTGTCTAAATAAAGTTAGACTTGGCTAGAGAGCATATTCTAAAGAACTGGTTAGCTGCTTTTAACCAATGCAATTAGATCACCATAAAAAGGGGGAAAGGAGCCCATAAAATTAAAATAAAACTACCTTCCCCCCACCACCAAAAAAATAATAATAATAAAGAAAAACACCCACACCCCTGCAGCTAACCCTGACAACTACCTTCATTCACAGTGCTTTATACTCAAACCATGATGGGGAAATGAATAAAAGCAGAGAAGGGCCACTGCTTTTAAACGTTTCGCAACAATCCAGATGACACTTCTAGCCTCTGCTCATGCTTTACAACAGTGAATCAGGACAAGACATAGATTTGCTAATGTGCATTTAATCACCAAAGGACTGAAGATGTCTGGGCTTTTATTCTGTAATGTTTCTAAGACTGTGTCCATTAAATGCAAACAAAAAAGGAAGAAGTCTTGGCAGAACAGGAGAAGTGATGCACACTTGATGATCGGATCGATTTAAATATTATTCATGGCATATAGCCTAGTCCATGCTCTAGCTGTAGACAAAAACAAACACGCAATTATTACTTTACTTAGTTCAATATGTTCCTTTCCAAACTCTATAAAAAGTAAACAAACAGTATTAAGTTAATTATGGAAACAGCATGCTGTAATCCCTTAAATTCATGCCATTTTCCATAATCTGGATCAGGGCAGAAAGATTGTCTATATGTCTAATTACCAAAACACTACAATAGAATTTTAAAGTTCTACAAAATTCAACAGGATGAAAAAAGCTATCTTCTTTTGTCTCCTTCATTTCTAGACATATAATTCTCCTCATTAATTATGTTAAAATCTGTAGCAAGAAACTTACTGATTTCAAACTCCCTAACTATAAACTGACACATAGTTTAGTTTAATCAAACAGATTGCAAAAACAGCTCAAAGAAGCTTAAAGGTCTTCCATTATCTTTAAGTATTGCTAGATGAATGGCAGGCACTCAGGTATTTGTTAAATCACGTGTAGTTAGTTATACAAGAGTCCAAGATCTCCCAATTACAGGTCCTCTTTAAATTTGGGAGTCATGTAGCAGGCTATAAGATGGCATTTGAACATCTTTTGTTAAGAGGTTATTTACATACTATAAGAAAGATCTGATTTTTTCCTTTTAATGTATTTTTTCTTTTTCTTGTTAAGACTCTAAACGATGTTTTTAAAACGGTGGTACAGGGGAATTCCCTGGCGGTCTAGTGGTTAGGACTCGGTGCTCTCACTGCCGAGGTCCAGGAACTAAGATCTGGCAAGCTGCGCACAGTGCAGCCCCCGCCCACCCCCCACCCCCCACCCCCCAAAAAAGGTATAGGTTGTTTTTTAAAGTGGAAGTGGTGTGAAGGAGAATGAATATTCAATACCTGTTTCTATGGCTTGGGCTTCATTGGTCTTCCACTGCTCCGCTACATCATTTGCTAATGGATCATCTGGATTGGGAGCACTTAACAAAGCCTGGATCGATAGCAGAACTGTGCGGATCTGCAGTGCTGGGGACCACTTATCTACGAAGGCAACAGGCCCAGAATGACCAAGCATGAAAAAAACAGCCACAGAACTGCTGCATTTCCCTCCTACAGAGTTCTGTGGTCTTTTTATTATATAAGGTAAGATTACAATATTCAGATTCTCAAAAGGGAATGCTTAAGAGAAAAAGGAGAAATCTTAATAGCATATAATGATAAAGATAACACTTACCTTTCAAAATATCTAAACATATTCTTCCCAACTTGTCTACATTAGGATGATAAATTTTGGTCATGAAACGTACTTTAGGGGCTGCCATTGGGTATTCTTCTGGAAGGAATAGTTCAAGTTTAAAAGTCCCTCCCTCAAAGGGGGAATCCTGAGGGCCAGCAATGACCACATGAAAATAACGGGCGTTGCTCTCATCTGGTTCTGCTTTAATGCCGGGAACTGGCTCTGCCAGCAAACGCTGGGTTTCCTACAACAGAAAAACATAACACATTTGTGAAACAAATATCATTTTGCTAAACACCAAAATAAAAGTTAGAAAATTTATCTCTTGGAATTGGACATAAAAGAACCTCTCCAGGGGCTTCTCTGGTGGCGCAGTGGTTGAGAATCTGCCTGCTAATGCAGGGGACATGGGTTCAAGCCCTGGTCTGGGAGGATCCCACATGCCATGGAGCAACTAGGCCCGTGAGCCACAACTACTGAGCCTGCGCGTCTGGAGCCTGTGCTCCGCAACAAGAGAGGCCGCAATAGTGAAGAAGCCCACGCACCGTGATGAAGAGTGGCCCCCGCTTGCCACAACTAGAGAAAGCCCACGCACAGAAACGAAGACCCAACACAGCCAAAAAAAAAAAAAAAAAAAAAAAGAACCTCTCCAATCTCCCAAACAGTTTTTATTTAGCTTAACAAAATGCAAAGTTCAAAGGAAAAAACATAAATAATCACAATCAGCTGAAAGCAACTGCAAGCAAATACTGATGACATCACATACAATTCCAGCTACAAATGTCTACAAATATGTTGAGAATAAAATTAGACTAATGAAACTGATCTTATACTCCAGGGAAAGAGAAGAAAAAAAAACAAAACAACACTAGAATTACTACACAGGTAAGGTAACTTGCTCTGTTTAAACTTTACCAAAACCAAGCTGTTTAAAAAGTAAAATTAGTTTTTAAAGCCATTGAAAATCTCCCCTCTGAAAAATATAATGGAACAAAATAAGTACAAGTGCCTAGGCACTTAAACAGGGCTAGAGAAATATACACAACCACGCTGATTAGTCTCTAAAATTGACAATGACTCAAATGGACCCTTCCTGCTCCCTCAGCAATCATATCATTAGTTCTCTTTACCATCTTTCTCCCTCTCTCCTAAATAACTGTAATATCCTTCCTCCTCTCTGTTCAAACCTCCAATATCTCCATCCACATCCTCACTTTTGGCTGATAACTCTGCTTTGTATTTCTCGAGAAAATAGAAACCTCCTTAAGTTCCCACTGTAGCATTTGTATACCAACCCGCATGTGTGTGCTCGTGTGCTCTGTGCCTTTCCTCCTGTTACTAAGGATGAAATGGCTGTCACCCTGGCTAAGACCAACCTCTCCTCTAGATCTTATCTCCTTCTCACCTACTCAAGGACATTGCTCTAGCATCGCTTTCCTCTCTTGAATCATCAGTTTCCCCTCTTTATTGGATCTTTCCCCAAACTGTACAAACTTACTGTAATTTCTCCCCCAAAAAAGGAGAAAATGACCTTGACCTGACTCTCCCCCACCAGCTACTGGCCCATTGCTTTGCTCCTCTTTGAAAGTTATCTATACTTGCATGTCTCCAATTTCTCTCCTCCCCTCCTATCTTGAACACAACTCTCCAGTCAGGCTCTAGCCACCAACCTGCTTGTTGAGGTCATCAATGATTCCCACATGGCAAAATCAAACGGCTAACGCTTAATCTTCATCTTAATTGACTTAAACACAACGTCTTACCCAGCTGGTCTGCCCTCTCCTTGGTCTGCAAGGCTTCATCCAGCTTCTTGAAGCCACACTCTCCTGGCTCTCTTCCTACTTGTATGGCAGCAATCTCCTTGCAGTTTCTTCCCACCTCCCCAATATTCCAATATTGAAGTGCGCCAGGGCTCTGTCCTAGGTCTTCTACTCTGCCTACACACTTCCATAGTGATCTCATCCAGTCCAATGAATTTAAATACTCAATCCACTCCATATATGCTGAAGCCCCAAAAGCATATCCTGCACAGATATCTCCCTGAATCATGCCTCTTCTATCCATAACTGTCTGCTCGGCAGCTGCTCTTAAATGTCTAATACGCATCCCAAATTTAGCAGGACCTTTCCCCACCCTCAACCTGCTCCTCCTCAAAGCCTTCCTCATGTCAGTTAACCAGAAATCCATCCTTCCAAATGATCCACCTTTTTCCTTCATACCCCACCCATCTAACCTGATAAGCAAATTTTGTTGGCTTGAACTTCGAAATCTACCCGGAATTGGACAGAAGTCTCATCACTCCACTGCTACACTTCTGATCCAAGCCACCACCAGCTCTCATCTGGCAGACTGCAACAGCCAACTAACTTGTTCTACCTGCTTCTGACCCTCAACTCCCATCTGTATTCCACAGAACTTTTAAAAATCAAAGTCCTTATAATGCCCCCCAAAAGAAGCTTTACATGATCCCCTCATTCCACCTATCTCTTAGGCATCTTCAGCTATGCTTCTGCCACCCTACCCACCTCCTCATCTGCTTTGTTCCAGCCAGACTAGCTTCTCTGTAGTTCTTCAACCTGTGAGGCATACTCCTCCCTCAGGTGCTTTGTGCTCACTTTTCTTCCCCCAACTTTCTATAGAGCTCACCCACCCAGTTCCCAAGATCTCCATTCAAATGTGTTTTCTCAGTGAAGCCTCCATAATTGAATCTGCAAACCCCACTCCACCCTATCCCACACCCTCCCCCTCTATCCCTGCTCCCCCCCCCCAACTTTATCTCCAGGGCCTCTGAACATATTACATCTCACTTGTTTTGTTTGGAATGTAAGTAACACAGAAGGGGAGATGTGTGTTTATTTATTGCTATATCCTCAGCATTTAGAACAGTGCCTGGCACCATAGATGTTCAGTAAATATCTTACTGATTTATGAATCTATCTAACGTTACAAAGAATGAGGAATAAACGATCAGAAATTTCATCTTTAACGTTAATGTTATTCAAAGCAGGATGAGCACATCACAAGAAGAAAAAGAATCCACTCAGGTGTGGGAAGAAATAATCTAATTTATATTTATAAATTATTTAGCCAGAAAAATGTTAATATTCAATATACAAACTGACAATAATAGTACATGTAGTTTTATATATTAGTAATATATTTTCAACACTTTGAATACGTATGTGTAGTCAAAAGCATTTAGAACACTGCAGTATTTAAACTTCTAGGTATGAAAATCAATGAATGAGAATATTGCATTCACACTGCCTTCACTTAAGAAAAATAATACACCTTACACTACTTCACTCTACAGCCTGCAGTGCATATACTAAAAAAAGATTTCTCTGTCAGCATGGTTATATATTGAAATAGTCACAAGATGCAGATACAGAATCAAATCCTTTCCCAAAATGTGTTAAACTCATTTAAAGTAATGCTTTTAGTACTTTAATTCAAGACTAGTTTGTTTTGTTTTGTTTTAATCATGGCAATGCAAGGGCAAATCAAAAACTGAAATGCTATACACTACTTTCAGCAAAATATTCTTTAGATTCAAACAAAGTAAAACATTTTTGGAGCATTAAAAATCTCAAGAGGCAATAAAGAAGCCTCCCATCTTGGGAAGTCCTCCAACATGTAACTAGAACAAAAGAGAAAAAGTAAAGATATCAGGATGAACAGCAGGCGTGAAGGAATAAGAAAAGAAGTGGATGGTAAAACTCCTTGAATTTTGACTCCTCACCTCCATCCTCCTTTTGTTTTACCCCAGGTCTTCATATTTTTAGAAAGCCATAAAGAGAGAGACTGGGGGAAAAAAAGAGAAAGCTGGGGTCCAAGAGCCCCAAAACACCATTCCCTGGTTACACAAAATAGTAGCTCTATTCAAAGCTATAAAAAGCTTCCAGAAGGGCCTCCGATCACATCCCAAAATAGCTTCAAAATCACTCTCGGTACACACTGTCAGAGGCAGAGAGGGCATTCTCCTCATCTTCAGTTCACCCTCAAAATCAGACAGTCTTTCTAAAGAACGTAGATATTAAACATATCATGTGGCCTGATCAAGTATCAGATTTAATCGGAGCACATTCTAGAATAAGCTCTTGGGTATGGAAAACTTTTTGAAATAGTTTTTATATGCTCTCAAGTCCTAACGGATTTTGATATAATGAATAGATGCATAATTATTTGACTACACAGCACTGATTTCCCAAACCCACAGCATAAATTACAGGAGGAAAAAAAGAATAAAATCCAAACCAAATGGAACAACTCTCTCCCACAGAAGTTGTCGATTTTTTTCCCTAAAAAGGCAAAAACTGGGTAGGAAATAAAATCCTTCCTGCTACTACTCTCACACATGGTTAACTATGAAACACGTTCTAGTTTTATCCTATCCTTTGGTAGAAAGACAGTGAAGTATTCACTTCTAATGTCTAGAAAGACATTAGAAATAATGGGTTCAAATTACTAGTGCATTGCTTAACTACAGTTTTGAGCAAGTTATTTACATTGCTCTGAGCCTCAGCTTCCTCATCTATATAGTTAACATTACCTCTCATGCAGAGGTGCTATGAAGAGCAAATGAGATAACACTGTAAAAGGACTTGGCAAATGAAGTCACATAAGAAGCCCACAGTCACATTATAACCAACTCAAAAAGAATCTAGGGTAAGAACAAAGCACAGTAACAAGTCTCAAGATTTATTAAATAACAGTGTTTGTTTTTAAAGAAAACAATAACCTTTAGTTGCATTTTGTGATCCTATTTGTTTAAAAGCAATCCTGGGACTGAATCCCAGGTAGAACTTAGGTTAGGCCATGCAGAATAGAAAGTAATGCAGACTAGTATAGAAAATTGGTTACAAAAAGTAGAAAAGGAAGCACATAAAAGGAGAATATGAATTTAAGTGGCAACAAGATTAGGTCGCAAGGAAACTATGTCATCTTACAGAATGCATATAGCAGTTCATGCGACAAATACTTTAAAGGATTTAAATAACATCAAATTGATCTGATTATCAATAGATCTATTGGGACTCAAAGAGCAAATCCCAGAATAACACCACAGTAATGACAACACTTGACATTCAATCAACTAAACTCCATTAACTAGGACTTTTCCCGTTTTTAGGTTCAGTAATAATTTGTGTGTACTATGAAACAATGTAAGGTCTTACAAATTTTAAGGTAATGAATTATGTACAGTAAAATTTTAGATAATAAACCACTCTTAGAAAAAGAGTGGTAATTTTCATGTAGGAAAAGCTGTCCCACTTATTAACTATATATACCCCCAACACATTATATCTACAGCAATTAGGTTTTTCCCCATTTAGAATATTCTCTGAAACACAAAACTGCAATTGTGGATCTTTTAGCTCATCTCGCCTAAGATCTGACTATACTCAATAACTCTATCAGGGACTTCCCTGGTGGTGCAGTGGTTAAGAATCTGCGTGCCAATGCAGGGGACACGGGTTCAAGCCCTGGTCCAGGAGGATCCTACATGCCGTGGAGCAACTAAGCCCACGCGCCACAACTACTGAGCCTGCGCTCTAGAGCCCTCGAGCCACAACTACTGAGCCCATGTGCTGCAACCACTGAAGCCCACGCACCTAGAGCCTATGCTCCACAACAAGAGAAGCCACGACAATGAGAAGCCCGTGCACCGCAACCAAGAGTAGCCCCCGCTCACCGCAACTAGAGAAAGCCCATGCACAGCAGCGAAGACCCAACGCAGCCAAAAATAAATAAATTAAAAAAAAAAAAGAGTTCGCATGCTGCAACTAAAGATCCTGCACACAGCAACGAAGATCCCGCATGCTGCAACTGAGACCCAGTGCAGCCAAATAAATAATAAAATTAATTAATTAATTTTTTAAAAAGTAATGTGGTAAAAAGAAAAAGGTAAAATTTTAATATTTTATTTAACCCAATATATTCAAAATAGCATTTCAACACGTAATCAATATAAAAATTATTGATATATTTTATAATCTTTTTTCATATTGAGTCTTCAAAATCCAGTGTGTAATTTATACTTAGGGCACATACCAATTTGAACTAGACACTTTTCAACTGCAATCTCCACATGGGACTGGTACCATATAGGACAGTGAAACACAAGACAATCCTGTTATGTGATGATTTTACTTACAGGTCATTAATAATAATTTAACTTACTTCATATAGTGAGTAAAATTTGGTAGAGAAATTTTAAAGCATCACTATATTCCCCTCAAAAAATTCTTTATGAAAAGTAACGTCAGAGAATTCCTTGGCAGTCCAGTGGTTAGGACTCGGGGCTTTTCACTGCCAAGGGTGCAGGTTTGATCCCTGGTCGGGGAACTAAGATCCTGCAAGCCTCACAGCACGGCCAAAAAAAAAAAAGTAATGTCAGAACATCTGAATCACTAATGACAGGAATGTGTGTTACAGTTTTTACAGTCACAAGACTGTGTTTGAAAATGACTGGTAGCAAATTAAAAAAAAAAACACTGCATGGAGAAAAATTAATTCAAACAAGGCAAGTTCACGATGAAATAAGGGTTAATCGGTGAGAAATAATTTTAATTTTTATGGTCCACACTACCCCCTAGTGGACATAAGACATCATCTACTTATATCAACCCCTTTTCCTTGGCAAATGAAAAATCTGACAATCATAAAAGTTAATTATTTTACCCTAATTCCCTGTTTTTTAAAATGCTTATCATAAAGTTAGATGAGATTAATGATTCTCAAGGCACACCCTCCTCCTCCTTTTTCTCCCTCTACTCCCACACACTTAAATCTCATCCTTTCGGATGAGACGGAAAAATGGAGGTAACTGCTTCAAAGGCTCTGGATACCAAGACATCACTTTGTTGAAAAGCTTTATTTCCAGTCAGACCGGTAAGTAACAGTTAGGAAAGTACTCCTGTGTTCCACTTGGAGTAACACCCAATAGATAGGGTGGGATGACTTGGGCAAGAAATGTCTCCATTCTAATTTTTCTCCTCAACCCAAGACCAGATCAATACTTCTGTTAAGTTCAGTGAAAAGGAATGGAGACTTAGGAGCCAGAGAAGGACTTTTCAAAGGCTAAGTATATCCAACCAACTTATTTCTCAGGTCTGAATTTGTCTGGAAGCATCTCCCTATACTTCCAGTTTCCTGCGCATTAATACCTCCACTCCTCTTACTATAACTAGCACAATAACTTGGTTTACTTGTCAGACCCTACACTATTGGAAGATGGGAACTCCAGCTAGCAAATGGTGGTGGTAAGTGCTAAATAAAGGCTTCTTCCAGGAGTAAATGCATGCACACTCAGGTCCCACACAGAGCTGACGAGAAGGATTACTATACCTGCTGTCAGTTAGTAACTTCTACCCCAGGAACGGCATGTATGATTATTCCAATCAGTGACAATGGACAAAAATCTGAAAATCCTACTAACAAACTGTGCATCCAACAAGGAAAACTATTAGGCTGAATTCCTTGACTTCCTTGTCTACTACCCCCCAATTCTTTTGCCCCCTAAACACATCAGGTTATGTTGCAGTCTGTTTCTTTTCCTCCCGCATCACTGGCCTGTAAATTCCATAAGGTCAGGGACTGTAGGCAATTATCAAGCAGTGTTCCCAGATCAGCAGAGAATCTATAAAAGCTCAAGTAATAAAAAAACTAGGTCAAATACCGATTTAAGTGCTTTAAATGTATTACTAACTCATTTAATCCTCAGACACATTTAACAAATGAGGAAAATGAGGAACTAAGAGTGACCACTTAACAGTATAACCAAAGCTAGCAAGTGACAGAGCCAGGTTTGAAATCTAGGCTATTGGGCTCTACTCACTGTAGCTTCAGAGCCTGTTTTCTTAATCTCAATGGTAAATAGAAAGACAATTAACAATACAAACAGTAAATATCAAATGTTTGGCAGGACAATAAATAGCACAGAAGTTAAGGAAGGGCTTCATAATCATGAGGAAGTGCTTCATGAAAAAGGTAAATTAAGCCATGTCACTTATTTTTTTCTTTTGGGATTGTCAACTGAAGAAGTATATAGTCTTACTAAGATAAATAGGGTAGGGAAAAAAATCTGCTATATTTGATTTAAAAATGGGTATAGACCAATTTTTGCATTTTTTAAAAATTTTAATAATGGTTATTTTTAATTTATTTGTTTATTTTTGGTTGAGTTGGGTCTTCATTGTTGCGCGCGGGCTTTTGACCATTTTGACCTGAACTATCTGTTACATGGTAATCCATTCTGTCTCTGATATTACACAAACCATTATGCTCGGAAATGTTCTGTGACTTTGAAATATGAACTTACTAACAAATATATTAATTCCTTATTTTGCTCGTGGTATTGTGGCATCAACTAACTCTAAGTAAGAGTAAAACAGAGTCCCTTGCCCCCTCCCACCCCAGGAATTTATTTCAATGTGAGTATAAATATACATAAAAATCAGGGTTTTTTTAAACATCTTTGTTGGAGTATAATTGATTTACAATGTTGTGTTAGTTTCTGCTGTATAACAAAATGAGTCAGCTATAAGTATACATATATCCCCATATCCCCTCCCTCTTGCATCTCCCTCCCAACCCTCCCTATCCCACCTCTCTAGGTGGTCACAAAGCACCTAGCTAATCTCCCTGTGCTATGCGGCTGCTTCCCACTAGCTATCTATTCTACATTTGGTAGTGTATATATATCAGTGCTACTCTCTCACTTCGTCCCAGCTTACCCTTCCCCCTTCCAAAAGTCAGTTTTTGGAAGATGCGTTTTAGAAGGGGTATCTCAAGGTCTTAGAGTAGGTACAGGTGTGAGTTAGGGACACTATACGAACAACAGGACTAGACTGGGGGCATATTTTTTCTTGGCTATTTCTAAAGACACTTTAAAAGTTTTCTGGAAAGACAGAAACTTTACATCTCCATCTTTTTTTCCCTTTGTTTTTTTGAAAGATTTCTAAATATTGGCATCACAGTTAAAGACAGTATCAACTACTCCTTCATATAGCACTCATGAAATTCTTGGTGGTAAAAATGTCCTTTGAATACTCAGCACTGTAATTAGACTGATAGAAGTTATGTTTCCCCATTTCTCTTGGTTTCTTATTTGATGACGCCATAACACTTCATGGCTTGAAATGACTTTAGCACCAGCTCAAAAAATAAAAATAAGTCTTTAGTGATTTGAATACTTTAACTGTCCATCTTAATGAATTCTGTGTCTTAGGAATGATATCTTAGACCTCTGAATGAAGAGAGGACCTAATAACTTAGTAACACTTCATCAGTGGGATTGCTATTGTGCCAAGGTACTTAAGGCACTGTTAATAAACCCATTAAAAAAAAAAAAACTTGCACATTTAAGATTCTGGTAGGGAGTGTGTAACTTAGCAGGTGGGGGAGGGAAAGTCTTCTGAATTCATCCTGAATGGAAAGAGGGAAAAATTTTAAATGCCTGTTCCTGTATGGTGAACACTAATTATGAGTGATACATTAGCAAAAACCAGTGAACACGGACTTTTTAAAAAATTCATCTCAAGTTAGAAATGATCTAGATTGTGGGTTTCTTTCTTTCTCAAAGTTTTAACTCATTGTTTGAAGTTGATAATTCATTTTAAGGCCCTTATGTGTGAGTTTAGACAGTTGTCTATAAATCTATCCACTATTAAGCAACGGTAAAAATTCCCCATTCGTTCATACCTTTCCCTCCTCTTCCTTAGTGCAATGTTCAGGTTGGGAGCTTAAGAAGAATGCGAGGGACTTCCCTGGTGGCGCAGTGATAAGAATCGCCTGCCAATGCAGGGGACATGGGTTTGAGCCCTGGTCTGGGAAGATCCACATGCCGCGGGGCAACTAAGCCCGTGCGCCACAACTACTGAGCCTGCGCTCTAGAGCCTGTGAGCCACAACTACTGAGCCCGCACGCCAAGAGCCCATGCTCCACAACAAGAGAAGCCACCACAATGAGAAGCCTGCACACTGCAATGAAGAGAAGCGCCCACTCACAGCTACTAGAGAAAGCCGGCGCGCAGCAATGGAGACCCAACACAATCAAAAATAAATAAATAGATAAATATTTAAAAAACATAACCATTATATAATTTTTAAAAAAAAGAATGTGAAAATTTGAAGTAACTGTTGTAGAAAATAGAAAAACTTATCTATGGTCACACAGAAGGACTGCCTGGCAGCATAAGGCAAAATGAGGTTCGTAGTAGACATTCGTCATTGCTTTTGGCTACCCAACAGCTAGAACACCCTTTTTTGGGAATCACACTCCCCAACCTTCATGGATCCTCACCTCCCTCAACAGAAGCTTTAGTCTTATTTCCTAAGTCTCTTGCAACCTAGCATGTGAGACCTAGGCTCAGTCAAAAACCTGTGCATCAGAAGCTAAGAAATAAGGATCCATTCTGGAGAGAACAGCAGTAGTTACCTCTAGACAACCAAGTGCAGCCTCCTGTACTTGGCATCAGGAATCACACTGTAGTGTGTGTTGCATGCGATGTCCACAGTGAAGTCCATGATGTGAGTCTGAGCCTTGTTCCTGACTGCCTCTCTCTTTGGCACTCCTAAAGACTGTGTTAGATATCTCATAACTCAATAAATACTACTGCAGATTAAAATAGCCAAAGTTGGCTTCCATTGTTTGCTGAAAACAAAGTCTAAATTAGATAGAAAAGAAAGTGAAGGAAAGGTTAAGAGTTAATAGACTGGGGACTTCCCTGGTGGTGCAGTGGTTAAGAATTCGCCTGCTAATGCAGGGGACACAGGTTCGATCCCTGGTCCGGGAAGATCCCACATGCCACGAAGCAACTAAGCCCGAGCGCCACAACTACTGAGCCTGCGCTCTAGAGCCCGCCAGCCACAACTATTGAGCCTGCGTACTGCAACTACTGAAGCCCGCGTGCCTAGAGCCCGTGCTCCACAAGACAAGCCACCGCATGAGAAGCCCGTGCACCACAATGAAGAGTAGCCCCCGCTCGCTACAACTAGAGAAAGCCTGCGCACGCAACAAAGGCCCAACGCAGCCAAAAATAAAAATAAAATTAATTAATTAAAAAAAAAAAGAGCTAATAGACTGCAGGTAAAATGAAGAGGTTAAGAAGCAGCTATCGGGCTTCCCTGGTGGCGCAGTGGTTGAGAATCTAACTGCCAATGCAGGGGACACGGGTTCGAGCCCTGGTCTGGGAAGATCCCACATGCCGCGGAGCAACTAGGCCCGTGAGCCACAATTACTGAGCCTGCGCGTCTGGAGCTTGTGCTCCGCAACAAGAGAGGCCACAACAGTGAGAGGCCCACGCACCGCAATGAAGAGTGGCCCCCACTTGCCGCAACTAGAGAAAGCCCTCGCACAGAAAACGAAGACCCAACACAGCCAAAAAATAAAAATAAAAAAAAAAGAAGCAACTATCTCTTTGGAATTAAATGGGGTCAAAGGAGGAGAGCACTGAAGCTGGCTAATTTCTTTATCAAAGAACTTCTACCTAGTTTAAGAGCCTTTAAAGAGGGAGCTAATTTACGTTAGAGAGCTAACTTCAACTAGGCATCCTGGTGTACCCACTAGGGAAAAAACTTTAGAGCTAGGAATCGGAACTTAATCCCAGTTCTAATTGTACTAAATTGTTATACAACCATACAAACTCTTTTACCTCCCCAATCTACTAAAATTTAGTCCCTTGAACATTTCAAAGGTTCTCTCTAGCACTAAACTTGGCTAAACATTTTATTATTGGAATAGGTTAAATCTTACTGCTATATGCTTCCTTCTACTGGACGGTCCCTTTTTGTAATATGCTTTAACCTTGTAATTACTGTTCAATACTCAGTATTTCATCTTCCCCATTGAGGGAAGGGATATAAATGAATATACTGTATCCCCAGTATCTGTGACAATGCTTAATACCTAAATAAGGAAGAAATTTGTTGCGAATGATACCTGCTTTTTCCCCCAAGTTTACTTTATCTGCTCATTAAAGAAAAATACATATGAAATCAACTTAAAATCGCTGTACTCCTAATAACCAAAATCCGGTTAATATTCCAGTACATTTGTGTTTGTTCTGACAAAGACAAAAGTCCTTAAAAACAGTTTAATGTGTTTACGCTTTTTCACTTATTATGTCCCTGCACGGTGCTTTCCTGGTTGCTTTATAGATAATCAATATTCTTTGCAAACCATATGACATAAACAGGCACTTTTCCTGGCCTACCAGCTAGTGGCTACACTTCTACAACTATCACATATTATTTATTCAATCCTTTTCCTTGATTACTAGTTATTTCAGGTTTTAAATGTGGCAATCACAGCAAAATTTAAGTGCTAAATGCCTGAGGACTCCACTAATAGGAAAGGCCTCTGTTGATATTAACAGACAAGAAGACAGATGGAAGCTCAGCAGTTGAAATTTTCAGTGAGGTAAACAAAAACAAGTTACAGTTGGTCCAGATTCGAATTCTCAATCCATCTGTGTCACTGACATAATTTTGTCCAAAATCCAAACCACTAGAAAGGAAAAATTAAGTTTTTTTCACACTCTGCATGCAACTGTCTGATAAATTAGGAAGCAATCCGATATTAGGGTCTGTCTCCCCCAAATAAGCATCCTGTAACAAGTCTGCCACACTGCACAGCTCCAAGAGAGGACCATTCACATCACAGTCTGCATGAATGACACCCCCTGAAGTGTGCAGTGCAAAATCCTAAATACTCTGGATTAAAAATAAAACTTCAGTTTAGCGTCTGTAAAAATAAAGTTTAGTATTGTCTAACACATGGAAAATTGACTACATATATGATAATTCTAATAAAATCAAAATATATTATTTACCCCAAACATCCCATTTCCCTACCCACTGTTGACAAATGGGTGTTCACTATGCTTTAAAAATCTATGCCCCATGGAACTTCCCTGATGGCACAGTGGTTAAGAATCCGCCTGCCAATGCAGGGGACACGGGTTTGATCCCTGGTCCAGGAAGATCCCACACGCTGTGGAGCAACTAAGCCCATGCACCACAACTACTGAGTCTGTGCTCTAGAGCCCACGAGCTACAACTACTGAGCCCATGCACCACAACTACTGAGCCCGTGCGCTCTAGGGCTTGCGTGCCGCAACTACTGAGCCCGCGTGCTGCAACTACTGAAGCCCGCACGCCTAGAGCCCATGCTCTGCAACAAGAGAAGCCACCGCAATGAGAGGCCTGCATACCGCAACGAAGAGTAGCCCCCGCTCGCCCCAACTAGAGAAAGCCCACACAGAGCAACAAAGACCCAATGCAGCCAAAAAAAAAAAAAAAAAATCTATGCCCCATTTCAGAGTTATGTTTAATATTATCTATTTTGTTGAACAAATACGAAATGACAATCATAGGTTTCCCACACAAAAGACGTTCATTCTTCTTAGACTTACAGTGAGGCAGTATCTTTGCAAAATCAGAAAACAGTAGTAAGCAATATTAAATAAGGGTCAGAATTACATTAGGCTCTGTTCTATGCAATCCAACCCTCCCAACCACCCTAGAGCTAGATCAGTATATTAAGCAGATAAAGAAGCAGAGAGGTCAAGTGAGGATGTCCAAGCTAGTATTTGGCAGAGCTAGAAATCAAGCCCAGAGAGCCTGGCCCCAGATTCTGTACTCCTTCCACACATAACCACACATCTCCACATACACAAAATCCTTTTGCTCTTGAGAATTAGGAAGTAGACTTAAGCCATTTAAGCCATAAAGCATTATTTTGCCCACAAAGCAGCATTTTTACAATTTTGAAAGTCAACTGTCAGTTAAGAGGTAAGCAACTGACTAAATGCTACTGAATATTGTTGGAAAGCAGGGGTGTACCTTCTGTAGAAGGCCATCCCTTACGCACTTCGCCACCCTACTGTTGGTCTCCCAACTACACCAGTTCCTATAGGTCAAGGCCCAGGTCTAATGTTTGCAGTCCCAATGCTGAGCACCACACAGCGGCTCACATTCTGTACCAGCTGAATGAACAGATCTAACTACTACTGACTGGGTAAAGGGGGATCCAAGAACTTCCAAAAATGGTAGGCCCAAGGCTTTAAGGAGCCAGATGGTGGCTGTATATGGCTGGAGCATGCGGGGGAAAAAAAAAAAAAAGGACTTTTTAAAAACTCCAAACCCAATTTTCACAAACTATTTCAAACTTTTTGCTCAAAGGCTTTGGCCTTGGTACCGTCCCTACAGGTTGTGCACTTAAAGGACTAAATACTAAGCACCAGAGATAGCAGGCTTATGTTTCTCTTGCCCCTTTAGCAACTTTGAAGATCCAATAGTCATCTTCCTCAACTTTAATAATGATCATTTGCTCAGTACTAACTGGTTGACATATTAAAGATTCAGTCCTCTACCTCAAGGTTTTTGGAAGAATTTGGAATGAAATTGCTCAAGAAACCAAATTAACATGAGGTTAAGGATTTTAATATTTCAAAGATTATAAATTTGGTTGAAAGTTAAATAATCTTAAGAGATCCAGCTGGAGTATAACTTAGTACGTATAATTTTTTTTTATTCTTCTGTGATTTCAGATGATTATTTTGTCCTGTGCTACTGAGCCACAGGAGAAAATGACCACGACAACTCAGATTTTAATATAACTGAAATAAGCACAAATTTACATACTAAGGCAGAAGTATTATATGATACAGCACCTGTGTACAGTAATACTGGTCAAATTCACCCACTTCATGTGGATAGCCTGAGTCTCTGAAACAATGCAACCATACATCTAGAGAATATGAATGCTAGACTTAGGGCTTGCTGGCAATGTGAGCTAATATATTATGTAAAAATACATCTGAACAACAACAAAAAAAACAGGCTACAGAATCATAAAATAACTGATTTAAATTGTCCAAGTAAACAATGGCTTCTTTGAGGAAAGGAATTACCTGAAAGTGGAGACACTTTTCAATGAGTACCCCCCTTTGTTGAATTCTGTAACATGTGCAAAACCCCCCCCAAAAAAAAAAAAAGTTTTAAAATAAAATCATCTAAAGAAATTGTGCATTTTGAGTAACCCTATTTTGAAAGTAACAATGTCTCATTATCAAGACAATCCTTAAAACTCAGACTAGTCAAAGATTAAAAAAACAATGCTATTTAGTGCTGTGGAGAAAACTGGATCTCATATACTTGGCTGGTGGGACTACACGCTGGCCCAACCTCTAAGAATTCCACCTCTTGGAACCTATCCTAAAGAAAAACTGTGGATGTGCTCAAAACTACACCTCCAGAAATAACGATCACAACAAAGAAAAAAGATACTGTAAATGTAACAGTGTAGAAAAATATTCCTTCTATATAAAGTGAAAACACACTTCAAAACAGTATGATCTTTTAATTTAAGTGCTGTGCTGGGGTGATGGAATGTTCTAAATCTTAACTGAGATGGTGGTTTCACAGCTGTTTACATTTGTCAAAACTCAAGTTGTACACTTAAAATGAGTGTGTGTAACTGTATGCAAATTGCACATTAATAAAGTTGATTTAAAAGAAGAAAAAGTACAGTATGTGACGTGCCTTAAGCTTACTGAGGGAAGGAACTGGGTCCTAATTTAGGGAAACAGGGTTCTTTTTTCACCTGAGTACTTGCCAGGATTTGGGGGCAGGAGCTACACAGTTTGACCAGTCATTAGAGAATCTGAGCAGCGGAGCAATGCAAGTGGAGAGAAATGAGACGAGAAGAAAAAACCGAGAGCCAACAAGGTGAGTTACACCACTTGCTGCTAAACTCCTAACTCAATAAAAATCACTAAACTTGCAAAACGCTTGCAACTAATGGATTCTTGTCTCAGTTAATAGCATGTACAATCCCAGAACCACACAGACAAAAGGAAACTTCAATACCTTAAACTACTAATAAATGGCCAAACTTTGGGCAGGACATTAGACTTTCAGAGCCTAAAGAACTGGAGAGCTAGATAAATTTAGTTAAAACTCCAATGTGCAGGGACTGACAACTGGATTAATCCCTAAAATTGAGTTGGATGTTCACATACATTGTTTCATTTAATTCTCAGAAATGTGCACAGGGGGCTTTCCTGGTGGCGCAGTGGTTGAGAATCTGCCTGCCAATGCAGGGGACACGGGTTCGAGCACTGGTCTGGGAAGATCCCACATGCCGCAGAGCAACTAGGCCCGTGAGCCACAATTACTGAGCCTGCGCGTCTGGAGCCTGTGCTCCGCAACAAGAGAGGCCGCGATAGTGAGAGGCCCGCGCACCGCGATGAAGAGTGGCCCCCGCTTGCCACAACTAGAGAAAGCCCTCGCACAGAAAGGAAGACCCAACACAGCCATAAATAAATTAATTAATTAATTAAAAAAAAAAAAAAAAGAAATGTGCACAGAAGCCTATCCAGTAGAAGTCCACTCTAGAGTCAAGGGCTCTTTTCACACATCATAGTTAGAGCCTGGAATCCTCAGCATCCAGCACTGCTTCACACCTCTGCCTTCATGTTAGGTGAATGACAAAGAGTTTATAACTAAAAGGTGTAAAGAGAAAATATGTCTCTTAACTTGCTCTGGTAGTATATGAAGCACTGTCCTTAGGGCTAATGCAAAGTCAAAGGCAGGCGGAACTTGTCTCCCTTGGCATTTTCTCTCTTTAATTCCCACTTGAAGGCATGCAGTTCTGTCTTTCCTGAGATTTGAGGGCTGGCCAAATAAAGTGGGGGATTCCAGTGATTTGGTACAAAGGCATTTCTCTGTAGTATATAATACTTACCAAAAAAAACCCCAACAAATCAAAACAAATACACAGATTTTTAAAAACTGTATAAATTCCTAATTCTGTAGGACTGAAGTCAAGCCAAATACTGCCACATCTCAAGAGCTTCTTGCCCTTCCCTATCATGGGCTGGACCAGAAGGTCAGGCAGCTTTCTATGTTTAAAACGTCTATACTGGGGACTTCCCTGGTGGCGCAGGGGTTAGGAATCCGCCTGCCAATGCAGGGGACACGGGTGTAAGCCCTGGTCTGGGAAGACTCCACATGCCGCGGAGAAACTAAGCCCGTGCACCACAGCTACTGAGCCTATGTGCTGCAACTACTGAAGCCCGCGCACCTAGAGCCTGTGCTCCACAACAAGAGAAGTCACCGCAATGAGAAGCCCGCGCACCTCAACGAAGAGTAGTCCCCGCTCGCCCCAACTAGAGAAAGTCCACACGGAGCAACGAAGACCCAACACAGCCAATGAATAAATAAATAAATAAATAAATAAATAAATAATTTTTAAAAAATTAAAAAAGAAACCAAAACCCTCTACAGTGGGAAATTTATATCTGTGCCAGATGTAAAGTAAGTATCTCTCACTTATCCTTCCATACTTTGTGATTCTGGAGGTGGGATTCTGCAAACCACATTTCTGCTCTGCCAGGGGCTCCCTGTTAAACTCTGCAGATGGGGTGGGCAGTGCTAAAGCTGCTAGAGGGGACTTGCCTTCTTCCAGGCTTCTTGTCCACCTGAAGTGCCTGTGAGCATCACCCAACATCCCTGCAGCAGTTCATCCAATTTGCAGTTTATCCCACACTGAGAGAACCAGTTTGTCACAGCACCTCTCCCCACACCGCCCCACCGGCTCCCCGCACCGCCCCACCGGCTCCCCCACCAGAGGGCGAGACTCTCTTCAGAGGTCTGGATCCCAGCTAGGGCTCCTTCTCTCAAGTTTCTAAATTTTAATAACTTCAATTTTTTCTCTTCGTTTCTTCCCCCAGACTTAGGAGACGTAGCTGCTTCCTATAGCTGCTACCTCCACAATACCTTAAAGTTCTCTTTTCATCTTTCAGTCACCTAAGTAACAACTTGACATATGTGACAGCTCCCAGGTGTTCACAGACTGCCAGAGTAAGGATCAGCCCAGCCGCCTGCACCCCACCTAGTACCACCCCACCCCTCTGGCCCTCCACTCAGCAAAAGACACAAAGGATAGCTGGGAAGCAGGAGGGCAGTTGTGCCAGTTAAGGAAATGACAAGTCTAGAGGGAGTCCACACAAGCATCTTGACCCACAGATGTCTGGGAGCCCTTCCACTTGACACAGGCAGAAGCCACAGTGCCCATATCCAACAACTAGAAAATAATCAAATTCGGGATTTATTGGTATCAAAGTGAGTTTCACAGAAGTCAGGACCAACCCTATACTAACTAAAAGCCACCTTTCCTCGCCTTTCAAAGCAGAGGACCTCAGCTAGATGCTCTTTAGAGAACAATCTGATAATGTGTTCTAAGTAAGCCACACCCAAGTGTGAATGACCCAAACAGAATTTCACAATCATGGGAGAATTCTGAGACTCCCAACCACTATACAACCAACTTCTCCCCAACCATACTTCTCCAGTACTGATAAAAGATTTAAGTCCAGCAATTCTGCACACGGCTTGGTAATACTCTGAGGCAACAATTTCACATATTTGGGCATCAAATGAATCTAAAGAAAAAGGTAAGCTGCACAAATCAAGATTAAGGAACGTGATCTTCCTGCCAGAGGATACAAATAACCTTTCTCAGTCTTTCTCGCTTCCATTAAAAGTTTTTTCAGTAGATGTGAGAGCAATAAGACTCTTGATACTGAGCAAAATGGGCAATATTTCTGTAGTTCGCAATCACATTTTTCTGTTTTCCAACAGAAGTTATATGATTAATTCTGTGATATAAATAAGAGAGACTAACTAGTATGATAATGTAAACACCTACAATTTTATAATTATAAGGTGAATCTTTGGACTTGGACTGCAACATTTGGGGCTTTAAAAAATACAATCTTCTTTTTTTTTTTTTAATGAATGTTAGTGTGTTTCTATACTACCCCTCTCCTCCTGCTCCAGCCATACACTGGCTTTCATTTTACTAAAATCAAATATTTGAATTAAATCATTCTACTACACATGCCAGCTAATGGCAAAATGAAGTAGCTGATATGTACCAAGCAGAAAAAATTATCTTGAGTATTTGTTTTAGTCTGCCATAAACAATAGAGGGACCTGTCAACAATCAGTACAAGGAACACAGTAGATATTCAGTGTACTCACTAATACTCGTAATGTTTAAAATATTAACATACATTGGTCATAATTTACATAAATACATAACCCCAATTGGCTTAATGATTCAACCAAAGAAATAAAGTAGCGGGACTTCCCTGGTGGTGCAGTGGTCAAGAATCCGCCTGCCAATTACGGGTTTGAGCCCTGGTCCGGGAAGATCCCACATGCCGTGGAGCAACTAAGCCCGTGCGCCACAACTACTGAGCCTGCGCTCTAGAGCCCTCGAGCCACAACTACTGAGCCCATGTGCCTCAACCACTGAAGCCCACGCACCTAGAGCCCGTGCTCCACAACAAGAGAAGCCACTGCAATGAGAAGCCCGCGCACTGCAATGAAGAGTAGCCCCCGCTCGCTGCAACTAGAGAAAGCCCGTGTGCAGCAACGAAGACCCAACGCAGCCAAAATAAATTAATTAATTAAATAAATCTATAAAAAAAGAAAAAAATAAAGTAGCACTTTGCAGTAAAGAAGTGTATGTGTGCACTCTTAAAATATTAAAATTGCTGTAACTTGTGCACTCTTAAAATATTAAAATTGCTATAACTTGATTACTCATAAGAGGGAACATATGCAAGTTCTACTTTCTTTTTTTCATTATAGTGGACCTAAATATCTGCATTTTTACATCCACACCTGAGGGGCTTAGGGAGCGAAAGCCTGCTGAGTAGGACTGGGTTCTTGGTTATCAGAGTCCCACTGCATACTAATACAGTAAAATCTGCTAGTGCAATCCCTACAACAAACGGAGATGACATTGGACTTCTCCAACTCCTATGTTTATGGCCCTGTTACAACTAACCCACTATTATCAATTAAGCAGTAGAAAACAAAAGGCTAGTGTGTATGTATGGGAACCATGAGGGCGAGGGTATACAGGCTTTTTAAAAAAGTATACATGGCGCTCAAAACCCTGACCCAAGGAGTGTCAAATATTTTATTTTTCTGATGGCTACAAAGAGCAAATTAAAATATCTTTTCACCAGTTTTTAAAAAAGAATGAAATCTTGCCATTTGTGACAATGTGGATGAACCCAAAAGACATAATGCTAAGTGAGATAAGCCAGACACAAAGACAAATAGGCATGTCACTTATGTGCAGAACCTTAAAAAAAAAAAAAAAGTCAAACTCAAAATAACAGAGATTAGAAAGGTGGTTATCAGAGTCTGGAAGGTGGAGGGAAAGGGAAGATATTGATCAAAGGATACAAACTTTCAGTTAGAAGATGAATAAGTTCTGGAGACCTAATGTATAGCATGCTGACCATAGTTAATAGTAATGTATTATATACTTGAAATTTGCTAAGAGATCTGTAGACCACCAGAACAAAAGAGATCTCTCTGACCACCAGAACAAAAACAACAAACGTAAGTAACTATGGAAAGTGACAGATAATGTTAGTTTGTGGTAATCATTTCACAGTGTATACATATATCAAAACATCACCTTGTACACATTAAATACACACAATTTTTATTTGTCAAAAGTTAACAAAAGTTTTTTTCACTATGATGACTCAATTAACAATAGGACCAACATTTGTTTCCTAGAGTGCCTTTACAGGATTTCAGAAAATAAGCAAATGACTTAAATTTTATCCCTGATTTTCTTTTCATGCAGAAAATAGTATTCCTAGTTTCTGTACCACAATATACTTCATACTAGGAATATAAGCATGACTACAGTCAAGACTGTCTCAGAAGAGGAGGAAAAAACTCCAATCCCAACCAACACAGAGTGCTGGGCAGTCACATTTCATATAAAGGATGTTCCCTTGCCAACATGGCATAATTCAAAAGTTGGAAAATACATCATTTTAACTGGTAAACACCATCAGTATCAGAGGTTGTATAGGAGAGGGGAGACAGGGAAGGAGATGGCAATGAATTAAGATGAAAAGACCAGGTTGTGAAAAAGCCTTGCATTCCAAGTTAAGGAATCTGAACTCTAGCCTGAACACAGTAGAGAGTAACAATGATCACATTGGGTGTTTTTAGAATAATGTGGCAATGTGGAAAATGAAGAGAGAAAGAGAGAGGGAAACAGCACGTGTGTGTGTGTGTAAGTGAAGACAGAAAGATTTGTTCTCCGATTACTGCAAAAACGTGCAGGAGAGGGTAAGAGCCTGAGAGGATGGGAGACAGGAATGGGTTAGGAGAAGGACAGGCATTTCTAAGGTTCAGTCGGCTTATGACTGAATGTCTAAGAGAGAAGAGCGGGGAGGAGAGAAGAGGAAACAGAAGTAAATTGCAGGCAACTGGGTAATGTTAATGTAATTAATAAAGAAAAGAAACACCAGAAGTACTAATGCATGGGAGGGGGAGAGAGCAAAATGAATACATTCCACTGTAAAATAAAGTTGATTTTAAAATGTCTGCAAGACATCTAAGTGGAGATAAAAAGTAGGCACTTGAAGAGACCTGAAACTCACCACTAGATTTTGGAATCATTGATCAATGCTGACTGCAGCCAAGAAAATGAATAAATGTGTTCAGGAGAATATATAATGAGAAAAGGTCCAAGGTCTGAACCCCAAGAGAACATGAACATTTAAAGGCTTTAAAACTATCATAGCAGATAGGATACAGGCCTTCATATTAGCTATACTGGAAAGCTATTCAAAATTTCAGAATACTGCTACTACTCAGCATTTGTCCTGGGTTGTTTTTTTTTTTTTTTTTTTTTTTTTTTTTTGAGAATTGCTTAAAGCCCAATTTAAAAGCCAAAAAGGAAAGTCAGTTCCAGGATTAAATGATCATGGCTTTGTCTCAACGAGAAGTTTTTAAAAAGGAATTAGAAATAATGGAGGCCCAGGAAAAGTGAGTTGGCCAAGGTCACAAAGTTTCTTAATACTTAAGACAAAAATAAAAGTCAAGGCTGTTCCTACCCATTATTCACCAGAATTGGCTCAAATTTTTCATTCTCCAGCAATCAAAACCAATCTTCTTTTTTTTTTGGCCGTGCTTTGCAGCTTGCGAGATCTTAATTCCGTGACCAATGATTGAACCCAGGCCCGGTGGTGAAAGTGCCCACTGGACTGCCAAAGAATTCCCCAAATCCAATCTTTAACGATAAAAATTTACTGGCTGCTGACAATTTAAAAAATAATAATAATGGCTCACAAGGCTAAAGGATACTTCTTAAACGTTAGAAAGCAATGCAGGTTGCAAATGTGATTAGCTTTATGGGAACCAATAGAGATTTACCTGCTAAAACTTCTGCTTTGCTTCATTCAGCATTGTAATTTCTTAAAAGTATTTACTTAGAAAAATTTCAGCTAAAAAAATTTAAAAAGGAATGAAGTACTGATACATACTACAATATGGATGAACCTTGAAAACATGCTAAGTGAAAGAAGTCAGACACCAAAAGCTGTATTGTATGATTCCATTTATATGAAATGTCCAGAATAGGTGAATCCATAGAGAAAGTAGCTGTACGGATGCCAGGGGTTGAGGGAGCAGGGACAGAGAGGGACTGCTAAAGGGTAGAGGGTTTCTTCTTCGGATGATGAACAAGTTCTGGAATTAGAAAGCGGTGATAGTTGCACAACTTTGTGAATGTTAAAACCACTGAATTGTACATTTTAAAAGGTGAATTTTATATGTGATTTGTATCTCAAAAAAATGAAGCATTTTGGTTTTCCTTTCATATTCAGTAAGATTTTAGCATTTTTTCTATGAAGTGGAGACTGGAATAGCAAAAGAAAGTGAAGGGGAAATCATATGTATTACTTGATTATTTTTAGTTTGTAACAGTTTGTATATTGACTTTTTAGTAATGACTATATATCCATGAATTACACTTCTAAAGGAAAAAAACTCTTTCAAATTAAAAGACTGCATTTGAAGTGTCTGTGGTCCAAGCGAAGAAGTGCTGACTCATGTTACAGTTTTAGCACTGCTCAAATATCTTCCTAGAGTTTGATATGTCTAACCTGGAATGACATTCTTCTCCCCCCACCCCGCTTTTCTACTTATCTTTCAAAATTCAGCTCAAATGTCACCTCCCTAAAAACCTCCTTCCCTAAACCAAACTTGGAGGGTTTCCCCATCCAGAATGTCACATCTTCGGTGTTCCCACTGATGCTTTTGTTTTCTATGTATGAGAAACTACTGGCTTTATGTATGATTTTAGTTCTACCACATTCTACCCAACTTTGCATTGAAGCCAAGCATATACTAGGCCATTGTTTCTGCAAGGTGCACACTAAAATCATCTGGAGATCTTAAGACAAAACATAACAAAAAAACATTCTGGGGCTGGCAACTGTTAAATTTATAAACACCCAGATAATTCTGATGCACTGCCGTAAACTAACTGCTCAGATTATAGACCAGTATTCACAGAAAATATCTTCTACTTCCTACCACTCAAGACATCAGCAGCCCGCCCAATTAAACTAAGGGAAGATTCTGATAAGAAATAGGCAAGGTTTGGCCAAGTGTTCACTGACCTCTAATCACAGTCAGTGGCAGGAACCTGAACGGAGATTGCAGCACTTTTAGTTTAACCCTTATCTGAACCACAACAATAAAGACAGGGTAGACAGAGTACTTTATTCAGGGGGGAAAAAAAATTTACTTAATGTGAATAGCTCTTTTACAGCTAAAGGTAAGAAACTTCAAGCTTTATAGCTGTAAATCACTGTGCCTCCAACTGTGAAAAGAAATGACTTTTTAAAAAAAGCCAAAGCAAGAACTGCAGTGCAAATGTAGGGGGAATTTTACTGGAAAGCACTTTTCCTTATTCTCTCTAAATACAAGTGAGGAAATTAAGTAGGTACAAATACCCTCCGCTTAGTGGAAAACACAAAATTCAAATTAATATATAAACAAGTGTAAGATAATTCTATCTCTAGGCTTACTGAATGAAAAACACCTTGTTTAAAACCCACATTAGAGTGGTATCAAATGTATTTTCCACCTGCTCTTTAGTTCCTTCTCACTGGAACCCCGAACTTCCCCAAATCCAGGGACCCAGGAGAGAAGGAGAGGAATATGCCACCCCAGAGAGGCAGTCCATCTTAAGGTAAACTATATTACTAAACAGGGCTCACGCAAAAGCCTGTAATTAAACTACAATAAGACACTATCCACCACACATAATTGATCTCTGGAATATATTATGCATTCATGCTCTCTTTCTCTTCCTCTCTCCCTCTCTCCCTCTTTCTCTCTCCCTCTCCCTCTCCCTCTCTCTCTCCCTCTCCTTCCAGCTTTCATATCTACTACTCCCTGTGTCCACTCTCCCCCCTGCTCTTCAAGTTCAAAAACATTCCTCAACAGATATTGATACCTTTCCTCAGACTATGGTAAATCCCAGATATTCCTTCTTTTATAACACACCTCACTGTAATTTCTTGTTTCACAACTCTATTTTTCACCAGACAGGGATGCCTATCTTTTTTACTGGCTTAGTGAATACATACTATACATTCAATAAATGTCCATTTAATTGAACTGAAACATGTTTTATGAATGGATAATAAAAAGGCAGACAAATCGCTATGTTATGGAAGACTGAAATTTGGCCTTGGGCTCTTACTAGCTTACTAAAGCCACTTTTGCCCCTGCTCCACAGTAAGGGGGTAAAGGGGATGGTAATCCCAATGGTCCTTAAAGGTCACTAAAAACACAGTGACTGGGCTTCCCTGGTGGCGCAGTGGTTGAGAATCTGCCTGCTAATGCAGGGGACACGGGTTCGAGCTCTGGTCTGGGAAGATCCCACATGCCGCGGAGCAACTAGGCCCGTGAGCCACAATTACTGAGCCTGTGCGTCTGGAGCCTGTGCTCCGCAACAAGAGAGGCCATGACGGTGAGGGGCCCGCGCACCGCGATGAAGAGTGGCCCCCGCTTGCCACAACTGGAGAAAGCCCTCGCACAGAAACGAAGACCCAACACAGCCAAAATAATTAATTAATTAATTTAAAAAAAAAAAAGCTTGATAGCAATAATTTCAGATGCTACGATGCCTCCAATGCAGTACCCATATTTCTAAAAAAAAAAAAAAAAACCACAGTGACTTTACAGCAATAACATTTTCCTTAGTATAAACTATAAAGAAATCTTAGAAAGCTCTAAAGAAATAAAAAGCACCCATAGTCTCAAGACACAAAGATAACATTTGTTAGATTTCTTTCTAGTATTTTCTCCACTACAGTGCCTTCCGTCACTGGATTGTAAAGACTTTAAAAATAAAAACTGATTTGCCCAAAACAGACCAAACCTCTGACAGTGACATATTGTGATGGTATTGAAAACTAAAGGAGTTTGAAAACATGAAGAGGAAATAGCCAATTAAAAAAAAAAAAAGCAAAATATGTCAACATTAGATTCTGAAACCAATGCCTAAAAATACTTCAAATTATAGCCTAATCCTAATTATTCAGAAACATCTGAGTTACAGGGCAACTCAGAACTATAAAAATTTCTATACCTAAGTATCCCTAGGGGATTTTAGAATAGCTACATCCAGGATTTTAACAAACATACAATGTCCTGAATAGTGTGGTGTAGCTCTTGGAAAAATGGATAATAAAGAATGCTTTCTGTTGATTCTCTGAGGGCTCTTAACCAGTTACCTACCCATTTCTTCCGATCACACATTAATGGTTTCTGTCACCAGAGATGCCAGGGCCACAGATCCCACTCTCAGACTATGGTGATCCCACATCCTATTTAATCTACAAATTGAAGATGACTACTTAATATTTAAAATAAAAAAACTTGGGAAGCATTTTTAAAAGTTGCTAAGATTTTAGCTGAAGTTAACTGATTCCCTATTATTCATCTCCTAATTTGTATATCCATGCTGATGTCCTTCATACATTACATTTCTTTCACATAGGAAAAAAAAGAATTCTTATTTCTTTTTTTTTTTTTAATTTATTTATTTTATTTATTTTTGGCTGCACTGGGTCTTTGTTGCTGCACACGGGCTTTCTCTAGTTGCGGCGGGCGGGGGCTACTCTTCGTTGCGGTGCGCGGGCTTCTCATGGCGGTGGCTTCTCTTGTTGCGGAGCACGGGCTCTAGGCACGCGGGCTTCAGTAGTTGTGGCACGTGGGCTCAGTAGTTGTGGCTCGTGTGCTCTAGAGCGCAGACTCAGTAGTTGTGGTGCACGGGCTTAGTTGCTCCGCGGCATGTGGGATCTTCCCGGACCAGGGCTCGAAACCGTGTCCCCTGCATTGGCAGGGGCGGATTCTTAACCACTGCGCCACCAAGGAAGCCCAAGAATTCTTATTTCTTGATGTAACATTGCTACATATATTATGCCTTTCAGATCTATTTCGTTTTTAGAAAGTAAAATTATATAATATAGTCATTAGGCACCCACATCAGAACTGTGATGACTACAACCATAATGTCCAAAGCTCCTGCTGCATGCCATCCTCATTTCCTTGGTTCTGCTATTTATTTCTACAGTGCTTATGCATCAATGTTCATGATAGCACATTCAAATGTATGTTCAGAATCCATACTACTTGAATCCGAGGTGCGTAAGTTATTTTCTTCTTAAATCCATTTACACACAGGTAAACCAAAACACTAGATACAGCATAGGGAAAAAAGCAAAGATACTGACTTGCAGCCCAGGAATCCTTTCCAATTTCTTTGGCCTACAGTCTCCTCGTCGGAGAAGGAAAAGGATAGTGTTCTCTACTGTATATGGCTGTAAGTCATCACAAGTGTGGGAAAAAACTCAATTTCTACAAAGCAAATGCATAATATTTCTGATATCATTATTTAGCATGCTGGATACTCAGGAAGTACTTAATAATTTGACAAATCTCAATTTCTATTGTGTGAGAGCTGATCAATCTGGACTGAAGAAAGTGCTTGACAAAGAAGAGCTTAAAAAACAACACTCGACTCGATTTTTAACCTACTTTCAGTTATGCCTACATTCCATAATCAAAACATTAGGTAGTATATTAAACAATATCCATATAGCCTGAAAGTTTAATCACTACCAAAAGTAGTTCAGGGATTCTTAACCTGGAATCCGTGGAGACCGAGGGGATTCACAAATAAGCTTGTCAAGAATCTGAATCTCCAAAAGTCATATGCAAAAAGTATGGTTTACTGTACTAGGAAGAAGGTCAGAAAATTCTTAAATTGGGACAACAACCAAAAGAGCTAAAAACTACACTGTTTCTACTCAAGTTTTTACTATATGAGTTTATCTGCTTCCTAAGAATGTTTTAATTACGATTTATAACAAGTCCACCTTCATCATGGTAAGTTTTCATGCCCTTTTTTTTTTTTTAAATGGGAAAAAACATTATGAGCCAAAGATTCTCAGGGCTTAAAAAAGGGTCAGTTTTCTGAATCACTTTTCTTACTAAAAACTACCTTATGTACTAAAATACATATCAAATGAGTGGCTTTTAAATAGTGATAAGAGGGACTTCCCTGGTGGCGCAGTGGTTAAGAATCCTCCTGCCAACGCAGGGAACACGGGTTCGAGCCCTGGTCCAGGAAGATCCCACATGCCGCGGAGCAATTAAGCCCATGCACCACAACTACTGAAGCCTGCGCGCCTAGAGCCCGTGCTCTGCAACAAGAGAAGCCACCACAATGAGAAGCCTGCGTACCGCAACAAAGAGTAGCCCCCGCTCGCCACAACTAGAGAGAGCCTGCGTGCAGCAACGTAGACCCAACGCAGCCAAAGATAAATAAATAAAATAAATTTATTATAAATAAATTATAATTTTAAAAATCTGTATTTTTAAAAATAAAAATTATTAAAGTAAAAAACAGAACTCAAGACTCAGTCAGCTCATAACAGGTTTTTAAGAGTTTGAAACTAAACCTCACCAAACAGAAAATAAATTGTAGGGAAGACTGGTGAAATTCTAATTTCAGAAGGTTGGTTTGCTACGTTTTAATCAAATAAGTCAACTGCTTGAGTAAGTTAACTGTTTCCTAAGCCTACATTTTATTGACTTCATGATTAATTTTGAGAAGAAAATTAAAGGAATGTCATCCTGTCAGTGTAACGTAAAGCTGAAATAAATTTGTTTTTGACCAAGCCACAGCTACAGATTTCATTTATTTGTTCGCAAAATACTCCGGTTCTTTATGACAGATAGATTAAGGAGGATCTCTTATTTTAGGTAGCTTTCAACTTATGTGACTTTAACTGCTCTGTCACTTTTAGAGACTAAAAGAGGTTTTGCCCAGGAAAAAAGAGAGAGGAAAAAAAAATCCTATAATTCTAGCTAAACACGTAACTGCCAAGATTCAGTGTAACTCATACATGTGCAAAATATCACTATATATAATACCATTCATTACAGCACTGTTTGTATAGCAAAATATGGGGAACAATCTAATAGGTATCAATATGCAATTAGTTAAATTAAGGCCTAACCACAAGGTTCCACAAAACAGCTCTTTAGAAAATTAGTCACCTCGAAGACATAGGTGGGGGCAAGGGGAGGAATCAGGTACAGCATTTACTTGGGGAGGAGGGGAATAGGCCTAACATATATGCACTAAGTCTCTCTGGTCTTTTGGGAAGAATAAATAAATAAAAGTTGTGGCTGTCTGGGGAGGGAAACTGGAATGCTGAAGGACAGATGAGTCTTAATTTTCCTCTATGTACCCTTTAGAACCTTTCAAAGGTGCTCTATGTATTTCCTAGTCAACAAAATAAAAGATTGATTTGTTTTGTTTTTAACGAATTTATGGTTAGAATTAGAAACTTTTAGCTCAGGCACAGATTCAGATAGAATCTACTGAGCAGTAACAATGTCAAATTACATAGAATAAATCTCCTAAAACTTTCTTTCAGAGAGACTGAAGCTCATTCATTCATTCAATCAGTATTTCAGGGCCGAGACATTAGATTTGCAGATTATGTGTTCTAGGCATCTGAGCAATGCCCAAGTCATCCAAGAATTCTTGCTTTCATGGAGCTTTAGTGGGAGTAGAGATAAACAGTAAATAATATAACTTTGACTAATGATATGTGCTATACAGAAGAGACAAAATAGGGGCTAAAGAGCAACCATGGGGGAGGAGGGAGGACTGTGCTTTAGGACAGGTTAAGGTAAACCTCTCTGAGACTATGACATGTGAGCCAAGAACTGAACATTATGACAAAGCAAGCAACGCAATAAACAGGAGGAAAGCCCTGTGACTGGAACATGCATAGCCTCTTATTGTTCAGGGTACAGCAGAGCAACAGTGTGGCTGCAATGGAGTGACCCAAGGGGAGAAGTGTGGGAGATGATCTCAGAGGTAGGCAGATCCCAGGAGGAGGGAAAAAAGTCAAGATTTTAAGTGTGCTGCAGAACTTCTGTGGAGTTCTGAGCAGGGAAGTAACAAGATCTATGTTTTTAAAAGTAACACTAGCTGCTGTTTAAAAGGAAATCAATACAGTAGGCCAGGTAACAAATGATGGAACTGAACAGTGGTTTCAGAGAGATAGGGAAATGTGTCTGATTCAGGATATAATTTGAAAAATAGAGCCCACAGAATTTGCTACTGGATTAGAAATGGGAATCTGAGTGGGATAGCAACTGGGTGAATAGTAATTCAAAAAATCATCTTTATGTGTATAGTTACAGTTGTTAAGGTACTCTGACATATACTGTCATTTCATAATAACAAGAGGCAGGGAAAGGTCACACTGGGTCAAGATCCAAGTTCGGCCTCCTGCCAGTTTTAAGACCCTAGGAAAGTCCTTTGAATGGGTTTCTAGCCTATATAATGTATTGTCTACTTCACAAGACTTCTGCAGGTACCAAGTGGTTGAAAAATTTTGCAAATGTAAATAATGCCCATTTTGAGGTAGAAAGCATCACACTGTCCAATGAGAGATGGTACGTTCCCATCATTCAGGACAGTAGTGCTACCCCATTATATTCCACTGCCACCACTATTATATTCCACACAGAACCTTGTACTGTAGTTGACAGAGAAGAGACAAGCTTCTTTTTTTAAATTCTGATATAAAAAATAAACATTTTCACAGAGTATGGAAAAGCCTATATAATATAAGCATGGGCACTAGAAAAAAAAAATAGTATAATCTTTTAATCCTTCCTAGGGATTGGAGAAAACAGTTCTTTTTGCTATAAATGGCATTAAAGTAAAACAACCGAACTCTTACAAGATAATACCCAAATCAAGGGACCTTTCATTAGAGAGATGTTATCAACAAGACTGTAAAATTAAGAGTACATATAAGTTATCACTGTCTTGTTTTAAATAGCAAAATGCAAAAGCCTGGTGTAAACTAAATTATTGTGTGCCAAATGAATTGAATTATGAGGACTTCAACTTATTGCTTCAAGTCATATCTATAAGTTTATATACAAGGTCCCACAGAATTTATTTTTCCATCTAAGACTTTCATATTATTGCAGAATATCTCCAGCATTAAGCAAAAATGGAAAAATATATGTAAAGTCTTTAATTCATTATGTATTTTGGAGAATTATCTTGAATGTCAATATGTACTAGGTACTTAGTCAATAACCTGAATAACAGTAAATAAAAATCCAAGGATATCTGATGTATAGCTCTATCTTCCACCCCTCATTTTCAAGTGGGGCCTCAATAAACATGACCACTGGGGCCATGTGATTGTATTACAACCACATTGTAAGTACCCTCCAACGCACAGCCATTAAACTGCCTTGGACGGAGTCGAAGACAAATCTTTAACACAACAAATGAAGGTTTTACAGAACACTGTGAAGGTTCACATCATTAGACTCCAGCGCACAATGACAATCTGTTCTACTTCTCTACTTGCTAAAACTTGCTACTTTACAAAACACGTCTTATTTCTCTAAATTGAGCACCTTTAGGTCAGAGACACCCCCATCTCAGATATATTTCATTGCAATCGCACTACACAATACACCATCTTTCAATCACTTAGCATGCATCTCCCCCCAAACTTTAAGGACAAACTAGATTAAATACACGTTCAGAGTTACAGCAAACAAAATGATGCTGCAATTTAGACACTTTAACTCGCATATTGAGCAACACAGAGGTTCAACTAATTTCCTTCACTAAAACTGACAAAAAATACCTAAAGGTTTTGTCTTCGTGGACTGCAAGAAACATTTCACGTCTGAGGACTTGATATTTACATAAAAGAGTTTACAAAACCACGATGAATTTTTCATGGTTCCATTGGTACTTGGCAAAGTACATACATATTCATGAAGAGCTGAAAAACGGTATTGATAATTTAAAGCGCACAAAATCGAGAGGCAAAAGGTTTCACAAGGTCCCGCGTACCTGTACGGCACCCCCTCCCCCAATCCCCGCTCGGTCTCGTGTTAGAACTATTTCCTCTAAACAGAAACAGTCCTAGAAGAGTTTGCCAACTAGAGTAAACTCACTTCGCGGAGATAACGAGCGGAAACGCATTTAAAGAAGAGGAGATCGCGGAAGCGAGGGCGGCGGGGCGCGGAGCCCCCACGTCCCCCGAACCCCGGCAGCCAGGGGCGAGCATGTGCCGTCGGCTGCAGGATGCGCGGCCCTCCCGGAGCCGCCTCCCGTGGCACAGGGCCCCGCCCGGCCTCTCCCTCCCGGTTCATTCATTCTGAACCTGCGGCTGCCGCACCCCTACGCTCCCGCCCGGGCCGAGACACGGATCCGAGGCCGAGGGGCCGTGTCGGGCCACAACCCCTGCCTAGAGTCCGGGCCCCGCCGCGATTCCCGCGCGCCCGCGGCCTCCGCTCGGGGGTGGTCTGAGAGGCCGCGGAGGCCCGCTCCCAAGACCAGAGCCCCGCAAGCCCGCGGCCCCACCCTCCGCCAGGGCGCGGGTCAGGCCTTCCCCGCTCGCGGGCCGACCGCCTGGGAGCCCCCGATCCCCGCTGCCGGGCTGCCCCACTGCGGCCGGAAGTCTCCCCGGCGCCCCCTCCTCAGCGCCCGACTTCCCTCGCCGCCGCGGCCAGACCCTCTCAGCGCTGCCTCAGGCCTCCCAGCGCGGGCCGCGGGCCGGAGGAAGCGAGGGGCCGCTCCGCCCGGTCCGCCGAGAGGGCAAGAGCAGAGCGGGTAGCCGGAGGCGGGCCCGGGCGGTTACCTTGATAATCCTGCGGGGCAGCCCGGCCATCTTGTCAGATCCCGAGTTCGGCCTCTGGTCTCGTCTCCGGCTCCGCTCGCCTCACGCACGAGTGGAAGTCCCGGGCTCCACTTCCGGGGGACGTTGCCGCGCCCGCCGCCGCCGCGCCGAGGCCCCCCGGGAAATGTAGTCCCTACTCGGGCGCGGGCGGGCTTCCCTCGGACCTGGCCCCCTCCCCCGCGCTCCCCGCCCCAGCCGCGGCCTGGGGGTGGCGGAAGTGACGCGCCGCGGCGGGGCAGGGACTTGGGAGAGGAGGTGCGGAGCAGCGCGGAGCAGCGCAGAGCCCCGTCGCTAGTGGCCGATCCTGCTGCGCGCTGGTGGGACTGAGTGGTCTGCGACCAGCAGGCTTCTTATCCGCGGCCACGCCCGCGCCAATGGGCGACGTAACAGAAGCCCGGCCGCAGACGTAGCCCATTCATTCATTCGTTCGTTCGTTCATTCAACGCTACTGCAGGGCGCGCGGTCGGGGCTGGCGCTGGCCGAACGACTGAGGTCAAGTTGATCCGCGAGCTCCTTCCTCACAAGTAGGGGAAGACCGAAAGTCAGTAGCAAAGCTCCCAACTGTGGGTCTCGAAAGTTATCTAGGAAAAGCCTAGCCAGAATTTTGATGTTTAAATTTCGCATAAATCGGGTGTCTTTGACACACCCCTTAGACCCGGGAAAGCTAAAAGGGTTTGGGAGAGTTGGGGGCGGGGAAGAAGAATGGCCTCTGAACGCCTGGCCCTAGTGGTTGACTCGCGGATTGGAGAGCTGGAGGAATGACCCAGGAGAGGATTAGAGATCCCAGTGTAATCCCTAAAAGGGGGATTGCCTGTAGAGTGCGGGGCCCTAAAGGAGGATTAGAGTGAGGGTGCCCGGAAATGGGATTGTTGGGGAAGCATTTCCTAACATCCTGATGATTGATTGCTTGCTCTGTAATGGGCTTTTTGCGAGAATTATTTTACTTTATCGTCATAGCAGTCTTAAAGTGCTTCCTCCACTTTACAAATGAGGCTCGGAGACATTCACTTTTTCCAAGGTTATGAGGGAAATGGAGCTGTTTTGTTCCCACGCAGGTCTGCCAAAACCTGGACCCCTTAACTCCTTAGCCACGGTGTTTCCTAGCACAGTAGCACAGACAGTAGATGGTGAATAAATATGTGCCAGATGCTATGTTAGTGGATGAGAATACAAAGAGGCTGACCCTAGGGAATTCCCTGGCGGTCAGGTGGTTAGGTCTCGGGGCTTTCATTGCTGCGGCCGGGTCCAGTCTCTGGTTGGGGCATTAAGATCCCGCAATCCGCGCCAGGTGGCCAAAACTCAAAACAAAAAAGAGGCTGACCCTGCCTTCCAGGAACTTAGAGTCCAGCGGAGAAGAGAGACTAGTGAACAATAATTACAATCCAGTGTGTTAAGGGCCATAATAGAGATTCCTCCAAGGTGCTATTTGAGCACAAGAGAGGCATTAATTGCTTGAGAAGTTAGAGAAGGCTTCTCAAAGGAGAAGTGGCATCCTAAAGGATGAGTAAGAATCTAACTGACCTGGTGGGGGGAGCATGCCAGGCCTAGAAAAAAGACTGTGAAATGGCATTGAGCTATAAGGAAAAAAAAAAAGTGCATTAAAGAAATGGAGAATATGAATGCAAGAAACCTAGTAAGAGTAATAAGAGAAAACATTATCATTAGCACGATGCTAAATGATTACATGGATTATCTCATTTAATGATAAAGTATATAAGGTAGGCTTTCTTATTACTGTTTCTTTTTAGATGAGAAACCAAGCCTCAGAGGCAATAATGAGAACTTCAAATAACCAGAAGTCTGAAATGAGTGGTTCTGTATTTAGAAGAATCTGGGAAAGTAAATGACATTGGAGAAAGATACTTCCAGAATATTTTAGAGAGGGTCCAGAACCCTCCCTGATAGGAAGAAAGGCAGAGTGAATATGGGGTTAGAAGGGTACTAGTCCAGTTAGCTCTTACATAACAATTCAGCTCCAGTTTAGTGCTTAAAAGAACAATAATCATTTGTTTAGCTCTTGAATCTGCAATTTAGGCAGGGCTTGGCAGGAAAGGCACATCTCTGCTCCATGCTGTGTCAGCCTGGGCAGCTTGACTGGGACCAGAACCACTTCTAGGTTGGCTTACATAGCAGGCAAGTTGGTACAGACTGTTAGTTCCTCTCCAAGTGGGCCTCTCCGTGGAGCAACTTGGGCTTCCTCACTGCATGGTGGCTGGGTTCCAAGAACGAGTGTTCTAGCAGGCAAAAGTGGAAGCAGAGTCACCTTTTTCGACCCAACCTTGGAAGTCACGTAGCATCACTCCCACCATAATCTATTGGTTGACTCGTCACAAAGCCCACCCAGTTTGAAAAGTAGGGGACATGGATCCCCCCTCTTGAAAGAAGAGTCCAAGATTCTGGAAACTAGCTGGGTATGTGTGATACAAGATACAGTTGTGACCAACTTCGAAAAACACAAACTGCCACAGGTATATTTATCACAGTATGCTTACAAGCCACCATGCTTACAATCACCTGCAATGCTGCTTAAAATAAGCATTCCTGGAGCCCTTCCCAGAGATTCTAATTTTCTAGTTCATTGCTGAGGCCTGGGACTCTGCATGTAAACATCACGGGTAATTTTGATAGATCCTAAAATTTGAGAACAAAAGATTTTGAATAAACAACAAAAATTGTTGCCATGTGCCTTCTTTTGGCTATTCTCTATTGGAATAGATAGTAGCCTGCAGATTAAGAGTGAGGGCCCCGAAGCCCTGCCTAGATTTGAAAACTTAGAATTTGCTTAACTTGTCTGACCTTCGTTTTTTTCACCTATAAAGTGTACTTCATGTTCTTGTTGTGAAGTTTCAATATATATTAAGTACTTAGAAGGGGTATTATTTTTGTAATCTTGATAAGAACCAGGTATAGTTTTCTTTAGGAAACCAGATTTTTAAAATTTGACAGTATAACCTTGTTTGGCAGAGATTCGTTTGATGGCATGAAATTCTCTTAGATAAACACATAATTTTTAATGTCTTTTCCCATTCTTTTCCCCCTTGAGAACAACTCACACTACACGCATCTGGAAAATAAAATCCAAACTTCTGATTCATGTAAGTCCTGTAGAACAGGATATATTCTAGAAGGACATGTTGCCACATGGCTGAGATGCAGTGTTTATTCTCAGGTTAGAAAGCTGGTTAAGAATCCTACTTACTATACCCATAAAATATGGTTAAAATAAAGATATCCACAAAACTAATTCCTTCAAGGCAGGGGTGTTAGACAGCTGAAGAATAGAGGTAAAACAGACTTCTTACTTTATACTCTTGTACCTTTTGGATTTTGAGCTGTATGAATGTGTTACCTATTCAAAACTTAAAATAATCCAATTCACTAATGTCAAAAGTCTAATCTAAAAGGTGTTCAATGCTCTTTACATGCTGATCAAGAATGATATCATACAACTAAAGGAGAAAAAAAGAAAAAGAAAAAAAAGAATGATATCCTACACTCAAAATTCAAAAGATTCTGGTCCATGGTATGGAATAAATAAGAGTGACAAAATAGCTTCACTAAACTGAACAGTGCTAGGCAGAACTCTTAGCTAGTTAATCTTTTTTTGGCTCTTCATCAGGCCTCGTTCTTGGCCATGATTTTTTTTCCAGGCTCTGCTCCTTTCAGGACTCAAACTCCAAGTGCCTTTGCATTATAATATAAGAAAGAGGGCCCAAGAACACTGTGTTGAAGAAATTAGAGGAATCCTGATCTATGCAAATCTTACTCCCCAGAATAATACTTAGTGCCTCCTGTTCCTTCCCCACCCCCTACCCACAAATATTTCAGTTTCACTACTTTGGTCCTATAATAGCAGATGCATAAGTACTGTTTACCCTGCAGGTAGTATCTTAAGATATTTATACCTGAGCTCCTCGGAGTCATGGATCTCTTCCATCTTGGGCACCCCTGGATCCCTGGGGCCTAGCTCAAGGCCTGCAACATGAGAGCTCTCAAAAAGTACTGGTCAAGGGAATGAATGCATGAGCGCAGGATGAAGATAAACACCTGTTTGAGAATGGTTGCCATAAATTCATGATCCATAAGTGAAACACAGGATGTTTATGTTCATCCCTAAACTTTTCAACTTGACTTCCTGGATGACAACAGAGCTTTTTTCACAAACTCTCTCATACTTTGCAGAGACAAGATAGAATAGTTTGGAAAATGATAGATCAGTCACTTTTAATAGAGGTCCTGTTTCCATTATGAGCAATCGTCTTCATGGAGATGTATTTGTTTGCAATACCCATATTGTTTCTTGCAGTATAGGAAAACTTTCATGGGCTATCAAGCACAAGTATCTGTGAGAAGAGGGTTCCTGAACACTGACTCAGAAGAAGTGGGTGGGGAGGATAAAAAGGCTGCACACTGATTTTTAAAAAGAAAAAAAAAACCCGAAAAACACCTGCTGCCTCATATTCATGACTTCAACATAAATAGCTGAGTACTTACAAACGGTTAACCAACACAATGCCAGCCCGTGAGAAGGATCTGAGCAGGGTCATCCAGGGTCATAGGAGCACTGTCTCAAAGTGGAAGGACTCTGGAAAGAAGACACCCAAGAGAACTGGAGTAATAAGGCTGACCTTTGTTTAGCGCTTCATGCTTTACAAAGCATTTTTGAATGTCATCTCATCCACAGAGAGCTTTAAGTGCATGCACCACTGGAGGCATTCTGCAAAGCCCATCACTGATTCTGCAATGTTTCTATAAAGGTAGAGGAAGGGGGGTATTCCTCTCTTTGTGCCAGTTCCCAATGGAAACAGGATTTCAGAGGATGGTGACTCAAGACTTGGCCAGAAGCCTGGATGGAACAGGAACTCTGAAAGCAAGGCTCTTTCCCATGCCTCTGTGTGTCACCCATTCAGGTTCCCAAGAGGACTGTTTACATTCCATGTCCTTGGGCTCCAGTAGCTCTTTGACTCCACCTGTGAAGTGCTTACTCAGCCTATCCAGCCTAAACTGTTCCCCCACTTCTTCCCACCTGGTGTGCCCCGCCCAAGCTTCTTGTCAGTACACTCCCATCACCTTTCTTCCTCCCCACCATCACCAATCTCTCTCCAGTCCTACCGATTTCTCATATGCGTCTCACTTGTGTCTCTTGCTTTCTGCAGAAAACTGCCCACCTGCTTCCAGTATGATTAGAAATGTTTTGAAAACTTTGTTTTGCTTCTGAGTACAATGATTTGGGATCCGATATACTCTGAAGCAGAGGTTTTCAAACTTTGGAGTGCTAACCACCTCCTAGGCTGGTTAAACATACAGCTGCAGGAGCCCCACCCAAGATCTTCCATATGCAAGTCCCAGGCCCTATGCATCTGTGATTTTAACAAGCTCCCCCGGCACCACTGAAGGGTCCAAAGCTTGAGCCTCACTGTCCCATATTATCTGATCTGCTTAAGAAAACAAAACGGTTCCAAGAGCAACCTCGACTTACACATTTCTTTTATTTTTTTTTGAATTTATTTAATTTATTTTTTTATACAGCAGGTTCTTATTAGTTATCTATTTTATACATATTTGTGGACTTATATATTTCTTGTTCCTGTTTTTCTAATTCCTTTTGGCCCAATACCCATATCTTTCCTCCTGTCTGTTCTAATTCTCTTGATCCAAGTGTTAGATATTCCAGATAGTTGGAGTTTAAGTTGGCCCAGGTGTTCAGTATTCCAGATTGCTGGGTTTTGAGGAGGCCAATAAATAACACCCAATTTCCACCCCTGAAATTATAACCAGTTGAAAGAGATGGAGACCAAAATGTTGCCTTCATTACCAATAAAGCTGATTGGAGAAAACAGTTCTAAGTGGGCAGTCATTTGGGCTTATTTATAGTCCTCCCACCAGCTCCCCAGTTGCAAGCACAGCCACCCAGTTGCTTAGCACAGCCAGACAACTGCAGGCCCCTTAAGCCAAGACAGAGCAGATGCGCATGCATGAGAGCAGAAGACAGACTGCTTTAAAAAAAAAAAGGGGGGGGGGGAAGGAAGGAAGAAGGAGAGAAAGAAATAGAAGGGAGAAAGGAAAAGAGAGGGAAAAGGGAGGGAGGGAGAAAAAGAAAGGAGGGAAGGAGACAAGGCTGAGAGGACCCAGCTCATTATTTTATATTCACCAATTAGAAAACTTACTCCTCTCACCTTCTAATCACAAAACCACCTGACATTTTCTTAAACTACTGCTTACTTTCTATCTCAGTTGCCCAAAGGCAACCTCAGCCCACAGTCTGGACAATCTCATCGTTGCTTTGAATATCCTGTGATCCATCATACATATGCTCTCTCTAACATCATCATTTTCACATCTTGTTGCCTTGTCACTGATGTCATGTTGCCTTTTTACCCACCCATATTCTTATTTGCTGTGTGTCCAGCAGTAACATAATGCTTAGCACATATCCCCTCCTTCCTGCCTTCCTTCATTCTCTACCTATTATGTACTAGACCTTCCCTAGGAGATGTTTTTTTTTTAATGAGCAAGATAGGATCTTTGATCTTGAACTTACGTTCTTATAGGGGAGACAGACATTTAAACAAATTAAAATATTTGATGTGATAAGTTCTGTAATTGAGATACCACATAAGGTACAGTGAAGAGTATATGTAAGACACAGGGAAGGTTTTATTCACTCAGTTATTCAATAAACATTTAGTAAGAGCCTGCTAAGTGCCAGGCACAATACTAGTTTCTGCAGGGAAAATATGAGCCAAACCAGACATGGAATTACCCTGGGAGAGAATGGATGCAAACATATATTAATGACAATAATACAAGGTAAGTGTGAAATGTTATTTTAGTCAGGGTTCCTGGGTGTAGGCATAGAAGCTGATTCAGACTAACAAACAGATACAGAATTTATTGGGAGGACATCACGTGTTTCATGTGGTCACAGGGAAGGCTGCAGACCAGAGGATGCTGGCATTCTGGAGGTGGGCAAGGAACGGAGCCCGGGGACTCACCTGGTCAGTTTCCTGTTGGACGCTTCTCCCTTGCCCTCCTCCAGGTATGGTGTTCCTGAGTCTAGAGCTTCTCAGATTCAGATTCCCATCTCTGACCAGGATGGGCTGGCGTGTATGGGAGTCTTGGGTCTAACTGCACCTTATACTGACCTTCAAATATTCCATCAGTTTTCAGCCCCTTCCTTACTCCCTCTTCCTGAATAATGGTGCTACTAATTACTTGAACCTTGGTACAACCTGCATGCTTAACTTTCCTCTGCTCTGCTAAGTCAGGAGCCATTCCTGCATCTCTTGACTTTCCCATCTTGTTCTCATTGTTGTTTGAGTATAATTTTTGAGAGACGAGGGCAAAAACATCTTTATGCTGACAAGAGTATTTCTGGTGTCTTTGAGGCAGTTTTCCTGCACAAGGAGATATTTCACAGATTAGTTTTTAATTAACATTCAATTTACTGTAGTGACAGTAAAGTCTAGTTTTTCCTTAAGCTTTCAAATTCAATTTACAAATCTTATTATTCTGTTTATAAGACTAGCAACTAAAATAAAACTCTTTTAAGGGAATTTTTCATAAAAGTAAATTACTTACATTTAAACATTTTTAAATTTATTTATTTATTTATTTTTGGCTGTGTTGGATCTTCGTTTCTGTGCGAGGGCTTTCTCCAGTTGCGGCAAGCGGGGGCCACTCTTCATCGCAGTGCGCGGGCCTCTCACTGTCGCGGTCTCTCTTGTTGCGGAGCACAGGCTCCAGACGCACAGGCTCAGTAATCGTGGCTCACGGGCCCAGTTGCTCCGCGGCATGTAGGATCTTCCCAGACCAGGGCTCGAACCCGTGTCCCCTGCATTGGCAGGCAGATTCTCAACCACTGCGCCACCAGGGAAGCCCACTGCGCCACAAGGGAAGCCCTAAACATTTTAAATTGCACTTGTAAATTTGACATATTCAATTTTCTTTTCCAGCCCTTCAATTTTGACAGATAAACATTCCCAAGCACCTAAATAATTCTTATAAATGAAAAAAAAATTTTAATACAGTGAGTCTTCTATTAAGTATTGTAATACTGCTTCCAAACAATATAATTCTTTCACACCCTTCAACATAGAATCATAAGCCTAAATCAGTCACCTAATGACAAGTTCAAATTGGAATCACAATTTACAGAAAACACAAGGGACTTAGGAACATGTTAAAGTTTGCTCCAGGATGTACTCAGCAAAGCCCAGATTGTGGGAATCTCCACAGGAAAAACACCTGGTTTCTTTAACAAATAAGTACAAGGAAAAAAGAGAAAGACAAATGGAGAAGGAACTTATAAGTTAAAGAGACTTAAAAATGATATTAAGCAATCGAAAGGTGTGGATCTAATTTGGATCTGATTCAAACAAGCAAACTAAATAGAAAATATGACATTCATGGGCCATTTGGAAAGTTGCATGTTGACTGGATATTTAAAGATGTTAAATAATCATCGTCTTTTTTTTTCAGTTGTGTAATATTGTGGTTATGTTAGAAGAAAGGAGGCCTTATCTTTTAGCATTTCTTACTGAGATATTTATAGATGAAATAATAGGCTACTTGAAATTTGCTTCAAAATGATATAGGAGAAGGAACATGGTGGGAGTATAAATTTACTTATTTATTTATTTATTTTTGGCTGTGTTGAGTCTTTGTTGCTGCACACGGGCTTTCTCTACTTGCGGCGAGCGGGGGCTACTCTTGGTTGCGGTGCGCGTGCTTCTCATTGCGGTGGCTTCTCTTGTTGTGGAGCACAGGCTATAGGCACGCGGGCTTCAGTAGTTGTGGCACACGGGCTCAGTAGTTGTGGCTCGCGGGCTCTAGAGCACAGGCTTCGTAGTTGTGGCGCATGGGCTTAGTTGCTCCACGGCATGTGGGATCTTCCCGGACCAGGGCTCGAACCCATGTCCCCTGCATTGGCAGGCGGATTCTTAGCCACTGCACCACCAGGGAAGTCCCCAATGGTGGGAGTATAGATGAAACAAAATTGTCCATAAGCTGATAATTGTTGAAGCTGAATGAGGGGTACGTGGTGGTTTATAATACTTTTCTTTCTAATTTTGTATGTGTTTGAAATTTTCTGTAATAAAAAGTTTTTAAAAATTAGAATCAAAAAGCTATCTAACAGCAAATTTAACAGTCCAAATTGTCTTATATATTCTAAATACTTAAATATAAACATAGAATACACATGTTTGTGAGTGTGTTATATTCTCAATGCTAACTGGAAAATAATACTACTAGGTGGGTTTTGATTTACATCATCATTTCTACATTTAATTCAAAATCTTTATGGAGCTAAAAGTCACTTACACCCAAGGAAACAAGTAACCCCCAAGTAACCTGGGGTAACCTACGCAACCAGTTTGGGGTGCCTTCCAGGTTGGTTGTGAGGGTGAGGTCTGGAAGTGCAGTCTTCCAGGACCTTCTTCTATATGACCTGAAAGGAGAAGCAGAGCCCTCTTTTATGGTTGCTGTGCCAATAGGAATTCCAGTCCATACCCTCCAAATGGAGTGTTCTCACCACCCATGTCACCTACGTTCACGTTATACATTTTACCAAATCTTCAGTGTGATTTGAGTTTCTAACCTCCTACCCAAGTTGTTTCACTTATTTGATTTATCAACATATTCAATAAAGGTATTTACTGCTGGAAGCTATTCAGAATTCTTTTCACTTTCTATCAGGATGGGCGGGTCACCCTGTTTATATTTAAATAACATCCAACTGGATTACTAAACCAATCTCTGGCTTTACAGTCAGAATACCAAAGGCGTCCTAAGGACACTTATTCTGACATGGTGCCAGGAACCTCCCTTTTGCTCCTCCAAATCCACTTTTCATCTTGTCCACTCTGCTCTCTGCCCAGGAAGCTGACTTGAATAGACTACACTATATGGAGGGGGTTCCTTCACCTCTGGCTTCTGTTTGGTTTGGGCCAATGAGAAGCCCTTGCAGGAGATTAGAGAGGGAAAGGAGAGAGAAGTCAGAGTAATTATTACCCTGGGTTGCTCCTGGCAAGGTCACCTCAGGCTGGCTATGCCCTTCAACAGATGACTGCTCTCCTCAAGGTAGCCAACTACAGGATTCTCTCCTTCTGGGGTCCAGTTACTGCTCCCTCTCTTTGTCCCTTCTGGCCTGGAAGGAACAGCCAGTGGTACTAAGCCCAGGTTATACCACTACTGCTCCTGGAATGATACCAGTTTGAGTATGTCATTTGCTTTCCTCTGAGACTAAGTGATATGCCAACTTAAAGCTAGAAATCATTATTGTCCATTTTAGACTAAGTCCATATTTTCATTTTTAATTACATTCAGTAGATTATTCCTGACAGTCAAAATATATATTTTAATGCCAAAGAAATAAGTAATCTCTTTGGGTCAGATGTTCATAAAAATTTATTATACAAATATTTATTAAGCACCTACAAGATACAATTATTGCTAGTATTGAGTGCTTACTACATGTCAGGTACTTTGCAAAGCATTTTACTTACCTTCTGTTATTTTATTTACCCAATAATTCTATAAAGTAGGGAATATAATTATTATTCCCCCTTTTATAAAGAATAAACTGAGACTAAAAAATATTAAGAAAATAAATTTCTCCAAATATCATAGCTAGGAAGTCATGGAATCAAGATTCAAATTTAGGCAGAGATTCTCAGAATCTACTTGTTAACCTCTGCGCTCTACTGCCTCCTTAACATTATGCTATATATGTGAGCTATATAGTTGGAAAATAAGGTCCACCTACATGCAGGAAGCCCAAGATCTTATAGGTAGAGAAGACATAAATGTAAAAATCACTTGGAGCATTCATAAGAGAGCTTTTGAAGGAAAAGCCATTTATAACTTGTGGTCTGTATTATGTTCAGTGTTATGGAGGCCCTTACATTTTATTTTATTTTATTTATTTTGTTTTTTTTTAAGAAGGAATTTCCATCTTCAGGAAACAACTTTATCTTTTTATAAATTTATTTATTTATTCATTTATTTTTGGCTGCGTTGGGTCTTCATTGCTGCCCGGGGTGACTCTTGGTTGCGGTGTGCAGGCTTCTCATGGCGGTGGCTTCTCTTGTTGCGGAGCACTGGCTATAGGCACGTGGGCTTCAGTAGTTGTGGCTCGCGGGCTCTAGAGCACAGGCTCAGTAGTTGTGGTGCACGGGCTTGCTTACTCCGCAGCACGTGGGATCTTCCCAGACCAGGGCTTGAACCGTGTCCCCTGCATTGGCAGGCAGATTCTCAACCACTGTGCCACCAGGGAAGTCCGAGGCCCTTACATTTTAATCAGTACTAATCCTTTAGATATATTTTTCTTGAATTATTTGTGATTTGAACTATTTTCATTCTGTCATTTCAGTGAGGATTAGGTTCCACTATTAGAAAAGAGGCTCAAAGTAACACTGAGTTAAATAAGATAAAAGTTTACTTCTCTCTTGTAAAAATCCCTAAGTAGGAAGTGCAGGAACTAGGAGCTCTGGTCCACAAAGTTATCAAAAACCCAGACTCCTTCCAGCTGACTACTCTATCATTCCTAAGTCTAGGCCCTCTAAATGCTAGTGTTCTAAGATAGTGACCATAACATCCACTCTCCTGGAGAAAGGATGAAGTAAGGGGCAAAGAGTGCCCACCAGCTATCTTTAAGGAAGAGACCAAAGCTGCTGCAAGACACATTTGCTTACATCTCATTGGCCAGCACTTAGTCACATGACTACACCTATGCTTGCAAGGGAGGCTGGGAAATGTAGATTTTTAAATTCAGAGTAGACATACACTCAGTAGAAGATTAGGGGTTCTATTAACATGGAAGAAAGGGAGAAATAGCTATAGGGGAATAACAGTTTCTGCTGTAAATTTCTCACAGTTTCTGGTGAGATTATTTATCAATGTGATTAAAGGTGTGCAATTTATCTTAACAAGGCAAAACAGACACTTCTTAAGGACAATACTCAAAGCATACTAGAAAAACAGGGTCTTGTTATTTTGGATAAGTTTCAAATATATGTGGTCTCCCAGAAAGCCCTTTATAAGCATTACCTGCCAAGTGTGAAATCGTTCTTAAAAATATAAAATAGATCTGCCTTTGTCACCAGCCTCATTGTTTTTGCTAGCACTCTGTATTCTAGTCACATTGACCTTATTTTTGTTTCTTGAAAGAATCATACTACTTCCTACCTTAGGGCCCTCACTCAGGCTGTTCTCTCTTGTACTCTTCATCTTTATAACATCTACCCTTCCTTCAGATTTCTGCTTAAATTCATATCCTCAGGGGAGCCTTTCCCAACCCTAATAGACTAGTCAGACACCAATAGACTAGTTATATGCTCCGTGGCATTTTTTTCCCCTCTGAGCACTCAGGACAATGATAATAAAATAATTAATTACACAATTATACATTTACTATCTGTCATCCCCACTTGATGTATAATCTCTGAAGACATAAACTGTTGCTCTGGTGTTTGGTACATCTAATAAGTGCTCAATAAATAGTTGTTGAATGAATGAACAAAGTAGAATAAATTTAAAATTTAGGAGTCGCAGGAAAGCATCTGATAATGAAATAACTTTAGACTATAGTGTGAGGATCTTTAATAATCTAAATTAAGTCCTGATGATCTCTAGGAGGATTGCAGTTTGAAACCGACAATATTTAAGCTATTCATAGGAAAGATGTTCATGATACACGGTTAAGTGGGAAAAAAGATATATTAAGAAAGAAAATCTATTGTGCACGCATGTTTATCTGTATATGTATATTAACAGTAATAAAAGAAAACCTAAATATAATGTGTTTCTGTGAAAGAGAGGGAGACTGAAGGAGAATCAGGCTGGCTGGTTCACATCTCAGCTCCATCACTGGCCAAGGGCTTTAAAATAGTACACATCATGTGTCCAATAAATGTTAGCTATTATCATAATATAGATATACGAAGAGACAAAAGTGAAAGGTTTTACATCAAAATATTAGCAGTGATTATCTCTTGGGTTTTGTTTTTAAAATCTGTGTTAGCACTTTTTTTTTTTTTTTTGGCCACGCTGTGCAGCTTGTGGGATCTTCGTTCCCCCCCCAGGGACTGAACCCGGGGCCACAGCAGTGAAAGTACAGAGTCTTAATCACTGGACCACCAGGGAATTCCCTGTGTTAGTACTTTTTTAATCTACATTTTCTATTTGGAAATGAGCATGGCCTAGTCTAACTCAGTGGTTTTAAGCTCATGGGTGATTCCTGGGTTCAAATCATAGTTTCACCACTTGTAACTTGCATGACTTTGAACAAGTTATTTAACCTATCTGTGCTTCTGTTACTTCATTGTATAATGACAGTCACAATAATTATACCCAGCTCCTAGAGCTATCAGAAGGAACAGACAAAAACAATACATGTAAAGCATTTGAAGAACAATGCCTGGTACATAGTAAGTGCTCAAAACCAGAGCCAATTTTATGTAATAATTTTTGAAAAAGTTTTTAGAAAGATTTTCTCTAATGGCTTGGCAGTTAGATTGCTCTGGAGTCTTCAATCTCTGATTTTATAAAAAGTGACTTTATTCTGCAAAGCTAGAGAAGAAAAAAAGTCAATCCCCTTTTCACCTGAAGCCATTTGAAACCAACTCCAAAGTTCTACAATTTTGTCTGTTTTGTCATTTTACTAGCATGAATGTGAACTGCTTTTATGTAGGACAATGTAAGTTATTAACTGGTACTTCAAGTTTGTAGTTTTGGAAATTATAGCTTTAAACTTGCTGGCACCGAACTCTAAAGTTATGAAACTCTTCCTGACATGCCTCTCTTAGCTACTCTCATATTGCAGTCTCTTGGTTTTCATACTGCCTCATTCCCTGCCACTTCTGAGAGGTGCTGGATGGCTGTCCTCCTCCACTGGACTGCTAAATGTTGGAATTCTCTGGGGCCAAGTTCTGGGTCCTTTTCCTTTTTTTCTGCACTCACTCCTTATGTGCCCTCAACATTCCCATGGTTTTTAAATCTACATCTGGCCCAACTGCTATTTTCCAGACACGTTCGTCCAACCACCTGCCTCATTTTATATCTCTACTTGGATACCTCAGAGGTATCTCACACTCAACAACTCCCAAATGGAATTATTTATTTCCACCTTCATCAGACCCCCCAGATCTGTTCCTCTTTCAGTCTTCCCTGTTTCATGAACCACCCACCTTCAAGCCAGTCATCAAGGCATCACCTGAAGTGTCTTTCCACTCTCTCAATTCCCACAGCTAATCAATCCATCATCATGTTCAGTTATCATTTCTGTACTTTTACACTATATCTGGACTCCTTTCCTCTCTCTCCATCCCCACTGTTGCCGCCATCCATCACGTCATCATCACCACCTCTAAACTTGACTGCTGTGCAGCATTAGCCTCATTAGACTTGCTTGCAGTCTTGCCTCTCTCCAAACTGCTCTGCACAGTGCAGCCGGAGTAATCTTTTTTTAAAAATAAGTCATATCATATCACTTCTTTTGTGTTAACACCCTTCAGTGATGCCCTACTGTATTAGAATAACATCTACACAAATGGATCTGTGTCCTAATTCCATGTTATTACCACCAAGGCCTATAAAGCCCAGAATGACCTGCCCCTTACCCCATCTCCTGCTACTCTCCTCCACACCATACTCCAGCATATGATAAGCTGTTTCCACCCCCTTTTAGACTTTTAAATTGTTCCCTCAGCCTAGAGCTGTCTCTACTCTCTTTCCCATGCACGTGGCTGGTTTCTTTCCTGGTCTCAGCTTTGTTAACCTTTCCTGGCTGCACTGAGTCTCCCTTTTGGTCAGTGGTCCCCACTCTACTCACAGCCATCAAGACATGTCCTGTGGAATCATCTTTGATCCATCCCTCTTCTGCTTTGCACAGTGAATGTTTGATAAGTCCAGCTGATAGTTCATTCAAATATGTTTCTCCTCTCTGTCTCTTCCTACAGCATAGTCCAGAAAGACATTACGGGGTGGCTTTGAAGGATGGACAAGATTCGAAAGGACAGAGATGGGCCCTCAATGTGAGCTTCCATAGGAGCAAAGATAAGCAGCAGAACCAGCCTGATATTCTGTGGGAAGTGAGGAGAGACATCATAGCAGTCCAAATTTATGCTGTGAATGTAAGTGAACTTACATTCACTTATTTTCAATATTAAGGACTACTTCACTACTTCTCAAATTTTTGAGAGGTTGATTAACTCCCTTGATTACATGTTAAAAGCTATGAATCCTTTTCAGAAAAATGTACATAAATCTGAAATTTTGCAGATCATGGAGGAAAGGAATTCCCAGGTGAAACTAGGCTTTATCAGTCAGTCACCTACTATCTTGAATACCTGCAGTGTTATTTAATTGTTTTTATTCATTCAACAAATATTGGAGGCTTATGATGAGGCCAAGCACAGTTCTAGATATTAGATTTGTATACCGTATAGAACAAAATAGATACCTGTCCCTCTCGGCCTTCATGGATCTTGAATTCTGGCATAAGAGACAGACATTAAACAAGGAAACAAATGAAAATACAATGTCATATAATGATAAATGTTATGAAAAAAATAAAGGAGGGCAATGGGACAAGGGCGGGTGAAGCTATTTTAATGATGTGGTCCTCTCTGAGATGATATTTGAGCAAGAGCTGCATGAACTAAGGCAGTGGTCATGAGAAGCAGTGAGAGAAGACCATTGCTGGCAATGAGAACAGAAAGTGCACACGCCCAGGGGCCTTTTCTTCCCTCTAAGATACATGGCGAGGTCCAGGATCCTGCTCGTCCTCCTCCCATAATGAATAACCACCACAGTTCTCAGAACATAGGTTGAAGGCTTTCCCATGCTTCCCCATTTCAAACGTCAAATCCAACCCCACGCCGCTTCAGTACTTCTCTGAAATGCCTCTTCCCCTAGGATACCTAACTCATCCAAGGAGGGATCTCAAGTTGCTCTAATTATTAGTATAAACTTTAAAAAATAGTGTTCGTTACTTTCTAAGGATATGTGTGGGGGCAGTGAATTTGTTTTTTTGGGTAGCGCCAGTAAAGTTGCAGGCAAGCTGCTGCAACTAAACGCGGGCGCACGTTGGGTGCATCCCCGCCTTACCCACGGCACCCGGGGCTCTTTCCGGCGGAGACTACATTTCCCAGAGTGCCCCGCGAGCCAGGAAGGCGCGTGGAGCGGTGTCTCCTAGGACCCGGGTTGAGGTAAGATGGCGGGCTCGCGGTGAGTCTCAGTCAAGGTAACCACTTCCCTCTCCTTCACCCGTCTAGGAGTCCCTAAAAGGTGGGCAGGCCCAGAAAGTTTATAGGCAGCTGTCGAGGTCTCCTACCTGTCGTTTGCGGCAAGATAAAGCCTCTGGCATTACCAGACTCGGTCCGTCCTGCAGAAGGGCCGGCGTGTGGCCGCGCGCTTACCGTGGGGTCTGGTTCTGGTAGCCAGTTCCTCAAGCCTCAGTCCCTCCCAGACTCTACGCAGTCTTCTATTGCTCCAGCGTTGAATTCCGGGCCAAGGGGTTTACCCTCTGAATTCTCTCTCTGGGGTGAATAATGTGACCTCTGGGTCTCGGACAGAGGGGACCTAACGTCCCCTAAAGTTTGTTTCTCATTTCGTGGTCAGAAGCTGTGGGCTTGCGTTACATCCATAGTACCTGTTAAGCAGCGGTAAAGTGGCAGGTAAACCGTTTGAGCTTTCGGAGCCTCGATTCTTAGTGTTTTAAATGGAGACGCCTACTTCACAGACTTGTGAAGGAGCATATAATGTATAGGAAAATGGGTCGTAAAGTGTAGGAGGCACACTGTAGGTACTCAGGGATGGCAGTGCTAACATACCGACGGTACAAGGAACCAGCCTGCATAGTTTAGCGACTAAGACTGATGAAATACGCTTTTATCACTGTGCGGGGGTGGTGGTGGTGGGGGAATAGTCATCGAAGCCAATTGAAAACAAGTGATGTATGTCATTTATTCACAACAGACCTGGAGGTTGTGGTTGTTTTCCCCCATTTTACCGTGGAAGGAACTGAGGGTTGCTTCGTTAATGACTTGCCCAAACTTTCCCAGTTTGTAAGGGATTGACTCTGAAGTTCTTGGAAGCAATTGATTTAAATACTGTTGTACCTTAGTTTCTTCATGAATCAAAATAAAGATGCCTCTTATGATTAGGACGAGAGTAAAACGAACGGTAGTGGAAGCACCTTGGAAAGTTAAAAAGCTTATATAAGAGGGCGAAATTTTATTTGGGACTTTGGGTGTTTATATGTGTTTCTTCAAGTCAGTATTTAATAAGCCAAGGCTAGGCCTTCTTGTTTAATATTTCATTTAATCAGAAACAGAATACCCCTTTAAGAGATGTAATAAAATCTTGTGTATGGTACCTGGGAGGTTGTACACCGACACATTTGCTTTATGAAAGGAGAATGCTCTGTGTAGCATGTGTGAGTGACTGTTTCTAAGAGTAATTACACATTGGCTGCGCACTCATTGAATGGAAAGAACTACACTAGGTGTTGAGAAGTTTGCATTTAAGAGAAATAGTAATGGACATAGTTCTTGGGTTTCTGATCTTACTATACATTTTGATGATGTTGCTCTTTGTACTGTATTGCCTGGAAATGGGAAGTTGTTTAAAAGTTTTGTGTTAGGCAGCTGTAGTTCTCAGTGGTGATCCTATTTTGTAGTGTTCAGTGTATTGTGTCACTTTAATTTATCATAGGTAGCACTGATTTTTCTTTATCTCTTATGCAGGGGTGAAAATAGGTATACCTAGAAGCAGTTTTTTTTTTTTTTTTAGAAGAAGATTTTAAAAGCAGTTTCTCTTCAAATCATCTTTCATACCACCTGATAAGCATCTTGATTCACCATGGCATTGGCAGCAGTAAAATGGGCGATATCAAGCAGAACTATCTTGAAACATTTATTTCCAATTCAAAGTAAGTGAGTTTTTTAATGTTTAAAACGTTGTGTTTTTTAAAAATATTTATTTATTTATTTTGGCTGTGCCAGATCTTCGTTTTGGCATGCATGCGGGATGTAGTTCCCCGACCAAGGATCGAACTCCGGCCTCCTGCATTGGGAGCGCGGAGTCTTATCCACTGGACCACCAGGGGAGTCCAATGTTTAAAAAGCTTTAAACTTTTTCAGATATTATAGTAATACATGTTCATTGAAGAACATTTAATTTAGTTATTGTATATGCCTGCTATTGTATAGGAGTGTAACGTGGAAAGATCTCTATATAGAAGGGGGAAGAAGTATGTTATAGAACAGTATATATCGTATGATCTCATTGTGTATTTAAAAGATTATTGACCATATATGTGTGTGTGTATATATGTATAAATGCAGAGTAAAAGATGTGGACCAAATAAGTTATCTCTGTAGACCACAAGTGGGATTTAACCCAGGGCAAGGGAGGGATTGCTAAAGAGGAACTTTTTCTAGTTTGAATCACTTATATTTATATTTTCACATACTGCTTTTTTTAGTAGTTCTTAAAATTAGCAAAGGGCAAATTTACAATTCCGTCTTACAGGGTGATTATTGTTACTATTTTGGTGTGTTCTTTTCTGTTTTTTCTGTGTAATTTAAAAAAAATGTAATTTCTTCCTTTCTTTTCTGAAGAAACGTAGTCAAATATTTTCTTCAAAGCCTATTAATACATGTTTGATAGTCAAAACACTGATCTATATAAATAGTCTATTAAAATCTTATTTCCTGACCAACCTTCTTTTCACTTTCCTTTTCCTCTGTCTGTGAACTGCATTCTCCCATTTGTAAAGAAGACATGGTTAGAAGGCTACAATAGGTTTGCTTTTTCATGTTTAGTCAGCCAAATTTTTTTACACATCTCTGCCTGACCTTAATTGCTTCCTTCATGTTTCCTATTGACTACCATTTGTAATTGAACATTTTTATTGAGTTAAGAGGAAAAGAGTTGTTTGAAGACTAGGGTAAAAAGCTGTATAAACGAAAGTATAATTTAGTAAACAGAGGAGGAGATTGCCAGGAGACAGTAGGTGTACACTAAAATCATAGTGAAAACAAAACTGTAGTCAGCTCTTGATTACCTAGGAGCATTTTTTGTTGTTGTTGAGAATTGTGGGAGAGACCTCTGCTGCTTAGTTTCCCTTTTGACCTGATAGGAACTCAGCCCCAAGGCTGATGGGAACTCAGACGTAATCAGTTTTTACCTAGCTCATGTCCTGAAACAGCAATTTGTCCTCACTCAGGTTAATCTGAAAACCAGTTCATCTGCCCCTGAATAAGTTAAAATTGTCTGTGTATACTTTACCAACTAGATTGTAAATTTGTACAGTGTCTATTTTAGTTTCCTCAGTGCCTCTCATACATGATAGGTGATAAATAAATGTTTGTTGAATGGATCTCAGTGAATCGCAGTTGTCAAAATATCTGATTAGTGAAGAATTTATTTGGGTTACCCCAGAAAATTATTCCATTATCACTCAGTCATCCTAATAATTAGTGACTACCTAACTTCTTGCATCCTTAAGCCTCTTGTTCTACACAATTTCTATTATTACTACTGAAGGTAAAGTATTATTACTGTTAGTATTGATATTTTATATGAAAAGGAAGGACATTAAGATTAGAGGCAAAGCAAAACTGTGATTGGAAAGTTCAATGAGCACAAATAAAAAGGCCTCCCAGTATTCCAGAAGGAACATTTAAAACCTTCCAAAATATACAGTCAATGTGGGAATTTTACAGCTTTTAAGCATACTAAGTCATTTGGTCTTTACAACTTTGAATTTTACAATAACTTACCTATCACGTGGCATTATTCTCTTTCTGAAGATGAAGGAACTTGAGTTCTCTTGCCCTCAGAAGCTCAACCAAAGTTGCATATCTGGTAAACTAGAGCTATGATCAAAACCTATGTCTTCCCAATATATTTTCTGCTATACCGCCTTTGTTGTTGTAATTTAAAATATTCAACATTTGAAAATGAAGTGGGACTATCAGCTTTTATAGATCATGTCAGAATGCAATTGTGTGTGTGTATAAATATATATATGTAAAACAAGAAAAGCCTGTGAGTCGTGGAGAGCTGACTCTCATTGAAATTCTTTTCGGCACATTGAGTTCATTTGGATTGATTGATGTTAACTTTGGCATCAGTTCTAATTATGCATTTAGAACCTCTGATACTTAACCATATCTAGAATTTTTCTCTTGATAAAATGTCAAATGCATTTTTCAAGTATTAGTTATGCAGAAATTAACATTTTAGAGGCAGTTTGGCAATCTCTTCTTTATTAGTAGGAACTGTAGGGGACACGGTAATGAACAAGGTGGGATTCCTGGCCTTAAGGAACTTATTTAGACTTGTAGTTGAAACAGACACCTATGGAAACAATACCTGGAATATGATGTGGTAGAATGTGATGTATGTCATGAGGGTAAAAACAAATGTCTATGTTAGTGCAGAGTACAAATTTTGCAGTTTCCTGTTGAACTAAATACTGTTGTCTTGAGTTTTCCCTCCTGCCTAGTTAAGAATGGTAAATTCTGTCTGTCCTGCCTCTGCCACCAAACCCTGTTTCTTTCAGCAAACATGTACATCACTTAGCTGGTGTATTCAGAGAATACAAACTGCTTTTAATATTAATCCATACATAATTAAGAAGATCCCCAACAGTGTCAGACAAGAAAATAAAATATGTGTAAATGATTTTTACATTACCCTCTGATTTGTCTTAATAAATGCTCTTCTGTATTAGCACAGATAATTGAAAATTAATAAATCTTTTGAAAGATAAGGTTATATTTCTAATTCTTTGTATTTTGTTATCTTTACATCAATAGAATTTTGGGGTTGACATTTTGCTGAGTAATCTTTTATGATACTAATGAATTTTGTTAAGGTACTTTTAATGCATTGGAGTAAGAATTTATATTTAGACCTCTAAGTATATGCAATCCTTGGGGAAAGGAGAGTTTACAAAGATGGAAAACACATCTTTGTTTAGACATCTTTGATACATATAAATAACTGATGCATAGAAAAAGAAGGACACAATGATAGTATAGCAATGTCATATGGAATGTTGGTTGTGGGACATGTAAAATAGACAACTCTTTCTGTGATGGGGGATGTAGGGCAGGAAGGGGGAAAAGGATTTCATGGAAGGGTAGCATTTGACTCTTGAAAGATGAGTGGTATTTGAACAAAGTGGGGATGGCATTCCATACTGAGGAGCAAGTGGCTCAGTTGAGAGAAGTTGATCCTTGGTTTTAGCGAAGATATACAGAATTTTTTTTTACCCATACTGAGCTACATTTACATTTTTTCTTTATATTTAAAAGAATATAATTTCTCTGAACATAGAGGAACCTTTCACAAACTTTAAAAAAAGTAGTTATGGCTCTTGAATTTGCAGGTATTCTAAAAACGGAAAATATGCTTTGAAATGTTGCATTTTGATTGAGAACAGTGGATTTTGAACAGTTTATTTTGTATTTCATTACTTAAACACTCGCCCTTTATGAACTATGCACTCCAGTCACACTAAAGTTTTTATTTTATTTTATTATTTATTTATTTATTTGGCTGAGCCGCGCGGCTTGCGGGATCTTAGTTCCCCAAGCAGGGATCTCGAACCCAGACCCCGGCAGTGAAAGTGCTGAGTCCTACCCACTGGACCACCAGGGAATTCCCAACACTAAAGTTTTTAGAATACTCAGAAACTTTATGTTCTTTCTTTCCTCTGGTCCTGGCGCTTTTTATTCCCTTTGCAAGGAACACTGTACTCATCCCCTCAAAACTCCAGCTTATTCCATCATCCTTCAGGACACCTTAAACATCATCTCCAGGGGAAAAGCATTCTTGAACCTGTACACTCCTGTTTTGTAATCTGTCCATGTGTCCCTTTCACTCCCAGTGCTTACCCTTCCTAACAGGGCACCAGACTTGCACCCTTTTTGAGGTCAGGGACTGGATCTTAACTTGTTGAATCCCTAGCTCCATGTACAGCCCTGTTTCATAGTGAATTCAGTAAATAGTGGTTGAATGAGTAAAACTACCTTTACATTGGTGTGAGGACATATGCTCAAATTAACTAAATCCATCTTACTGTTTGGGGTTTTTGCAGATGGAGCCTTATATTGTGTTTGTCATAAAACTACATATTCTTCTCTTCCAGATGACTATAATTGGTATGTATTGAAATCCAATTGAAAAAAAAATAAGTTCGTTAGCTCTATCTGAAATGATTTAATTTTATTTCTTGTTTTGATATTTTCTGCTTTCTTTTCTGATTATTCTTTCTTTAATTTTGTTTTTAAAAATTATTTCAGTGATCTTATTTACCCAGTGTCTGGGCTTGTAAATGGTTTAAATAAAAATCATTATCATTGTGTTTCAGTGAATACTTCATTTGTTGTAAGACAGACTTGCTGATAGAAATGCTATCTTTTCTTCCTGAAGCATTCTTTAGCTTTTTGGAGAAGCTAAATACTTTTTATGGTTTTCTCTTAGGGTTCATATCTATTAGCTTAAGCAGTTATTTATCTTATCTTTTGTTAACACTGAATAATCCTAAATTACAAATATTTAATTCAACCACAATTTATTTGGTACTTATTCTAGTCAGTATGCTCAGAACTAGGAATAACGTATGAATGAAATATTGTCCTTTATCTCTATAGCAGAGTCTTATGTGCAGAAACTACAACATGTTTTCTTAAGTTACATTGTTTTTATTGTGAATTTTAGTAAAAATATATTTTCTTCCCTCTTGACACCAGTTTTAATTGTAAATTTAGTAAGTATTAGGATAGTGATGAAATAAGACTAGGTAATAGGTAGCACTTTTGAACCTGAAAAGATTGAGTCTTATATGACGTGTTTTGCATTATGCCAAAGGCATTTGGAGAAATGCTGATCTAGAAAAAGTACTCAGCTACAATCTTTATGATTGGAAATTCAGGTTATCCTTTACCTGGAAGATTATGTATTTTGCTGATCTTCAGCTTTAATAATTTAAGTAATCTCCTTACAGCTTTTTGAAGGTAGCTTTTAGATAAGGAAAAGAAGTTCTATTAATAGTGATGAATGAACATGAAGATCTCTTCCAAAGGTTAAGAAAACAAATAACTTTAACCAAACAAATAATTTGAAGAATAATTTATATAAAATAGTGGGTAATGCAGTAAAGGTTTGTTGTGGTAGTTAAGCTGACATATTTTGTGGGATGGTATGAGTTGTCCCCTGTAATATGGGTACCTGGTTTGCCAGTCCAGTGAAATGATGGCATTTATTCTTCAGGGATTTGTGATTAACAAATTTTAGCTCTAATAATCATTTTGCCTTGAATACAGTATAACTCTGTTTCTAAAACATTCTTTTTTTTAGCAAAGTAGAGCTTGCTTTGACATCTGATGGCAGGACAATAGTATGCTATCACCCTTCTGTGGACATTCCATATGAACACACAAAAGTATGTATAAGAAAATCTCTTGTAATTTTTAATTTGTTGTTGGACTATTCACCCTTCTTTACAGTATCCAAAGAGAAGGGAATTGTTTGATTTTCTTTATTTGGTTTAGATCTTCTTTTGGCTTTTTTATTTTACTGTTTTGATTTTTCTCTTATTTCTTTTCATCATTTTTCTCTAAAGGTTTTTTTCAGTACACAAAGTGAAACATTTAAACACAATTACGGCATCAGTTTTCTGGTCTAAAATTTGGTAGATTTCTGACTAGGGATCAAACACACCTAGTATAAATTTTAAAAACACATTGTCCCATACTACTATATATTGCAATCTAATAAATTATGAAAAGTTTGTATTTTAGTGTACTGTTTCATAACTTTTATATTGTGTTGGTTTTGATAATCCTTTTAATGTTTGGTGAATTCTTTTTTCGGTTAGTTTTTTCTTTTGCTTTTTTTTTTTTAATATAAATTTATTTATTTATTTATTTTTGGCTGCGTTGGGTCTTCGTTGCTGCGCACGGGCTTTTCTCTAGTTGTGGTGAGCGGGGGCTACTCTTCATTGTGGTGCGCAGGCTTCTCATGGCGGTGGCTTCTCTTGTTGCGGAGCATGGGCTCTAGGCGTGTGGGCTTCAGTAGTTGTGGCTTGTGGGCTCAGTAGTTGTGGCTCACAGGCTCTAGAGTGCAGGCTCAGTAGTTGTGGCGCACGGGCTTAGTTGCTCTGCGGCATGTGGGATCTTCCCGGACCAGGGCTCGAACCCGCGTCTCCTGCACTGGCAGGCAGATTCTCAATCACTGCACCACCAGGGAAGCCCCTGGTTATTTTTTTCTAATGGGCCAACATAGGCATATATTTTAAGTGGCCTAGTTTAATTTTTTCCATATTTCTTCAAAAGCCAGGCACTAGATAAAGGAGGTTTTGTTTTTATTTTTAATATAATTTAACTTGACCCAAGTCTTTTTATTATTTTATATATGAATAGCTTCCTCTTATTTCTTTAAGCCCTCTTCTACTATATTTCATAATGTTTGATTTGCTTTTTGAGGAGAAAATAATTCGTCACATGATGCATCTAGTGATACCTATTTTTAAAAATCATCATTAGGGCCAGAGTACCGGTTTGACAAAACAAATTAATGTTATTTTACTAGTTTGTATTCCCTTTTTAAAACCTCACCATTTTGTCTGCCTGCTTTGTATTCTAGCTAGATACCATAGGCAATATTCCAGTATTCCTTTTTTGTTTCATTTCTTTGGACAGTGTGTAGAAAATAGGAGTAAGTCACTGACTTTTGGCCTGTAAACCTCTAGCTCATACTATATTGTGCCTTCTTACATTGTTATTTTTTGTTAGATTTCTGGTTACGTGCTTTATCCTTGTTTTAGCAGTTTATACTAAGAAGCCCAGGACTGTGTGGTCATTTCTCAGTATCCAAACTCTCATCCCCATGTGGCTCTTTGCATCCCTGAACCTGATGCTTTTCCTATCCTTCCCAACTCTCAAAACTTTTCCACTGTACTTTTAGAACTTAATCATCGTTAAAATCTCTCATAACCTTAACTTCTTCCAGAATGTTGCCTTCACCTTCTGACTTTAACAGAAACTTGGCTGTACCCTGGTGTCATTGCTTCCCTAGCACTCTTAAGTAGTTGTGCTTTTCTCTCCTAAACCCTTTTACTACTGAGCGTAGAGATGGAATAGGTGTCCCTGTGGCTCTTCACTGTCATATCCAGATCATCTTTCCTCCTCCCTAACAATTTCTAGCTTTGTAGTTTGTATCATTAAACCGTACCATCTACTTATCTTTTTTCTTTTGCTGTTATCTGTCATCTGTCATCCCGCAATTCACTTATCCTCACCCTCACGTGCCCCCCATCCCTCCACTCTTCTTTGAAGATTTTAGATGTACTCTCACACTCTCCAACACTGTGTCCTAATTCTTTGTTATTTCAGTGTCCATGTAGATGATCTGTCTACTACCCCAGCCTCTTTTTGATCTTTTTTCGGCATGGGAGTGGAGCCCCCCACTCCTGTGGTTGTACCCTAGAGATGTTTTAATCACAAATAACTCCTCCTCCTTCCTCCCAATCTAGATTTTTAAGAATTCCACTAGCTTACTACCAACTCCCCCTAGTTTCCCAGCTTCAGGAATTATTCATCCCCTCATTAAGACCTGCATCAATTGATCGAACCACTTTTTCACAGTCCTTCATGTATCTTGTACATTCTCACTTCTTTCCTTACCCAGCATAGATTCCATGGTCATCATCATAATCACTCCCTTGCATACATACCCATCTCCCTGCCTCTTTTTCTGTTGAACTCCCTTTGTTGTATCAGTTGTCTCCTCTCCCATGTCCTCAGTATTCCTCTCTCTAGTCTAGGAGATCACTCCTGTCAGTTCACACTAATCACTCTACTGCTACCACACTGGCCTCCATGCTGTTCTTTAAGGTAAGTACTTAGGAAGCTCCTGCCTCAGGGCCTTTATAGTTACTGCTTCCTCTGCCTGGAATGCTTTTCCCCCAGAAATCCTCATAGTTTATTCCCTTTTCTTTAGATCTTTCCTTATTTGTTACCTAGAGACCTTCCTTGCCATTACATTTAAAATAGTACCCCTGCCCCTGGAATCCCTATTGTCCTTCACTTTGCTTTACTTTTCTTAATAGCATTTATCATTTCTGGCGCACTGGATATTTTCTTGCTTTTCTGTCTGTCTCCCTCCATTAAAATGTAAGCTCCATGAGGACAGGGCATTGTCTGTTTTGTTCCCTGCTATATCCTCAGCACCTGGAATAATACCTATACTTGGTAGGTGCACAATAAGTATTGTTGATTAAATAAATAAATTTGGCCTCTCTTTTCATGCTTAAGCGTTTTCTGTTTTAAGGCTAAGAGATATTTACATGGAGAAGCATGGAAATTTTTTGTTTCTCAAGTAATAAATTATAGATTGGACTTTATTTACAATAAGAAACATTCTCAAAAACATATTACTGTTAAAATATGTTCTTTTTGAATCCAGATTTACAAATTTCATGAAGGTAGTACATAACATTAAATAACTATATTTAAAGGTGACTTAAAATTTAGATATGATTTTCTTCTTTTCTCAAGGAAGTAGCTGCAACTCTAGTGGGCCCTTTCATTCTCTAGGCCCTGGAAAGCATATTGCATACAGAGATCCTGGTCATAAGTAGAAACACCTACTGACACTGGCTTTAGGAAAGTTAAGATGATTTGTATCTTTGGTTTTCTGGTAATTTACATTTGAATCTAAAAGATGTTGATTATTTTCCATGGATCCAGGTAAAAAGATCCTTCTTTCTGTTTCGGCCAGGTATGTGTTTTATTAAAACTAAAAATATTTTTCTAGAATTTAGGATTTCTGGTTTAGGAAGATAAAGATTTTAAACCAGGGGCAAAAAAATAATGATTTGGAAAAATAAAGTAAAAATGTAAGTACTAGGAAATTCTTTTTAGTGGTTGATTTAGTGGAAAATTTCAAAAGTCAAATTTGAAAATTCTTAAGAAAAACAAGGGAAATTCAGGATGACAGTTCTGAATATTTTTTTTTAAGTTGAAATTCAGTTTTATTTTAGTTTTTACTTTTTACTGAAATATTCATGTACCCTTTCTTTGAAGTTTGATCAAGGAGATCAAATACAACCTAAAAATCAGTTCTGAGTCTGCAGAGGCTTTTGGTTTAGACTTCGAAGAAGCCATTAATTCCAATGTCTTTTATCTGTGTGCCTGGAAAAGAAATACAAAGCAGAGAGAATTTGTGATATACTAGAATTGAGCCTGTTGGGAATAGGAAGAGAGACAGTGAACATTTATTAACACTTGAAAATAACTGTTTGATAATAGTTAAAACATTTGATCTTTAGCAACAAGTATAGTAACCTAAAAGAAAACTATAGGCTCTAATCTAGCCTTTGCTAGTATACCTCAGGGTCTGATAGTAACTTGCAAAGGCACTTAAATATTAATATTTCACTCTACATGTAAGAGATGATCATATAAAGTTACTTAAAATGTCTAAGGAGCGCTTTTTCTTTAAATAAATTTATATCACTGTTTTCCTGTTTGAGGCCTTAAAATAAATGTTAACAGCTACCTACCATTATTGAACTCAAGGAGTATGAGGGACAGCTCAGCATGTTATTATTTCACTTAATCCTCATCAAACCCTTATTAGGTAGATAATTACTCCTTAGATTTTACGAAAGGGAGATTAAGAGCTTAAATAACTATTCCAAGGTCACAGAGATAGTAGTTATTGACCAAAGCCCAATTCTTAACCTCTTCATTATACTTTCTCTTTATTCCCTCCCACACTAAGGAAGTGGTTCCTTATTTCTACTTAAATCAAATTGTTACACTTAAATCTAACTTTGAAAGCTTTTCATAATCTGATTTCTCGAGATCCATTTTTTAAGATCACCTGCTTATTGTATGTTTTTACCTACTTTGCTTTATTTATAATGTTTGTTATTCCTTCTAGAATTCATTCTGCACTCTGTGACAAGGCTCTGACTTGGCTCCTGTTCTATTTCTCACTAATATCTTTGTTAATTTGCATCTCTATAGTACTTAGTCAGTTGTGCCACCATCATGTACTTATATATTGCCTTCTAAAGAGCTTTTATTTTTTCATGTACATAAACTAAATAAATATGAGTCTATGCTGTAACATTCAGTACAGTGGTAGAATGTAGCAGTTGTCATTAATAGTGTGTGAATGTAAAGACATCTGTGTTTGAATTGTTTCCTTTTTGATGGTAAATTCAGGTTTTCATTGTGTTGTAATACATATATATGGTATTTGTAAAGCAAGGCAATGTTACAGTCTTGTGTTACATATGTTACCACTTAATATTTAAAATAAAGGTAGCTTGACTTTCCAAGACACTGATTTTTAAGGGCTTTAGTCAGCCAGCGTTGCTGATGGGCATATGTTATATCACTGATGTGTTGGGAGGAGATGAGATTTTTTTAGTAATTAATGTCTTTGGGGGAAAAAACTACTCGAATTACCATAAAGCATCATTTGATGGCATTTCAGGCACCTAAAATGAAAACATTGAAAAATTTCCTGCTTCTTTTGGATATAAGAAATGTCATTTTCTATTAAAGGTTTTTCATTGTATCTCACTTTAATGGTATGCAAGGTAGAGACTAAACTTTTAAGTTAAAAAATAATAATGGGCACAATTTATAGTTTTGAGAAATAGAAACTAAAGTAATAAGTACTTTATTATTGGGGGAAAATAACTTTAAATAAGAACTTTATTATTGGAAAGGAAACCCAAAACTTGATATGAGAAGAAAAATATTTCTGGGGAATTCTCTGGCGGTCCAGTGGTTAGGACTCTTTGCTTCCACTGCAGGGGGCACGGGTTCGATCCCTGGTCAGGGAACTAAGATCCTGCATGGTGTGGCCAAAAAAAAATTCTGATTCTTTAATGAATAGTGCAACTAAGTGAAACTGTTCTGATGACTTATTTACCCACCTTTAGGTACGATAATGAAGTACTCATTGTGGTAATTATTTTACTGTAAACTCAATCAGATGCTGGCTAACATTGCTACATTTTGATGTTGTTCATTGCTGATGATTTTGCAGCCTATCCCTCGGCCAGATCCTGTGCAGAATAATGAAGAAACACATGATCTAGTGCTGAAAACCAGATTAGAAGAAAAAGGTGAACACTTAGAGCAAGGACCCATGATAGAACAACTTAGCAAAATGTTCTTTACTACTAAGCACCGTTGGTATCCTCGTGGACAGTAAGTTCTATTTTCTTCTTCAACTCTCACTGAACACTAAAGAAATACATAACTTTCCTTCTATTAACAAACTTCTGAGGTTGTACTTTGCATGAAGGAATTAACACCCAGTATGATCACCTATTAAATTGTATTTTTAAATCTACATATATAGAGTAGCTAAAATGAAATAGTACTTCTTTTCCTTTATTTTAGTGGGGGAGTTTAACCAAAGCTTTCAGGGAATTTTGCAAGAGTTCTTGAAAATTTTTCCATTCTGTGATGTAGTCATTTTATGTATTGTTTTTATTCATCTTCTTGATGAATACTTGATCTTGTCCTCAGCCCTCTATCCATTTATTTAACAGATTTTGAGTTATTGCAGAAAAAATTGGGGTACAGCAAATGATTGGGCAGTATATATATTTTTCAGTTCCTTTAGGAACTACAGTTGCCCCTCTGTTTCCAAGTACTCACATTTTATTACATTGATTCTTACCTCGTATCTAACTCTGGCTTTAATTTGTTTACTTCTTTTGATTCTTATTTCTTTCATATCTATCTTATTCCCTACTAAACTAAGAAACTAAAACTAAGAAGTGGCTTTTTAAAATTGTTTGTTTGAGCAAACTTTGTTTTTATTCACTTGTTTTATTCACTTTGCTTTTATTCACCCAGTAACTAGCACTGGGCTGGCACATTTATGGCAAGACATGCTTATGGAATTAATGAATATGCAGTCATTGAGCTGCTTGAAGTGATGGGTGATCAAAAACACAATTGTTGTTTGTAAGTTGTTTATAGTCAAGGAAGGAAGATAGTAGAGTAAATAAACAAATCAAGAGATTGACATTTGAAGGATGGTTAGGAGTTAGCCATGGAGAATGGGGAAAAGGCTTCACAGGCTGAGAACAGTATGTCATAGAGTAAGCTGGGGAAACTGCAAGTAGTTCAGCTTGGATGGGACCCAGAATATGAGGAGGGAATGTAAGAAGGGTCTTATGAAGGATTTTGTGTTGTGCTGAGGAGTTTAGGTTTTATTTTCATTGCCAAATTCTAAGAATCAAACTGACATCCCCGAAGTTTATGCATTAGGAAATCCTTAAGTAGGTTCTGTATTTGGGATAAGGTGATGCATGGAAAGATTGGAGTCAGAGGGACTTGCTGTGAAACTGTTACAATAGTCCAGGTGAAATTTGTTGAAGATCTACATGAAAGGACCAGCAACGGGAACAGAAAGGGGGAAAGTTAAAGAGAGGACTATGTTTAAGAACTTTAGTTAACAGCAGTGGTTCACTGCACTTGATGTGGGTAGGGAGAGATAAGGAAGAGGTAGGAGACCTCTCAAGTTTCTGACAGAGGTGTTCAGGTAGATGGTGGTGCCACTCATACAAGCGGGGAAACAGTAGAGGGTGAGGAATATAAACCTATCGTTGGTTATGTTGAGTCTGAAGACTCTGTGGATCATCTGGTGGGGAGCAATTCTGAAAGCAGCTGCATGTATGGACCTGGAGCTTGGTTTATTTTTTTAGTTTCTCTTTAGAAGGTACTTTCTCCCTTATCTGTAGTTACAATAGAGATTCCTCAAGGCTCTGTCTTATACTCCATGTCTTGCTAAAATTTGTTCTGAGAGCTTCAATTACATTCATTATATAGATGACATGCAACCTGCTCCATTATACATTTTTTAATTTCCTCAGCCTTATTCCCAATGTCATTGTTCTTAGAATATTACTAACTAGATATCTGTCCAAACTTTTAAATTCATTACAACAAAACACAGCTCTTCTTTTCCTGTCTTAAAAAGCCCCTCCCTTAATAATCTTTCCATAATAAAAGTGATATTTCTGTATCAATTTCCCAAGGAAAAAATCTGTGATTTTTTTTGGCCACTGTAGTGCCTTTTTTTTTTTTTTAATAAATTTATTTATTTTATGTGTTTATTTTTGTCTCTGTTGGGTCTTCGTTGCTGCATGCGGGCTTTCTCTAGTTGCGGCGAGCGGGAGCGGGCTTCTCATTGTGATGGTTTCTCTTGTTGTGGAGCACGGGCTCTAGGCGCGCGGGCTCAGTAGTTGTGGCACATGGGCTCTAGAGCACAGGTTCAGTAGTTGTGGCACACGGGCTTAGTTGCTCCGCGGCATGTGGGATCTTCCCGGACCAGGGCTCGAACCCGTGTCCCCTGCATTGGCAGGTGGATTCTTAACCACTGTGCCACCAGGGAAGTCCCCTGTAGTGCCTTTTTTTTTTTAAGGTAAAACAATATTTGTTTTTATTTATTTGTTGAAGTACAGTCAACCTACAATGTTACATTATTAGTGTACAACATAGTGATTGAATATTTTCATAGATTATACTCCATTTAAAGTTAATACAAAATAATGGCTATATTTTCCTGTGTTGTGCAATATATCCTTGTTGTTTATTTATTTTATACATAGCAGTTTGTGTTTCTTAATCCCATACATCTATCTTGCCCTGTCCCCTTTTCTCTCCCCACTGGTAACCACTAGTTTGTTCGCTATTTATGTGAGTCTTCTGTTTCTGTTTTGTTATATATATTTGTTTGTTTTACTTTTTAGATTTCACATATAAGTGATAACATAGAATATTTGTCTTTCTCTGTCTGACTTGTTTCACTAAACTTAATACTGGGAATCCCCTGGTGGTCCAGTGGTTAGGACTTCACGCTTTCACTGCTGAGGGCATAGGTTCAATCCCTGGTCAGGAACTAAGATCCCGCAAGCCACACTGCGTGGCAAAAAATAAATAGATAAATAAAACTAAAGTTTTAAAAAAAACCCATAATACTAGCTAGGTCCATCTACGTCGCTGCAAATGGCAGAATTTCGTTCTTTTTTATGGCTGAGTAATATTCCATTGTATGTATTTACCGCATCTTCTTTATCCATTCATCTCTTGACCACCATAGTGTCTTTCAATTTCTGCATCTGTTTTATGTCCGCTTCCTTGATTTTTCTTTCTTATTTAGTATCCACTTTGTTTATGCATGCAGTCTGGGTTTTTCCCTCTTTGTAATTGTAAGTTAGGTTATGGGAAAACAAATTAGCAAGCCATTATATAGCCACGTATCTAAATCACTGCTGTATTCTAAGATTTCTTTCCATGATTCATAACATTGTTCATGCTTATCTTTTATTTCTGTCCCATTAGGTAGATACTTTAGTTCAGGCCCCACCTTGAAATTTTTCTATAATGGCTTTCAGTACCTGTTTCTTTCCTGCATGTTTCATGTTGCTGCAGTTTTTTTTGCCATCTTTTGTTCATAACCAAATCGCTAAAGTTATGAAAATCCTCTGTAGATGTGTAACATGAAGGGGGCAAGACTGAAGGCAAGAAGACCATTGGGGAGTCTTAGAACCAAACATGTTATCTCCAGACATTTTTGTCTAGTACCCCACCTATGTTTAATCTTATTACTTATTTAATCTTATTACTGCTAATTAGCTTTGACTGCTAATTAATTTAATCTCTATGGTATGTCTTGTCCCATCAGGATTTCTAGGCACTTTCAGTTATAAGCAGACTTTAATTAGACACAATTGATTATCCCAATGTCTCTCCTAATGAAGAGTTCAACAGAAGAACTCCAGATGCTAGCTTATGTATATAAAGAAAATTTTAATCTGTAGGCATTATCCTTGTGTTACATCATCTTTCAAAATTTTAAATAAGCTAATGTGTGATTACTGATACTCAACAAGTATTTATTTGGTATCTACATATATATATTTTGGATTAACGTAAGCCATTTTCAAATGTTGGTTTCTAGATGTTAGCACCTCTTAAACATCAGGCAGTATATAGAAGGATGTTTTACTAAATATTTCACAATTTTAAAGTTATAACAGAAGAATGGGACCCATTATGAATTTAATAATTAGAGATATATAACATATTTTTAAACATTTTTTAAAATTTATTTTTATTTATTTTTGGTTGCATTGGGTCTTTGTTGCTGTATGCGGGCCTTCTCTAGTTGCGGTGAGCGGGGGCTACTCTTCGTTCCGGTGCACGATCTTCTTATTGCAGTGGCTTCTCTTGTTGTGGAGCACGGGCTCTAGGTGCGTGGGCTTCAGTAGTTGTGGCACACGGGCTCAGTAGTTGTGGCTTGCGGGCTCCAGAGTGCAGGCTCAGTAGTTGTGGCGCATGGGCTTAGGTGCTCTGCGGCATGTGGAATCTTCCCGGACCAGGGCTCAAACCCATGTCCCCTGCATTGGCAGGTGGGTTCTTAACCACTGCGCCACCAGGGGAGCCCCCTATAACATCTTCTTAAATATGTTACTGAAAGCTATAAAAGCTTGTTTAAAAAATATTTTTAAACAATTCAGAAGTATTTAAAGTATAAAATAAAAATCTTTTTTATACCTACTAATGCCCTATTCCCCATAGATGAACACTGTTAAACTCTACCTATGTGAATAGCCCAACCTCATATTATACTCAGTTTTGTGCTTTTTGAACTCCAATAAAGTAGAACACTTTTCTGAGAGTACAAGTTTTTGTTAAAGAGGCCAGACTGACTCAAATCATCTTGTCTCTGCTACTTACTAGGTAGTTATTCAATCTTATTATCTATTAAAGAAAATAGAAATAATAATGCCTAATTCACTTGGTGGTTTTGAGATAAAATATAATCATTTAAGTTAAGCACCTGGCATACAGTATATGTACAGTAATAATGTGGTAATGATAATTATTAACATTGTCTCCTACTCATAGTTTTTCTTATTCTTTTAGAAGCATCTTTTTTTTTTTTTTTTGACTGTGCCACTTGGCTTGCGGCATCTCAGTTCCCCGACCAGGGACTGAACCTGGGCCATGGCAGTGAAAGTGCCAAATCCTAACCACTAGACCACCAGGGAACTCCCTGAAGCATCTTTTCTTAAATAGGCTCTTTTGAGGTATAATTTACATACTTCAAATTTACCAGTTTTAAGTATACAACTTCATGAGTTTTGACAAATGTTTTAAGTAAAGCATTCACCAGTTTAAGTACACAGTTCGATGCGTTTTAACAAATGTATACAGTTGTATAATTGTTACCGAAAATGGGGGTCCGGCTACTTGCCACTCAAAAGCCAATAAAGAGGCAAGGTTAGTGGAAAGGAAAGTTTGCTTTATTTTGGAGGCTGGCACCCAGGGTGGGGGTGGTTTACTGCTGCCTGTCCAAAGGCTGACCCCCTCCCCCCCACTGACTCTCAGTGGGCAAAAGCTTTTATAGACAGAGGGAGGGAGCTACATGCAGAAACAGCACAGTCAGCTCTGACAGTCATCTTGAAATTGGTTATCAGTGGTCTGGCCAGCATCATCTTGATTGTTTTAAGTACAGTTAATCTTCAGTTCCAGGGTCGGTTTGGTCCCATTTCTTTGAGGCCAGCTCTCGGAATTGTGGAAGCTTATGTCATGGCTACAGTCTGGTCATCATGTAGTTAACTTCTTCCTCCTGGTGGGGGTTTTAGTATCTATAAGACAGCTCACAGGATATGGCTTAGAATATTATCTATAGCCCTTGAAGAGGAACTAAAGGTCCTTGACTACGCTTAATGACTAAACTTGTCTTGTTGGGCTGTTAGTCTTGTTGGGCTGTTTTCCTTTGTTTCTGCATTTTCTCACTTCTCTGATTAAACTTATTCTTTGGCTTAAGTTTTTCCACAGACATAAGGCAGGCTGAGGACATGGGGGGAAAGGACCATAGCATCCTGCTACATTTCATAATCACTACTACAATCATAATATAGACTATTCTCATAACTCCAGAAAGTTCTTCCATGCCCTTTTGCAGTCAGTTCCCTCCCTATAACCCTCACCCTGGGCAATTACTTCTCTGCTTTCTATCACTTTCTAGAATTTCATGGATTTCTAGAATTTCATGTTTTACCCTTTCTAGAATTTCATGTAAATGGAATTATACAGTACGTAACCTTTTGTGTCTGACTTATTTCACTATGTACAGTGCTTTCAAGATTCATCCATGTTGTTGTGTATACCAGTAGTTTGTCCTTTTTTATTTCTGAGTAGTATTCCCTTGTATGGATAGACCACAGTTTGTTTATCTATTAACCAGTTGGACATTTTGGGTTCTTTCCAGTTTTTTGGCTGTAATAAAGCTGCATAAACATTCGAGTACAAGTCATTGCATGGACATGTTTTTATTTCTCTTAAGTAAATATCTAGGGGTAGGATTACTTGGTCATGTGATAAGGACATGTTTAAATTCATGAGCCACAGTTAAAGTGGCTGAACCATTTTACATTCCCACTTAGCAGTGTGAGAGTTCTAGTTGCTCTACATCCTTCCCAACACTTGGTATCATCAGTTTTTAAAATTTCAATCATTGTGTTGGGTGAATAGTAGTATTTCATTGAGGTTTTAATTTATGTTGCCCTAATGAATTACTAATCATTTTGAGCATCTTTTCATGTGCTTATTGGCAATGCATACATTTGTTTTCTTGTTTTTTTTTGTTTCTTGGTTAAGTATCTGTACAAATCTTTTGCCTATTTTTTAAAAAGCAGATTGGTTTTCTTATTAAGGTGTAAAACTTGTGGATCAAAGTCCTTTATGAGACAAATGTTTTGCAAGTATTTTCTTCCCTGTCTGTGGCTTGCTTTTTCATGTCCTTAATAGTGTATTTTGAAGATCAGAAGTTTTTTGATTTTGGTGAAGTTCAGTTTACAAATTTTTCAGGCTTTTTGCATCCTACTTAAAAAATCTTTGCCTAACCTAAGGTCACTAAGACTTTCTCCTATGTTTTCTTCCCAAAGTTTTATAATTTTAGTCTAACATTTAGGTCTATAACCCATTTAGAGTTAATTTTTATGTATGGTGTGAGGCATAGGTTGGGGATCTTTTTTTTTTGCATACGTATATCCAGTTGTCCCAACACCACTAGTTGAAAATATTATCTTTCCCCATTAAATTGCCCTAACACTTTTATTGAAACCATATATGTGGGTCCTGGACTCTATTTTGTTCCATTAATATATGTTCATCTTTGGAATACCACACAGTTTTGGATATTATTACTAAAGTCTTGAAACCACGTAGAGTAAGTTCTAATTTTGTTCTTTTTTAAAAAGTTGTCTCAGCAGTCATAGGTCTTTTGCATTTTCTTACAACTTTCAGAATCAGCTTATCCGTTTCTACAAAAAGCCTGCTGGTATTTTGAAGGAGATTGCATTCAGTCTCTAGATCAATTTCAGGAGAATTGATGTCTTAACAGTATTGAATTGTCCCATCGATTAAAATAGTATATTTCTCCATTATTTAGGTCTTTTAAAAAATATCACTTAACAGTGTTTTATAGTTTGCAGTGTATGAGTATTGTACATTTTTTGTTAAATTTATCCCAAACATTTTGTATTCTTTATGCTATTGTAAATAGTATTTTTAATTTAAATTTTCAGTGGATTATTATTCATATGTAGAAATACAGTGGATTCTTGTATACTGACATTGTATCCTGTGATCTTGAGATAATTCTAGTAGCTTTTTTTTTTTAATTTAATTTAATTTTTTTTATACAGCAGGTTCTTATTAGTTACCTATTTTATACATATTAGTGTATATATGTCAATCCCAATCTCCCAATTCATCCGACCCCCCCACCCGCCCCCTGCTTTCCCCCCTTGGTGTCCATACGTTTGTTCTCCACATCTGTGTCTCTATTTCTGCCTTGCAGACTGGTTCATCTGTACCATTATTCTAGATTCCACATATATGCGTTAATATACGATATTTGTTTTTCTCTTTCTGACTCACTTCACTTTGTATGACGGTCTCTAGATCCATCCACGTCTCTACAAATGACCCAATTTCGTTCCGCTTTATGGCTGAGTAATATTCCGCTGTATATATGTACCACATCTTCTTTATCCATTCGTCTGTCAATGGGCATTTAGGTTGCTTCCATGACCTGGCTATTGCAAATAGTGCTGCAGTGAACATTGGGGTGCATGTGTCTTTTTGGATTATGGTTTTCTCTGGGTATATGCCCAGTAGTGGGATTGCTGGATCATATGATAATTCTATTTTTAGTTTTTTAAGGAACCTCCATACTATTCTCCATTGTGGCTGTATCAATTTACATTCCCACCAACAGTGCAAGAGGGTTCCCTTTTCTCCACACCCTCTCCATCATTTGTTGTTTGTAGATTTTGTGATGATGCCCATTCTAACTGGTGTGAGGTGATACCTCATTGTAGTTTTGATTTGCATTTCTCTAATAATTAGTGATGTTGAGTAACTTTTCATGTGCCTCTTGGCCATCTGTATGTCTTCTTTGGAGAAATGTCTATTTAGGTCTTCTGCCCATTTTTTTTTTTTTTTTAATTTATTTACTTTGGCTGTGTTGGGTCTTTGTTGCTGCACGCAGGCTTTCTTTAGTTGCGGCGAGCGGGGACTACTCTTTGTTGTGGTGGGTGGGCTTCTCTTGTTGCAGAGCGTGGGCTCTAGGCGTGAGGGCTGCAGTAGTTTTGGCACTTGGGCTCAGTAGTTGTGGCTTGTGGGCTTTAGAGTGCAGGCTCAGTAGTTGTGGCGCACAGGCTTAGTTGCTCCGCGGCATGTGGGATCTTCCTGGACCAGGGCTCGAACGTGTGTCCCCTCCATTGGCAGGCAGATTCTTAACCACTGTGCCACCAGGGAAGCCCCTTCTGCCCATTTTTTGATTGGGTTTTTTGTTCTTTTAATATTGAGCTGCATGAGCTGTTATATATTTTGGAGATTAATCCTTTGTCCGTTGATTTGTTTGCAAATATTTTCTCCCATTCTGAGGGTTGTCTTTTCATCTTGTTTATAGTTTCCTTTGCTGTGCAAAAGCTTTTAAGTTTCATTAGGTCCCATTTGTTTATTTTTCTTTTTATTTCCATTACTCTAGGAGGTGGGTCAGAAAAGATCTTGCTGTGATTTATGTCAAAGAGTGTTCTTCCTATGTTTTCCTCTAAGAGTTTTATAGTGTCTGGTCTTACATTTAGGTCTTTAATCCATTTTGAGTTTATTTTTGTGTATGGTGTTAGAGAGTGTTCTAATTTTATTCTTTTACTGTAGCTGTCCTGTTTTCCCAGCACCACTTATTGAAGAGACTGTCTTTTCTCCATTGTATATCCTTGCCTCCTTTGTCATAGATTAGTTGACCATAGGTGTGTGGGTTTACCTCTGGGCTTTCTATCCTGTTCTATTGATATATATTTCTGTTTTGTGCCAGTACCATATTGTCTTGATTACTGTAGCTTTGTAGTATAAAGTCCGGGAGCCTGATTCCTCCAGCTCCGTTTTTTTCCTTCAAGATTGCTTTGGCTTCTAGTAGCTTTTTAATATGTTCCTAGGAGTTTTCTGCATAGATGATCATGCCATCATTGAATAAAGACAATTTTACTTCTCCTTTTACAATCTGTGTGCTTCTTATTTCTTTGTCTTGTCCTATTGCACTGCTTAGGACCTTAAGTACACTGTTGAGTAGAAGTGTTGAGTGTGGACATCATTGCCCTTTTCCCAGTTTTAGTGGGTCTTTAAACATTAAGTATGGGCTTCCCTGCTGGCACAGTGGCTAAGAATTCACCTGCCAATGCAGGGGACATGGGTTTGAGCCCTAGTCCGGGAAGATTCCACATGCCACGGAGCAACTAAGCCCGTGCGCCACAGCTACAGAGCCTGTGCTCTAGAGCCCGCAAGCCACAACTACTGAAGGCCATCCACCTAGAGCCTGTGCCCTGCAACAAGAGAAGCCACCGCAATGAGAAGTCTGTGCGCTGCAATGAAGAGTAGCCCCCGCTCACTGCAACTAGAGAAAGCCCGCACACAGCAACAAAGACCCAATGCAGCCAAAAATAAATAAGTAAATTAAAAAAAAAATCATCTAAACATTAAGTACAATGTTCAGTATGGATCTTTTTTTTTTTAATAAATTTTATTTATTTATTTATTTATTTATTTTTGGCTGAGTTGTGTCTTCGTTGCTGTGTGCGGGCTTTTCCTAGTTGCGGTGAGCGGGGGCTAGCTACTCTTTGTTGCGGCGTGTGGGCTTCTCATTGCGGTAGCTTCTCTTGTTGCAGGCACAGGCTCTAGGCACGCGGGCTTCAGTAGTTGCAGCATGCAAGCTCAGTAGTTGTGGCTCACGAGCTCTAGAGCGCAGGCTCAGTAGTTGTGGTGCATGGGCTTAGTTGCTCTGCGGCATGTGGGATCTTCCTGGACCAGGGATCGAACCCGTGTCCCGGGCATTGGCAGGTGGATTCTCAACCGCTGCGCCACCAGGGAAGCCAGTATGGGTCTTTTTGTAGATGCCCTTTATCAGGTTGAGAAGGTCCCTTCTATTCCTAGTATGGAGAGTTTTTATCATGAGTGGGTGTTGAATTTTGTTTGATGCTTTTCCTTTATTTTTTAAGATGAACATATAGTTTTTTTGTTTAGTCTTTAATATGATGGATTAAATTGAATGATTTTAAATGTGAACCAAACTTTCATTCCTTGGCTAAACCCCAGTTGATCATGATATATTATTTTTTTAATGTATTGTTGGTTGTGATTTGTTAAAATTTTGGGTAGAATTTTTACATCTTTGTTTTTAGGGATATTGGTCCGTATTTTATAATATTTTTCCCTGGTTTTGGTATCAAGTAATGCTTGTATCTTAGAATGAGTTTAGAAGTATTCCCTCCTCTTCAGTTTTTTTGCAAGAGTATTTGTAGGATGGTTATTATTTCTTTCTTAATGTTAGAATTCACCAGTGAAGCTGTCTGGGTCTGGAGTTTTCTTTGTGGGAGGATTTTTAACTACAAATCCGATTAGTGTAGTCAATAGCTAGGGCTATTACTGTAGTCAATAGCTAGTTTGTTTCGTCTTGAGGGAACTTCGGTAGTTTATATCAAGGTATTTGCCCATTTCATCTAAATTGTATATTTGTTCATATTTTCTCATTCTTTTAATATTTTTATAATCTGTAGTGAACTCACGTTCCTTATTCCTGGCATTGTTATTTTGATCTTTTTGAGAACCAGCTATTGGTTTAATTGATTCTATTGTTTTTCTGTTTTTTATTTCATAAATTTTTTGCTCTGTTATTTTATTCCTTCAGCTTATTCTGGGTTTAATTTGTTCTTTTTCCGGTTTCTTAAGGCTTATTATTTGGAAGTCTGTCTTCTTTAAGCATTTAATGCTATAAATTTCCCTTTCAGCACTCTTAGCTACATCCCAGAAATTTTGATACGTTTTGTTTTTCATTCACTTCAAACTATTTTCTAATTTCCCTGTGATTTCTTCTTTGACCCAAGAGCTATTTAGCAGTGAGTTAATTTCCAGATGTTTTGAAGTTTTCCAATATCTTTTTAAAAAATATTTATTTATTTATTTATTTTGGCTGCACTGGGTCTTAGTTGCGGCATGCGGGATCTTTAGTTGCGGGATCGTGGTGTGTGAACTCTTGGTTGTGACACGCGGGTTACTTAGTTGTGACACGTATGTGGGATCTAGTTCCCCGAGCAGGAATCATACCTGGGTCCCCTAAATTGGGAGTGCAGGGTCTTACCCACTGGACCACCAGGGAAGTCCCTCCAATATCTTTCTGTTCCTGGTTTCTAGTTTAATTCTGTTGTGATCACGAAACATACTTTGTATGGTTTCAGTCTTTAAATTAATTGAGATTTGTTTAATGTCCCAGATTAATGTCTGCCTTAGTGAATGTGTATTTGAAAAGAAAGTGTATATTGTGCCATGGCTGGGGGTAGTTTCCTAAAAATATCAATTAGGTCTACTTGGCTGGTGGTAGTGTTCAAGTTTTCTACAGCCTTACTAATTTTCTGTTTATTTAATCAGTTATTATGAGAGGAATGTTGAAATCTGCAACTGTAATCACAGATTTTTCTGTTTCTCCTCCCAGTTCTGTTTTGTCTTCATATATTTTGAAGCTCTGTTATTAGGTATATATTCATTTCTTATTGTTATATTCTCTTGATAAATCGACACCTTATCTTTATGAAGTGTTCTTTTTTATTTCCACTGATATTTCTTATTCTGAAATCTAATTTGTCTAGTATTAATATAGCCTGTTCAGCCTTCTTTTGATTAGGGTTCGCATGATATATCTGTTTCTATTCTTTTACTTTTAACCTACATGTGTCTTTATATTTGGAGTGTTTTTTTTTTTAACATGGTATAATATTTACTTATTTATTTATTTTTAAATTTTTTAAGTTTTTATTGGAATATAGTTGACTTAGAATATTGTGTTCGTTTCAGGTGTACAGCAGAGTGAATCATATATGTGTGTGTGTGTGCGCACATCCTTTTTCAGATTCTTTTCCCATATAGGTTATTACAGAATATTGAGTAGAGTTCCCTGTGGTATACAGTAGGTCCTTGTTAATCTATTTTATATGTAGTAGTGTGTATATATTAATCCCAATCTCCTGATTTATCACTCTCCCCCATGTTTCCCCTTTGGTAACCATAAGTTTGATTTCGAGATCTGTGAGTCTGTTTCTGTTTTGTAAATAAGTTCATTTGTATCATTTTAAAAATTAGATTCTACATATAGATGTGCTATTATATGATATTCTTTCTCTGACTTCACTTAGCATGGTAATATCTAGGTCCATCCATGTTTCTGCAAATGGCATTATTTCATTCTTTTTTATGGCTGAGTAAAAGTCCATTGTATATATGTTCCACATCTTCTTTATCCATTCCTCTTGTCGATGGACATTTAGGTGGCTCCCATGTCTTGGCTATTGTAAATAGTGCTGCAGTGAACATTGGGGTGCATGTATCTTTTCGCATTACGGTTTTCCCCAGATATATGCCCAGGAGTGGGATTGCTAGATGATATGGTAGTTCTGTTTTTAGTTTTTTAAGGAACCTCTGTCTGTTCTCCATAATGGTTGTACCAGTTTACATTCCCACGAACAGTGGAGGAGGGTTCCCTTTTCTCCACACCCTCTGCAGCATTTATTGTTTGTAGATTTTTTGATGATGGCCATTCTGACCAGTGTGAGGTGATACGTTAGTGAAGTTTTGATTTACATTTCTCTAATAATTAGTGATGTTGAGCATCTTTTCATGTGCTTTTTGGCCGTTTGTCTGTCTTTGGAGAAATGTCTATTTAGATCTTCTGTCCAATTTTTGATTGGGTTTTTTGTTTTTTGATATTGAGCAGCATGAGCTGTTTGTATATTTTGGAGATAAGTCCCTTGTTGGTTGCATCGTTTGCAAATATTTTTTCCCATTCTGTGGGTTGTCTTTTCATTTTGTTTATGGTTTCCTTTGCTGTGTAAAAATTTTTAAGTTTAAAGCGGGTCTTTTTTAATGAACAGAATATAGTTGGATTTTGCTTTTTTATCCAATGTGACTTCTCATTTCAGTGTCAAGTCATCTTAAGTGCTTTCTGTTTTGATTTTCAGGACTTTCACTGTTCCTATGCCATTTGCTCTTAGCTCACTTTTTTCATGAAATTTAATTTGATTATAGTCACTTTGAATAGCTACTACCCCTATTAGCATAACTATATGCAACTATATTAGATATTAGATATCTGTTATTAGAGATCTATTAATGTTATATTTGTGGGTAATTTTTTGTTTTCATCACCTGCTCTCGATTATTCTGTCTTTATCAGGAATGCAACTTCTGTTTTGTAGTTTTCCAGAAGACCTCTAATACAATATCTTTAATACAATGTATGTGTGTTAAGTTACTGTCTGATGGAATATTATCTTACCTAATTATCTTCACAGCTTCTTGAAGGTGTTCAGTTTTTCTTTGAGACCATACTTTATGCTAGTCTTTGGGTTGGTCCGCTGGTAAATTTCCCAGTGATTCTTGGAAGTTTTATTCCCAGAGTTCAGCTATCAAGTCATGTGGATTTATCTAATTTCCATTTTATCTAGGTAGGTCACCTGTGGATTAAGATGTTCTTCATTATCAAATTGTGAATCAAGGTCAGCAGAGGCTTTATGATCCCAGGGTGTTGCCCACCTCATCCAATCCCGAACCTACCTGCGTTTAATTATTGGCCTCACCCAAGGTGGGGTGGACTGAGAGTATAGGTAGTATGACTATACAGAATTGATGCTGAAATAGTCTAGTAGGCAGTAAACACTGGAGATTAGATTATCTCAAGTCTGGAGATCGAAGGTTAAAATTGTTACCACTAAATTTATGATTTGGGTATTACTGTTTCCTAATCCTGGTGATCCTATTTGCTTTAGGATGGCAATTCAAAGAGTCTTCTTAGATTTAGGCTTTATACTGAAACTGGGTACTAGAACTGTTTGAATTTTTAGTGTGAGAGATGAGTGGTGAGGAAATCCAGGACATTGGGTTTGAGGTTAAATTGAACTTTTAGGTCCCTGCTCTCTGCCTTTGCCTGAATGACTATTTTTATATTCAGTTGTGCAAAGGTTGATTTAAAAAAATAGCATATGTAACCATGAGGCTCCTGCTACTTCCTGTTTGATGATATTACAGGTGATGAAAACAAATTAAACTATCTTAGCCACTACATTATAATTTACCTGAAGTAATGGGGCTTCAAACATATTCTTTGAAAGGTGCTCCTTATGCAAATCAATTTTTTTGTACTCCTGTAGCAATTTGCATTAGATATCTCCTCTGTAAATAGTTGCTGGGGACATGATTCTGATTTGTTTTGCCTTTCTCTGCAGTCCCTGAGGTATCTCCTGTTGGCCTCTAGTGTTGCCAGTACTCAGGAAGCAGGACGTATCAGTGCCCTCAGTTGCCAGCATCTGGGTACAAGCTCTTTTTCCTTTTTTCAGTCTTCCTCAATTGGCATGAAAAAAATAAAGTCAGTGGAGCATTCCTTCCATTATAATTCTTTGCAAAATACATCATTTTAGCAATATTGCAGAGTTCCTAATGGTTTTGTTTGAGTTTTCCATTATTTTTCTCATTAATTCAACCTTAATAAGTTTGTTGAAACTTTTTATGTACCCAGAGTTCATATACTATCTTGGTTTCTCTTGCTGATTGCATATCATTTCCCTTATCTCTAAATTTCTGAGTTTCCCAAGGATCAGTCCTTGGTTCTCTTCTCTTTTCTGTCCCATTCCCTAAGACAGTGATCTCATCCAGTCTCATGGCTTTAAATACCATCTGCATTGGCTCGCAAATCTATCTCTTCCTGTCCCTTCACCTCCAGACCTGTATATCCAGGGGCCTACTTATTTAATGGACATCCCTAACTTAATGTGTCTCTAACTGAGCTTTTCGTGGTCCCTCACAAACCAGCTTCTTTTGCAGCCTTCCCTGTCTCAGTTAATGTCAGTTCCATTGTTCTAGCTGCTTGGGCCAGAAATCTTGGTGCCATTTTTGACTTTTCTCTTTGTCTCACACCCAACATCTGGTGTATCAGCAAATCCTGTTGGCTCTATCTCCAAAATGTATCCAGATTTGACCATTTATCACCATTCCCTCTGCCATCATCCTGGTACACGCCACCATCTTTTGCCTGGTTCATAGAAGTGGCTTTCTAACTGGTCTCCCTACTTCTGCCTTTGCTTCCCTGCAGTCTGTTCTTAGCACACAGCCATAGTAATCCTGTTAAAAATTCCATTAGGTCTTATAATTTTTCCGTTGAAAACCCTCCAACAGCTTTCCATCTCACTTAGAGAAAAGCTATAGGCCTTAACTATTATCTACTAGAACCTATGTGATCTGACCCTCTTTTACCTTTCCACTCTCATTTCCTACTATTCTCTTCCTTCTTCACTCTGTTCCAGCCACATGACCTCTTTGCTGTTCCTTGAACATGCCCTTCCTTCTACCTCAGAGCCCTTAATACCTGCTGTTTACTCTACATAGAATACTTTTTCCTGCTGATATCAGCAAAGATAGCTGCCTTACTTCTTTTGCGTTTTTACTCACTGAAGCCTTCCCTGGTCAACTTGTTTATCTTGTTTTTCTATCTAATACACTGGAATGTAATCTCCATGAGGGTGGGGATTCTGTCATGTTCTGTGTACCACAGAAACCTTAGCACCTAAAAATGGTGCCTGGCATGTGGTAGATGCTCCACACATTTAAAAATGAATGAATAAATGAATGAGCGAATGATTCTGATTTTCATAATATCTCTTAAAAAAGAAAATAGCTAACATAACTCCACTAAATGTAAAGTTATGTTGAAAGAAAGAAGGATGGAAGGATTGAAAGAAGTCTGGATAGAAAGTAAGAAGGATCTGGAAAGTAATTCTAAATTTCTGAAATATAAAGCAATTCTATAAATGTATGAATAGCTGCACGACTTTATTTAAAGGACTACTTTAATATTTTTCCATGGAGGCAACAAAAATTAGCTACCACCATGAGTAGGAGACATTTGAACATCTAGCTGCGTTGTGAACCAGGAGGTGAAGTTCTATCTTGGACTAAGAACTGTAGACAAATCTTTCAGATATCACTGAGTCATTGTGTAATTTAAGAAGGGTAACAATATGTTTTGGTTTGCCAGGGACAATCTCAGTTTAACTCTTTTGTTAATTATTAATAGAGTGGGTTTTTATTCTTTAAAGGATCCCAGTTTGGATGATAAGTTATAAGGGCACCCTAAAATTCAGGTGCTTGCTTCTGAGTGATTATAGCATATATTGACATTCATGCATGATAAGGAATCTGTAAATGCTGTTTAACATTTATTGAGCATATTTCAGAGTTCGACTTTGTTAGGTTTAGGGCTGTCAGGGTCTCAAGCATTTTCAGTCAGTCTTGGGTAGTGAAAATGGTTGAGCATTGTAAGCTGAATCACATTTTTATAGGATAAATGCTTAGATTTTTAGGGCCACAGACTTCATTGAGAATCTGATGAAACCTATGAATCCACTTCCCAGAAAAACACATATACAAAATTTTTATAAATAATTTCAGGAAGTTTGTGACTTCCCAAACACCCCTATTGTGGTATCTAACTGCTTTGAGAGAACACCTTTCAGGGATACTATTGCACTAGTAAAACCTCGATTATCTGGCACATAACTGGAACCCTTAAGAAAACCATAATTTTCTCAATGCCAATATAAGTACATGTAGAAATGTTTATTTAGATAAGTGATACTATGCTATATGTATTATTCTACAACTCAGGGTTCCATGTTAGTATATATAGATGTGCTTCATTTTTTTAAGTTAATTTCTGTATTTTACAATTTGTCAAAAAATCAATATCAAAAAACAGTGTATAGGAAAGTTGCCTTATGAAATCTTAAGATAAGCAAAAAATACTGAAGATCATCTTTTTTTTTTTTAATTCATTTATTTATTTAATTGGTTGTGCCAGGTCTTAGTTGCTGCAGGTGGGCTCCTTAGTTGCGGCTCGCGGGCTCCTTAGTTGCAGCATGTGGGCTCCTTAGTTGCAGCACGTGGGCTCCTTAGTTGTGGCATGTGGGCTTCTTAGTTGTGGCATGCGAACTCTTAATTGCAGCATGCATGTGGGATCTAGTTCCCTGACCAGGGATTGAACCCAGGCCCCCTGCATTGGGAGCACAGAGTCTTATCCACTGCGGCACCAGGGAAGTCCCCCCAGATCATCTTAATCACAACAACTAAAGCGCATAAGAACATGTCTTATCATTTATGGTGTAGAAATCTTTACATTGAATTTCCACACTAGCAAAAAAAGTTAAAAATTAGCTCAGACCAACTTGCAAGATTCTGGCCTTAAGGGAATTTTTGAAGAGAATTCATCACCGAAAGCAAATGTACTCTGTGCAGACATTTTCTTAACTCAATAAAGAAAATAAGGAAATGTTGAGAAGAAAGAAGAATTCTCCATGGCGAAATCACTTAGTCACTGCTAGCAATGCATTTTATTTCTCTTTTTCTTTCTATGCATAAATTTTATTAGTATGCGTAAATTTTTACATGGTTTTAATCATACTGTATATATAAATTTGCATCCTGTATCATCCCTTTCCCCATTAATATTTTAATATTAAAATAGTTAATATTTTAACTGCTTACTTATTGCTTTAGGATAGATTTCCAGAAGAGGAATTACTAGGTCAAAAATTACGATTATTTAAAAAAATTTTTTTAAATATTGCCACACTGGTTTTCAAAAGTGTTTTACTGATTAATACTTTAAGCAGTTGGGTCTGATACTGCTTGTTTCACCATACTCATACTTGGATTGTGCATTATAATTTTAAAAATATTTGTGATTGCAAAAAGAAGTAAAAACGTTTCTTACTGTTTTAATTTGCATTTCTTCCATTTTTGTGATATTGCACATTTTTCCATATACATATTACTAATCATATTTTATTATTAAAACGTGATCTTGCAGCTTTAGAGGCCTCCATTTAGAGCTGATCATCCCCTTTTGAATAAAACTTTAATAGAGCACGTTCTGCATGTTCACAATGTTTAAGGAACAGTCATCCAGATTGCCATGTTGAAACTACCTCAAGATCTGAAAAAAGACTTTCCAAATGCTTAATTAATAGAAGACAATTTTCACAGCAGGAAAATGTGACTTATTATTAAGAGATATCTACCTGAGTTGTGTCTAAGTGTGTGTGTGTGTATTAGATTTCACTGATTTTTTTGAATACCAGTAAACAGCAGGGTAATATAAATTTGATATTTCTATCAGAAACAGTTAACTTTTATTAAAATAATCTTATCTTAAATATTTTCTTCTTTTCAAGGTATCATAGACGTCGTAGGAAACTGAATCCTCCAAAAGACAGATGATATTGAGGTTTTCAGGAATCAAAGAGAAATGTTATCCTGCGTCTCATTTGCCATTTGAGAAAATACAATTGGGTATATTCACTAATATGTTATATAGTAAAATAATAAAATGTCTTCTCATATATTAGAATGTATTTCTTTATATATATTAAGTAATTCTGGATTTCACATTCTTATTTACAGAAGCCTATTTTTATTTTCCTTTTGAGTTATTAAAGTCTACTATTTATTTTTATGTGCCTAGTATGATTAAGTACTTTTACATTATCAGCCAAATAGTAGTATAAATATGATTAATAAAAACGTGCATGATTCTCCTGAAGATTTTTAAACTGCCTTTGAAAAGAAACTCATGAGATCCACAGAAAAAATAGATGTTATGTTTCCTTTTTTGTGGCTCTAGCAAATAATTAGTTACATTTTAATCAGTTTCTACTACCTGCTAGGTCCTTAGTTTACATTATTATTAAATTCTCACAATAATCCTTTGAAGAAAGTGCATCATCCCCATTTTATAGATAAGGCTAAGTGACTTGAAACCTACCTACCTAGCAAGTGGGAGAGCCAGGATCCAAACTGTCCAGAGCCTTTTTTACAAGGCATCACTATGACAAGAGGTGTTTTGTTTCACCCAAGAATGTGCTTTCCTAGAAAGAATATTATTCATTTTGAGATTTTTTTTCTGGCTGTCTTAAAAATTATGCTTGCTTCAGAGCACATGCAACTCTGTGATTAAAATGTTAATATTACTAAACTAGTCTTACAAAAATGTTAATAGTATATTCTGTTGATTATCCCTACCAGCTTATATATGATCCTTAATAGCATTGATGCCCCTGTGATTTCTATTTAGGAGGTGAGGAGTCTTTCTTAAGAAGGTGAAAAGGTGCTTTATTCAAACTTGTGCAATATTTGTGATATTTTAAAATTTGGTGTGAAAAATGATTTCACATTCAAAGTCTATTGCTTAATCTAGTTCTTTGAATAAAGGAAGGTGAAGGGGTCAAGTGTTGAGTAAAATGTAAGGAATAGTGAATAGGAAAGAGTAAAGAAAATAATAATGGCCACCCTCTATTACAGAAAGGAAGTGTTTTTAAGTGGTTTATGCTCTTTTCATTAATATATTATTCATTTGGGGGGAAAGATCAAAGGAAAAACAAGTCAATAGAATTTGATCATCAGAAATATTAACTGGCTGTGTTTGGTGACATAGCTTCGAAAATAGTTTTTTTTCTGGTTGATTTATATCCAGAGTTTTACAAAGATTGAGATATGCCATGTTATAAAAGTAGGAAGAATAAAAACTAAATTAATTAAATAACAAATTTTCTTCTAAGTACAAGGATCTACTAAATAGAGATTGTTCAATTGTAAGATGCCCAAACCACACATTCACATGTCAGTGCTTTGGAGAATTAACTTAGTTTTTGTTGTACTGGAAATATAGTACATTGTAGTTAACACTGTAGTTCCTGGAATTTTGGTCTTCACGAGTTGCTGAGTAAGTACGTATTTCATCACCACTATCACTTCCCCTGTGCTTTCTCCACCTCAGAGGAGTAACCTATTATCCACTATGACTAACACTTTATGAAAGGTCAGTTTGTTTTTTTCAGAAATTTAAAAAGTACATAAAGCCTGATGCTTCTTTAAATGGAATAAATTTAGCTTCATGAAAATCTTACTACCCAGTTCTTACTCTCTTATTTCCTTCCATTGGTGAGGTGGATTAACACACTTCAAATTGATAAAAAGCATTGTCAGTGAAACCACCAGAGGGCACTCTCACATAGGGTTTAATTTGAACATTCCTCAACCAAAGGATAGTGACTTAACACTTAACAGACAATATGTGGATTTCTTTAGGTAAGAATGACTAGTAGAGTAAATGACCTAGTGAAATTAGGTGAGGCCGTTATTGTATTCATTCTACTGATCTAGTCATTAAGCATTTATTGAACCCCTACTGCATATGGAGAGGCATTATACTTTTTGCCAGGCCAATAACAAAAAATGGACCCTTCTTAAGGAGCATAGTATCTACTTAACTAGTATCTATTGAGCTACTTAACTTTTCTAATGACGTTGCTTTTTCTTTTTTTTTTTTAATTAATCTTTGGCTGGGTTGGGTCTTTGTTGCTGCGCGCGGGCTTTCTCTAGTTGCAGCGATGGGGGCTACGCTTCGTTGCGGAGCACGGGCTTCAGTAGTTCTGGCACACGGGCTCAGTAGTTGTGGCTCGCGGGCTCTAGAGCACAGGCTCAGTAGTTGTGGCACACGGGCCCAGCCACTCCTGATCATGTGGAATCTTCCCAGACCAGGGATCGAACCCATGTCCCCTGCATTGGCAGGCGGATTCCTAACCACTGCGCCACCAGGGAAGTCCGACGTTGCTTTTTAACCATGAGTATAATACATCATTATTTTTTTAAATTAGAGACTAAATAAATAGAAAATAAAATTACCCATAATTGCCCCAGCTAAAGATAACACTAACATTTTTGCTACCTTTCTTTCTTGTTATTTTGCTGCATAAATATATTTCAAAAATAATTGTATTTATTATGCATGTTGTTTTATAACTTGCTTTTTCACTTAATATCATGAATTTTTTTTTGCCATATCAGTAAATACTCTCATTTAATGGATTCATATTATTTTATAATCTAGATTGTCATAATTTAATTAACTCCATACTGTTAGACATAATCGTTGTTTCTGTTTGTTCCCTGTTAAGAAGAATGCTGTTATTAACATCCTGGTAGATACTTTTTCTTTTTATTGAAAGCCGTTTTATTTTTTAAAAATTTTATTCTAATATAGTTGATTTACAATGTTGTGTTAGTTTCAGGTGTACAGCAAAGTGAATCAGTTATACATATATATATCTCCATTCTTTTTTCAGATTCTTTTTCTATATAGTTTATTACGGAATATTGAGAAGAGTTCCCTGTGCTATACAGTAGGTCCTTGTTAGTTATCTATTTTATATATAGTAGTGTGTATATGTTAATCCCAATCTCCTGATTTATCACTTCCCCCCATGTTTCCCCTTTGGTAACCATAAGTTTGATTTCAAGATCTGTGAGTCTGTTTCTGTTTTGTAAATAAGTTCATTTGTATCATTTTTTAAATTAGATTCTACATATAGATGTGCTATTATATGATATTCTTCTTTCTCTGTCTGACTTCACTTAGCATGGTAATCTCTATGTCCATCCATGTTGCTGCAAATGGCATTATTTCATTCTTTTTTATGGCTGAGTAAAATTCCATTGTATATATGTACCACATCTTCTTTATCTGTTCCTCTGTCGATGGACATTTAGGTGGCTCCCATGTCTTGGCTATTGTAAATAGTGCTGCAGTGAACATTGGGGTGCATGTATCTTTTCGAATTATGGTTTTCCCCAGATATATGCCCAGGAGTGGGATTGCTAGATGATATGGTAGTTCTATTTTTAGTTTTTTAAGGAACCTCTGTACTGTTCTCCATAATGGTTGTACCAGTTTACATTCCCACGAACAGTGGAGGAGGGTTCCCTTTTCTCCACACCCTCTGCAGCATTTATTGTTTGTAGATTTTTTGATGATGGCCATTCTGACCAGTGTGAGTTGGCACCTCATTGTAGTTTTGATTTGCGTTTCTCTAATAGAGATGTTGAGCTCTTTTCATGTGCCTGTTGGCCATCTGTATTTCTTCTTTGGAGAAATGTCTATTTAGGTCTTCTGCCCATTTTTTCGATTGGGTTGTTTGGTTTTTTGTTGTTGTCATTTCTATCCCATTATTTTTAACCTATATGTGTCTTTATGTTTAAAGTAGGTTTCTTGCAGACAGCATATAGTTGGTCTTGTTTTCTGATCCACTCTGACAATGTCTTTTAATCGGTGCATTTAGACCATTGACATTCAAAGTGATTATTGATATAGTTGGAATACTATCTGCCATATTTGTTACTGTTCTCTGTTTGTTGCCCTTGTTCTTATTTTTGTCTTCTACTCTTTTTTGCCTTTTGTGGTTTTAAATAATAATTTTATATGATTCTGTTTTCTCTCCTTTCTTAGCATATTTCTCATACTTCTTTTTTTTTTTAATCTTTTATAGTGATTGCCGTAGAGCTTGCAATACATATTTGCAACTAAGCCAAGTCCACCCTGTACTGCTGGATTATTTTGTTATTATAAGGTTCTTGCACTACCCCATAACCCTATACTGCTTCATGGGTAGTGCAAGAACCTTATAATAACAAAATAATCCCGATTCCTCCCTTCTATCCCTTATATCATTGTTGTCATTCATTTCTCATACACAAGCGTATATATGCATAATCAAATACATCGTTATTATTTTTATTTATTTATTTATTTGGTTGTGCCGGGTCTTAGTTGCTGCCCGGTGGGCTGCTTAGTTGTGGCTCTCTGGCTCCTTAGTTGCAGCACATGGGCTCCTTAGTTGTGGCTCTCCGGCTCCTTAGTTGTGGCATGCGAACTCTTAGTTGCAGTATGCATGTGGGATCTAGTTCCTTGACCAGGGATTGAACCTGGGCCCCCTGTATTGGGAGCGTGGAGTCTTAACCACTGAACTGTCAGGGAAGTTCCAAAAAAAGTTTTTATTTCACCTTCACTTATTCCTTCTCCACTGCTCTTCCTTTCTTTATGTAGATCTGCATTTCTGACCTATATCATTTTCCTTTTCTCTAAAGAACTTCTTTTAGCAGTTTTCACAAGGCAGATCTACTGGCAGCAAATTCCCTCAATTTTTGTTTGAGAAAGTATTTATCCTTTACTTTTGAAGGATAATATTGCAGGGTACAGAATTCTAGGTTGGTGGATTTTTTAATCTCAGCATTTTAAATATTTCACTTCATTCTCTTCTTCCTTGCATGGTGTCTGAAGAGAGGTCAGATGTAATTCTTTTCTCCATTATACTTGATCAAAGTTTTTAATTAGGCATTTTTGCATGTGTGTGATTATTTGATAAATGTCCATCTTCCCTACTAGACTGTAAACTCCATGACTTGCAAAGACCCTCAGTGGGTATGTGTACCACCATGTCCCTAGAGCCTAATATGGCCTGGTACATTCATTGTACCACAAGCATCTTAATATGATTTGTAAAAGAAATTAGTGCAGAAGATTTTAACCTAAGGATTCTGTAAATGGGATTTGGGGTTGGGAGTATCTATGAAACTCCTGAAATTGTCTAGAATTTTGAGAATTTTGTATCTGTGGTTTTTCCTGGGAATAGTTTTTCAGCAGTTCCTTAAAGACTGTGTCACATTATGCCCTAGTTCTTATTTGCCTGCAGCTAAGCACATAATAACATTAGTACGGGAATGATGTTGATATGCCTGAAAGTGTGGTTTCCACATATTCTCAGAAGCAACCTTAATTAGATTCCAGCATTTTTAAGAAAAGAGGAAAACAAGACATCATGTGCCTTCATTTTGGATGGGATAATTCCATCAAGGAATATTTTTCCAGTTTCAGATGTGTATTCAGAAATGAGTCAGCTTGGATATCAGTGCATAAACACAAGAAGTTAGCAAACCATTTCTTTTGCTGAAGGCATAAATAAATGTCTCCATTGCTTATAGGCAAAGGGAATGATTCCTTAGATTTTTTTTCCACAGAAGTTCAAAATTACTTGCTAATATTTTTACCAAAATAATTTGCAAATATTCCAGTGCTAAAGACATTTTTCCCTATTACAGCTCAGCTATTAGCCCCTTACTATTTTCTAATGTGCTGTTTAACCTTTGAAAGTTAAACAGTTAAATGCACTGGGAAGAAATGCTCAGAAAGAGTATGTACTGTGTTTTCTAATTCTGCTGAAAGGCATCCACTTAGATTTAGTAACATCACCTCACATTTATATAGCATCTTCCTGCAGGAAGCCTAAAATACTTCACAGTCATGATTGCCTGAATTTTTGTTATGTTGCTTAAAAAATGAGTGCCTGTTTTTAGATGGAGAAACTGAGGCAGAATCTCACTGTTACACCTGGTAATCTCAAGTAGAACTTCATTTCAGCAGGATTGTATCTTCTGAAGTTTTATCCAGGGGCTAATCATTTCAGCAGATTTTATTAAGCACCTACAGAGTTCAAGCCACTGTGGATTCAAAGATGAGATCTCATTCCTGATTGATAAAATATCTTGCCCAGACCTTCTCTTCTTTCCCCTCTACTCAGAATTCACCTCTTCCTCCTCCATAACCCAAAACACATTTAATTACTACTATACTACCACTTTAGTTTGTATTGAATTAGAGCAAAGTTTGTGGTTAGTAGCATGGTCAGTGTGATCATTTGAATTGCTCCCATTGGCCTTTTCCATCATTGCCATCCAGGTATAATTACCACCATTAGGATCATAGAAGATAGCATAGTAGACCTGAAAGAAACCTTAAAGATGATTTTTGGGCACAGACTGATTTTACAGATATGAGAACAGATTCAGCAAGACTAATTGACTTGCCCAAGATCATATATCATGGCAGAACCAACCAATATCGTCGTCCTTTTTTTTTTTTTTTTTAGATTAATTTATTTATATATATTTTTTATTTTTGGCTGCGTTGGGTCTTCGTTGCTGCGCGTGGGCTTTCTCTAGTTGCGGCAAATGGGCTTCTCATTGTGGTGGCCTCTTTTGTTGCGGAGCATAGGCTCTAGGTGCGCGGGCTTCAGTAGTTGTGGGCTCGAGGGCTCCAGAGCGTAGGCTCAGTAGTTGTGGTGCATGGGCTTAGTTGCTCTGCGACATGTGGGATCTTCCCGGAGCAGGGATCAAACTCTTGTCCCCTGCATTGGCAGGCGGATTCTTAGCCACTGAGCCACCAGGGAAACCCTAAGGATGTTTTAATGTGTATATGTATGTATACACCTACTGATGAAATTTGCCTCCAATAGCAGATGTGCCCAGTGGTATACTAGTAAAGGTTTAACAACTGGCTCTGATTGGGAGTGCTTGCCAATTTCCATGGTGTAAATACACTCATCATGGCTGATTTAATCTACCAGTGGTTTAACAACTGGCTCACAAAATTTCTGAAAATTTAATAATTGGATCTCACAGGTTGGTGTGAACCAGCTCTAGCATTCCACTGGCTGTGCCCCTGAAATCATACACTTACTATTAAAGCATTAGATTATTTCCTCACTCATACTAGTTGTCTATTCAGAGACACTTTACCTTATTTTCTGATTAATATTTCCAGGGAGAAATAAACTATTCCTTATGTGGCAGCTTCAACCTTCACTTTCAGTTTCTTTTAAGGATTTAATGACTTGTTGATAAGTGTCTAAAATTACTTGGTCTGTCTTTTAAGAGAACTTTGTATGAATCCTTGAGTATTTGTCATCTATTGGTAAGTTACAAATTACCCCAAAACTCATTGGCTTAAAACAACAACTTAGTTCACAGTTCTTTTGGGTACTCTTCTGGTGTAGGCTGGGCTTATACATCTGAAGTTATTAATTGGGTTGATGAGACTGGCTAGTCTTGGATGGCATCATCCATATGTCAACAGCGATTGAATGGCTGTCAGCTGGGGCAATAAGAGGACCTTTGTGTTTCTCACTATCCAGCAAGCCAGCCCTGGTTTGTTCACGTGGCTTCAGGGTCTCAAGGGTACAAGACTGGAAGCTGTAAAGTCTCTTAAGGCCAAGCCTTTGAACTGGCTCAGCATCACTCCACAAGGCCATCCCAGGTTCAGGGAGTGGGGAAAGAGACTCTGCCTTTTGAAAAGAGAAGCAGCAAATATGATGGCCATTCCATCACAATAGGAATCATTAATCTTAACTGATTTACTTTTGCGTTTAGATCATCATGTGTCTGTAGGACAGAGCTGAATGCACATGGTATGGTTGGCTCTTAGTAAGAAATTGAAATTTTCTTTCCCAATGTCCAAAAGAAATTCAGACAATTTCTTTTACTTATAAACCAGCTCTCCTTGAATGATCACGCACTGATATGCTCAATAACTGATAATTTCCTTCAATTAAACCATATATTTTAATACTGTTTTCCACACACACTGGTTAGCTGAGGGTGGGGTGGGGGGGGGTGGGAGAGAGCTAAACAATAAGGCAGCATGGTCTGCTTAACAATTGGAGGCCAGAATAAGATGTTAAGTACTCAACTGATGAATTGAATACCATCATTCAAGTTCAGGAAAAGAAGCAGTCACTGAGGATTAGATTAGTTGGGGAAGATTGCTTCTTGGAGAACCATTTTTTAAATCCACCTTATTGAGGTGTTATTTACATACAATAAAATGCACATATTTAAACATAGGGTTAATGACCTTTGATAAATGTATACACTGATGTAACTGCCACCACAATCAAGATAGAGAACATTTTTAAAAATTGAAGTATAGTTGATTTACAATATTAGTTTCAAGTATACAACACAGTGATTCAAATTTTTTATAGATTATAGTCCATTTAAAGTTATTATAAAATATTGGCTATATTCCCTGTCCTATACTATATATCCTTGTAGCATATTTATTTTATACATAGTAGTTTTTACCTCTTAATCTCCTACCCTTGTCTTGCCACTCCCCTCTCCCCACTGGTAACCACTAGTTTGTTCTCTGCATCTGTGAGTCTGTTTATGTTTTGTTATATTCATTCATTTCTTTTACTTTTTTAGATTCCACATATAAGTCATAATCTACAGTATTTGTCTTTCCTTGTCTGACTTATTTCACTAAGCATATTACCCTCCAGGTCCATCCATGTTGTTGCAAATGGCAAAATTTTATTCTTTTTATGGCTGAGTAATATTTCATTGTGTGTGTGTATATATATATATATATATATATATATATATATATATATATATATATATATATATATATATGCCACATCTTCTTTTTCCATTTACCTGTTGATGAACACTGAAGTTGCTTCCATATTTTGGCTATTGTAAATAATGCTGCTGTGAACATTGGGTGCGTGTATCTTCTCCACGGAGTGTTTTTGTTTTCTTAGGATATATACCCAGGAGTGGAATTGCTGGATCATACGGTAGTTCTAATTTTTAGTTTTTTGAGGAATCTTCATACTGTACTGTTTTCCATAGTGGCTGTACCAATTTACATTCCCACCAACAGTGCACAAGAGTTTCCTTTTCTCCACAATCTCGCCAACTCTTGTTATTGGTGGTCTTTTTGATGATAGCCATTCTGACAGGTGTGAGGTGGTTTCTCATTGTGGTTTTGATTTGCATTTCTCTGATGATTAGCAGTGTTGAACATCTTTACATGTGCCTGTCAAAGAGTGTTCTGCCTATGTTCTAGGCGTTTTATGATTTCTGGTTTTACGTTTGAGTCTTTAATCTGTTTTGAGTTTATTTTTGTATATGGTGTGAGAAAACATTCTGACTTCATTCTTTTACATGTAGCTGTCCAGTTTTCCCAGCACCACTTGTTAAAGAGACTGTCTTTTCCCCATTGTATATTCTCGCCTCCTTTGTTATAGATTAATTGTCCATAAACGTGTGGGTTTATTTCTGGGCTCTGTTCTGTTTCATGTGTCTGTTTTTGTGCCAGTACCATACTCTTTTGATGGTGGTAGCTTTGTAGTATAGTCTGAAGTCAGGGAGCATGATTCGTCTAGCTCTTTTCTTCTTAAGATTGCTTTGGCAAGATAGAGAACATTTCCATCATCCCTCAGATTGACCTCTTGCCCCTTTTGCTGTCTGTCCTCCCCAACTCCCAGCCTTAGACAATCAGAGACAAGTCCAAAGAATTCTCTTTTTCAGCTTCATTGCTGACAAACATAACTAACTGTAAACAACAGAAAGCTGTGAAAGATTACATTGTCAGTGAATGTGGTTTGAAATTTTGAGTAGGAATACAATTAGATGCATAGCTGCAATGATAAGAAAACATTCTGGAGTAGTTGCTTAAATTAAGGACCTTGACCCAGAATATAAGTTAACATACCACTTCTTTCTTTCAGAAAGTCTTAGTATAAATTTGAAATTACTCTTTTTATTATGTGATAATTGGGAAACATCATAAAGAACTATGATTTCATGCTGAGATATGATGGTTACCTGGGGGAAAATTCTATTGAGTATATTTGAATATTGAACATCATTGCAAGAAACCAGCTTGGTCCCAACTTTTTAGATATAAACTGGCCAGCTAGAGTTATTAATTTGTTTGATATCTTCAGAATTTTAATCTTCAGAATTTGTCCACTCATAGGAGGAATGCAAGGTTTTTTCAGTGGAAGATAAAATCAAAGGGCAAAAACAAAATGTAGAAGCCTGGAAGAACAGGGTTTCTACAGATTGTGATTACATGTTCCATAATTTGACAATTGTCAGTGGAAGAGGCGATTATCTTGATGTTGCACATCTGCAAAAAGTTATTATCAAACTATTATTAATTTGATAGAATGCTTTGAATTTTATTTTCCATTAAAAGAATGTCCAGACAGTAAATTCATAGATGTGGTATCCATTTATTTCATCAAAAGATGATTTAAGTTTAATTATAGACTTACAGGATACATTGTTCTAACTGGCAACTAATGAAGAATTTAAAATAAAATTTGAAATTACAGGATCACTCCCTTCATTTTGGACAAAAGTTAAAAATGAATAGTTTGAGCATGCTGAAATTATTTTAAAACCTCTTTTCCATTCCCATCATCATCCCTTTATAAACTCAGTTTTTTTTTTTTATGGTATGAGCCATAGGTGTTTTTTTTTTTAAACTCAGTTCTTTCTTATGAATGATATTAAAACATCTCATAGAAGTAGTTTAGATGTACATCATTCCCTGAAAGTACCATTGTCGTCAATCCAACCTGGATTAAATTTTTTTTTTTAATAAATTTATTTATTCATTTTGGTCTGCATTGGGTCTTTGTTGCTGCGCGTGGGCTTTTTGCTAGTTGCGGCAAGTGGGGGCTACTCTTCGTTGTGGTGTGCGGACTTCTCATTGCGGTGGCTTCTCTTGTTGCGGAGCACGGGCTCTAGGCACGCGGGCTTCAGTAGTTGTGGCTCACGGGCTTAGTTGCTCTACGGCATGTGGGATCTTCCATATCAGGGCTTGAACCCATGTCTCTTGCATTGGCAGGCAGATTCTTAACCACTGCGCCACCAGGGAAGCCCTGTTGTAGATATTTTAACAAGAAAGAAACAAGCTCATTTGTCACACGGTGTTTTAAAATATTAAAACTTTAAAATATTAATATGCAAGGTATTTATTCAAAGTATGCATATATTGGGCTAATCTAGAAAACTGCTAATTCACTCAATTTTTTTCAGTTACAATTGAAGAACAACAAAATGTTAATAGTTATAGAAATTTTCTTTATTAATCCTAAATGTACATGTTCAATGAACAAGTTTATATTCTTTTTTATTTCCTTTATGTTTGTTCTAATTCTATTTATTAAAATTTAAGTTTATATTCATTGAATTAGGTAATAAAACTTTTGAGCTTCTACTTTTAATTTTTTTCTTTTCATTCTACTAATTTAGTTTTATTATAATTTATAAAAGTATTGGACCACAATGGATTAAAAAAACTGTACCTTTATCACAGATGGTTTGACAACTCCTGTTTTATAACATTCTTTCCAGACAGTTATTCAGCTTTGGCTTGAACCCTTCTAGTAACCAGGAGTTCATTACCTTTCCAGGCAGCTAACTTATTATTGGACAGTTCCGATTATTAGAAAGTGTTTCCTTATACTGAGTAGAAATCAATCTTCCTATGATTTGTAATCCTCAGAATTGATCCTGTCCTCAGAACTATACAAAATATATTTAGTCCCTCCTACATATGACAGACAGCTCTTTGGATATTAGAAAATACTTGTCATATCCCTATTTTTCTTTAAGCTCCACTTTTTCTGATTATCCATATGACATGGTTTCCCTGTCCTGGTTGCCCTCTTCTGGACATATTTTTAAAATAATGTCTTTCTTAAAATGTATTACCTAGAAACTGAACTGAACATCATTTTCTTGTTCTGGACAATATACTTCTGCTAATGGTGTCAATAATGCATTGTTTTTTAGCAGTCATGTCACTCTGTTGATTTGTATTGGGTCATAAGGCATATCAAAATAGTGTCCAAATTCAGCTGATTCCTTGTGTAAAAATAAATTCTTCCACCCTTCTTAATTCCTTTTAGGGAGAAAAGAAAAGTTTTATATCAGTGCTAACCTCAGTGATTTTTAATTTTACCATTTAAATGTTAGCAACATGACTGAGAATGTAACCAAAGAAGATTTTAAGCAGGGATATTTTTAGAAACTTCATTCTGGCTAACTGGGGGAGGGTAGAGGATGGACTGGAACAGGAGCAAGAGGAAATGTGGGGTGACTGATGAAGTAATTCAGATAACGAATGATAATGGCCTGGATTAGGGAAGCAGAAAAGCAGATGGAGAGAAGGGGACAGATTCTAGAGATATGTAGGAAGTAAAATTAATAGGACTTGGTAAGAAATTTATATGTGAATGACAGAGAGTAATGAATGAGAAAGAGGGGAAAAAAGCAGCTGTTGACATCCAGAAGCTGACCTGGCATTCAGAGATAGGCCATGTTATTTTCTGTTGGCATAAGAATCTCACAGAATACCAGCATCAGATAAGATTATTCTGAGACCATCACAACATGAGACAAAACAAGTCCAGTTGATAATTTTGTCAAAGTACAGACAAAAACAGGGTCACTGTGCCATCCACAAAACACAAAACACCCCGCCCCTCTCTCGGCTAAAATGAGTGACAGCTACTTTACCAATATATAGTGCTATCCTTGCTCTGGGGCGTCCTTCCTGTAGATAAGATGTATTGAGATGCCGATCATAAAATGCCTCTTCTTTCCAACAGTGGCCGATCTAGAGCAGACCCCTGCTTCCTCAGCCCTCTCTCAAATCACTCAACCAAATCTCAAATTCTCTAATAGGTTCCTTCAGACACTCTCTTTCTGAGTCCTGGGGTTCCCTAGGCTGTGTATCCTCCTTCACTACAATGAGTAATAAATTCAGTTTGTTCAACTAGAGATGTGTTTCTGGTGGTCTCTGGCTGAAGTGCACTGACATTAAGAATAACCCCAGAGTTTCTTGGTTAGACAGTCAGATGTTGGTAGTATCGGTAATAGAAATAAAGAATACTAGACGAGATGACGAAAATGTCTTCAGTTTTTAACAGGTTATCTTAGAGATATCAGTGGGTTAACTAAGTGGAGATATCCAGGAGGCAGTTGGATGGACTTATGGTTCTGGAGCTTTAAGAGAGTTGTCTGTGCTAAATCTATCTCTCCTCTGCTACCTACACATAAATATACTTGGAAGTATATGTTTGAGAGCCATTGTTTATATAATAATTGAAGCTGTGGGATTAGCTAAGATCACCCAGGGAGGGAATAGAATGAGAAAAGTGCTGAGGACAGAACCCTAAGGAACACCTGTATTTATGAGGTGGGCAGAAAATGAGATACCCAGAAAAGACTCTTAGAAGGAGCTGTTATTGAGAAAATGACCAGAAGTTAGAGGACATGAGAGTTTTTAGAAGGAGGATGAGATTAATAGTTTTATATACTGATAAGAATTCAGTTAAGGTAAGGAGCCCTACAAGCTCTTTGACATTCCCCGTCAGTTTTGAGCGCCTCTTCATTTGCTGGTACAATAAGATGTTTCAGGCTCCTCTTGTACTTCCCTCCTCTAGCCTTGGAATCAGCCATTTCTAAGGACTCCTGTTTCCTTTGAGTGGAAAATGGTACTTAGAAACCAAGATCTTGCACACTGCTCCTTTTAAAAAGCATGTCTGTGAAGGGCTGTGGCTATGCAGTGTCACGTAGGAGAATGGAAGGACGGAGAGAGGGGGAAACTTGGCTTAGGTAAAGATGAGCAAAGCAGAGGTCTGATTATTAGAATTGAAACTTAAGGTCAAAAGCAGGTGAAAGATGATTTGATCTTGAGTCCCAGAGTGGCACATAGAACTCCAAGGTCTCCTTAAGGTTAGGATTCATTTTAGGAAATCTGGGCAGAGCTCTGACTTTCAGCAGACATTACATGATCTCAGCAGGGGAGGGAGGCCATCTGACAAGGGTGGACAGGGAGCAAAGCCTGACACCACTTGTGAAACGTTGGGGTTATCTACCTGTGCCAAGCATTTTGTCTTGGTGAGCGGTCTTTAGCATTGAAATTGTAACTCTCTACTTGTTAAAGTGATAATTATGTTTATTGGCATTAATATTCCTTATTATTAAGAAAAAAATTGGATGTTTGATGTGAACATCTCTGGTTTTGTTGACCTAGCATTTCAATCCTCTTTTTTCCGGAAAATGCTTATTTTTCTAAGACAAACATCTTGCAGGAGTCCCAACTCCTGGCCTTAGCAAATTGGACTAGAGATGAGTAACCATATCAAGTAGGGCTGATCAAAATACAGTGTTTTGGTCCTGACTTTGCAGATAACCTAAACCAGGCCAATGAGAGTCCTTCTTCAGGATTTGAAAAACTGGCCCTGGGCAAAGAGGCTTACTCCCTCCCTAAGACAAATTGAGAAGTGGAACATTCGATTTGTTTTTGGCATAATTCCTAGGAATAAAGCCGGCATAAGAGAAACAGAGATAAGGGATTAAAGGAGAAGACTCTGGGTGGTGTTTGAATCTCTGATTCCTTGTCTGTGAGGCCGAGGTGTGCCCTTGCCATCTCAGGACTATCTGAGCCTTCCAACATAGATTTTTTTTTGCCTAAGCTAGTTTGATGTGGGTTTCAGTCACTTTTTACCCAAAGAGAGAGACCTCACTCATATGAGTTCAAGTAAATCTGGGTTTAACTGACATTGTCAAAAGTTAACTTCATTTTGATAAGCATCTCAAACATCCCACCCAAAATGGTAAGAAATAAAGTGACCGTAAATGGCTGTTGTATTTTTCCTAATAAGAGTAGCAGTTGTCCAAAATGATTTTTTTCTATCTATGCCTAATATTAGAGCACCTATCCACGCAGTGTCCCAAGGATCTCTTTCTTGTTAGCAACCTTAGTTTAAATTGTATTTCCATTCCTACCTCCCCCATCACACTATTGCACTGAATGTGTATTATCTTGTCACTTTATCAAATACTTCCTTTTCTAAAGCAACAAGAAATAAATAAGTTTTGTAAGAGAAAATAATCTTTCTTTCCTTTAGTTACAAACAAGTTCCCAAGTGCCTACTCAAGCTTACACTTTCTCTAATGAAGAGTTACTTTAACAGGTTTTACTGTCTCTATTAGCTTTTCTAGTCCTTAAGGCTAAGTAGAAACCCTAATCCTTGTGTTTACCCAGACATTTGCTGAGTTCAAGGACAGCTATCCAAGCTGGTTAATGGCTATATTCTTTAAAAAGAATCTGGGTTTGGTTCAATGCTTATAATCATCCAATGCCGTCAATGGCAGTGTTAATCATTGCATTCCATCATTTTTCTTTACCTACCTCTCCTTGCAGAATCAGCCTCCAATTTTCTTCTGGGGATTTACCCTTTCCCCACTCTCAGTCTGTGAGGTCTCAGTGGCATTCTGATCCCTACATCAAGAGTGGAGCCATGACCCAGGCCCAAGACAGCCTGCACATGTGTTCCTGAGTGGGTACCTGACCTAAACCAGTGCAATTCAAGGACATTTCAAGACTTTTATGAATGCCACCAGCAGATATATTTTTTCTCTCCACTGGATATGAACTTAAGGGTCTGTGAGGCTGGCATTCCTGCAGCCATCTTATGACCATGTGGGGATTGTCTGTCTGAGAATGGAGCCGACCCAAAAGACAGGAAGCTGAGAGATGGAGAAAGAAAAACTAGGTTCTAGTTAGTTACACTGAAACTTACCTTTTGCTTAATCACAATTGAATGGATCTTTCTTTTACTTCCAACCAAGAGTCTTAACTGATGTAACAATGATGAGGTAAAATTCACTTGAATAAGAGTCAAAATTGGATAAATACATATAAATCTGAATTTTTTAGGAGCAAGATCTGAAAACAAATGAAAACTCAGAATCTATTGGCCATGACAGCTCTTCCTATAGACTTGCCAAAATTAATTGTCTAGAAAAGAGAGTAAAACATAAGAAAGCAGGCTTTGAATATTCTGAAAAATCCAACCAATTGCTTGGAATAACTGAGGGGCTGAGATTTAATCTACTGCCTTAACAATGCATTACAATGAGAACAGTTGTTCTGAGTTGTGACCATGAGACACCAGAAAGGCACAGTTATCAGAGAGTAAGATTCATAGGGTCATAGAATTTTAGGTTACTACTTAGTAATGCAGAGAAATGAACTCATGCCATTTTCAACAATATACAGATGAGCCTTGAACAACACGGGTTTGAACTGTGTGGGTCCACTTATACGCAGATGTTTTTCAAGAGTAAATACTTCAGTACTACACCATCCCTGGTTGGTTGAATCCAGGGATGCAGAACCGCTGATATGGAGGAACTGCATATATAGAGGAACAGGGTATATGGAGGGCCAACTATACATCTTATGTGGATTTTAAACTGTGTGGAGGGTCAGAGTTGGCACCCCTAACCCCTGTGTTGTTCAAGGGTCAACTGTAAATTCTTAAATAACTGAAAACTTAAATATATGAAAACAATGGTTTTCCAATCCCTTCTACTGACTAAGGCTCTATGATACAAGGGGATTTTACCATGGCTGGGCCGTCTTAGGTCTTGGGCAACATAGAAGCTTAAAAAACAACCCCAACCTCTTTTCTCCATCCTATAATTCATATGTGGGATAAATGGTCTACTTTTTAAAGTAAGCTTTGAGGAATGTCACACATTTTGATTCAAATTATTTGGGAGGAAGCATGTGAAATAGAAAATGGAAGAAATTTAGAGTTAGCAGATTTTCATTTGGATCTTATCCCTGTCCATAACTGTGTCAGCTAGCTACTAGATGTAAGCCCATGAGGGCACGGCCCAGATCTATCTTAATTCACTGATGAACACACCATGCCGAGTACATATACTAGATGCTCAATACATTTTTTTTTAACATCTTTATTGGAGTATAAATGCCTTACAGTGTTGTGTTAGTTTCTGCTGAATAACAAAGTGAATCAGCTATATGCATACGTATATCCCCATATCCCCTCCCTCTTGCATCTCCTTCCCACCCTCCTTATCCCACCCCTCTAGGTGGTCGCAAAGCACCAAGCTGATCTCCCTGTGCTATGCAGCTGCTTCCCACTAGCTATTTTACATTTGGTAGTGTTTATATGTCAGTGCTACTCTCTCACTTCGTCCCAGCTTACACTTCCCCCTCCCCGTGTCCTCAAGTCCATTCTCTACGTCTCTGTCTTTATTCCTGTCCAGCCCCTAGGTTCTTCAGAACCATGTTTTTTGTTTTTTTAGATTCCATATATATGTGTTAGCATATGGTAGTTGTTTTTCTCTTTCTGACTTACTTCACTCTGTATGACAGACTCTAGGTCCATCCACCTCACTACAAATAACTCAGTTTCATTTCTTTTTATGGCTGAGTAATATTCCATTGTATATATGTGCCACATCTTTATCCATTCATCTGTCGATGGACACTTAGGTTGCTTCCATGTCCTGGCTATTGTAAATAGTGCTACAATGAACATTGTGGTACATGACTCTTTTTGAATTATGGTTTTCTCAGGGTATGTGCCCAGTAGTGGGATTGCTGGGTCATATGGTAGTTCTATTTTTAGTTTTTTAAGGAACCTCCATACTCTTCTCCATAGTGGCTGTATCAATTTACATTCCCACCAACAGTGCAAGAGTGTTCCCTTTTCTCCACACCCTCTCCAGCATTTATTGTTTGTAGATTTTTTGATGATGGCCATTCTGACTGGTGTGAGGTGATACCTCATTGTAGTTTTGATTTGCATTTCTCTAATGATTAGTGATTTTGAGCATCTTTTCATGTGTTTGTTGGCAATCTGTATATCTTCCTTGGAGAAATGTCTATTTAGGTCTTCTGCCCATCTTTTGATTGGGTTGTTTGTTTTTTCGATATTGAGCTGCATGAGCTCCTTGTAAATTTTGGAGATTAATCCTTTGTCAGTTGCTTCGTTTGCAAATATTGCCTCCCATTCTGAGGGTTGTCTTTTCATCTTGTTTATAGTTTCCTTTGCTGTGCAAAAGCTTTGAAGTTTCATTAGGTCCCATTTGTTTATTTTTGTTTTTATTTCCATTTCTCTAGGAGGTGGGTCAGAAAAGATCTTGCTGTGATTTATGTCATAGAGTGTTCTGCCTATGTTTTCCTCTAAGAGTTTTATAGTGTCTGGCCTTACATTTAGGTCTTTAATCCATTTTGAGTTTATTTTTGTGTATGGTGTTAGGGAGTGTTCTAATTTCATTCTTTTACATGTAGCTGTCCAGTTTTCCCAGCACCACTTATTGAAGAGGCTGTCTTTTCTCCATTGTATACTCTTGCCTCCTTTATCAAAGATAAGGTGACCATATGTGCGTGGGTTTATCTCTGGGCTTTCTATCCTGTTCCATTGATCTATATTTCTGTTTTTGTGCCAGTACCATACTGTCTTGATTACTGTAGCTTTGTAGTATAGTCTGAAGTCTGGGAGCCTGATTCCTCCAGCTCCGTTTTTCTTTCTCAAGATTGCTTTGGCCATTCGGGGTCTTTTGTGTTTCCATACAAATTGTGAAATTTTTTGTTCTAGTTCTGTGAAAAATGCCATTGGTAGTTTGATAGGGATTACATTGAATCTGTAGATTGCTTTGGGTAATAGAGTCATTTTCACAATATTGATTCTTCCAATCCAAGAACATGATATATCTCTCCATCTGTTTGTATCATCTTTAATTTCTTTCATCAGTGTCTTAGAGTTTTCTGCATACAGGTCTTTTGTCTCCTTAGGTAGGTTTATTCCTAGGTATTTTATTATTTTTGTTGCAGTGGTAAATGGGAGTGTTTCCTTAATTTCTCTTTCAGATTTTTCATCATTAGTGTATAGGAATGCAAGAGATTTCTGTGCATTAATTTTCTATCCTGCTACTTTACGAAATTCATTGATTAGCTCTAGTAGTTTTCTGGTAGCATCTTTAGGATTCTCTATGTATAGTATCATGTCATCTGCAAACAGTGACAGCTTTACTTCTTCTTTTCTGATTTGGATTCCTTTTATTTCTTTTTTCTTCTCTGATTGCTGTGGCTAAAACTTCCAAAACTATGTTGAAGAATAGTGGTGAGAGTGGGCAACCTTGTCTTGTTCCTGATCTTAGAGGAAATGGTTTCAGTTTTTCACCATTGAGAACAATGTTGGCTGTGGGTTTGTCATATATGGCCTTGATTATGTTGAGGTAGGTTCCCTCTATGCCTACTTTCTGGAGAGTTTTTATCATAAATTGGTGTTGAATTTTGTTGAAAGCTTTTTCTGCATCTATTAAGATTATCATATGATTTTTATCCTTCAGTTTGTTAATATGGTGTATCACATTGATTGATTTGTGTATATTGAAGAATCCTTGCATTCCTGGGATAAACCCCACTTGATCATGGTGTATGATCCTTTTAATGTGTTGTTGGATTCTGTTTGCTAGTATTTTGTTGAGGATTTTTGCATCTATGTTCATCAGAGATATTGGCCTGTAATGTTCTTTCTTTGTGACATGTTTGTCTGGTTTTGGTATCAGGGTGATGGTGGCCTTGTAGAATGAGTTTGGGAGTGTTCCTCCCTCTGCTATATTTTGGAAGAGTTTGAGAAGGATAGGTGTTAGCTCTTCTCTAAATGTTTGATAGAATTCGCCTGTGAAGCCTCTGGTCCTGGGCTTTTGTTTGTTGGAAGATTTTTAATCACAGTTTCAATTTCAGTGCTTGTGATTGGTCTGTTTATATTTTCTATTTCTTCTATGAATTTGTCCATTTATTCCAGGTTGTCCATTTTATTGGCATATAGTTGCTTTTAGTAATCTTTCATGATCCTTTGTATTTCTGCAGTGTCAGTTGTTACTTCTCCTTTTTCATTTCTAATTCTGTTGATTTGAGTCTTCTCCCTTTTTTTCTTGATGAGTCTGGCTAATGGTTTATCAATTTTGTTTATCTTCTCAAAGAACCAGCTTTTAGTTTTATTGATCTTTGCCATCGTTTGCTTCATTTCTTTTTCGTTTATTTCTTTTTTTTTTTAAATTAATTAATTTATTTATTTAGGCTGTGTTAGGTCCTCGTTTCTGTGCGAGGGCTTTCTCTAGTTGCGGCAAGAGGGGGCCACTCTTCATCACGGTGCGCGGGCCTCTCACTATCGCGGCCTCTCTTGTTGCGGAGCACAGGCTCCAGACGCGCAGGCTCAGCAATTGTGGCTCACGGGCCTAGCCGCTCCACAGCATGTGGGATCTTCCCAGACCAGGGCTCGAACCCGTGCCCCCTGCATTGGCAGGCAGATTCTCAACCACTGCGCCACCAGCGAAGCCCTTTCGTTTATTTCTGATCTGATCTTTATGATTTCTTTCCTTCTGCTAACTTTGGGGTTTTTTAATTCTTTCTCTAATTGCTTTATGTGTAAGGTTAGATTGTTTATTTGAAATATTTCTTATTTCTTGAGGTAGGATTGTACTGCTATAAACTTCCCTCTTAGAACTGCTTTTGCTGCATCCCATAGGTTTTGGGTCGTCGTGTTTTCATTGTCATTTGTTTCTAGGTATTTTTTGATTTCCTCTTTGATTTCTTCAGTGATCTCTTGGTTATTTAGTAGTGTATTGTTTAGCCTCCATGTGTTTGTATTTTTTACAGTCTTTTTCCTGTAATTGGTATCTAGTCTCAGCATTGTGGTTGGAAGAGATACTTGATACGATTTCAATTTTTTTAAATTTACCAAGGCTTGATTTGTGATCCAAGATATGGTCTATCCTGGAGAATGTTCCATGAGCACTTGAGAAGAAAGTGTATTCTGTTGTTTTTGGATGGAATGTCCTATAAATATCTATTAAGTTCATCTTGTTTAATGTGTCATTTAAAGCTTGTGTTTCCTTATTTATTTTTATTTTGGATGATCTGTCCATTGGTGAAAGTGAGGTGTTAAAGTCCCTTACTATTATTGTGTTACTGTCGATTTCCCCTTTTATGGCTGTTAGCATTTGCCTTATGTATTGAGGTGCTCCTATGTTGGGTGCATAAATATTTACAATTGTTATATCTTCTTCTTGGATTTATCCCTTGATCATTATGTAGTGTCCTTCTTTGTCTCTTGTAATAGTCTTTATTTTAAAGTCTATTTTGTCTGATATGAGAATTGCTACTCCAGCTTTCTTTTGATTTCCATTGGCATGGAATATATTTTTCCATCCCCTCACTTTCAGTCTGTATGGGTCCCTAGGTCTGAAGTGGGTCTCTTGTAGACAGCATATGTATGGGTCTTGTTTTTGTATCCATTCAGCTAGTTTATGTCTTTTGGCTGGAGCATTTAATCCATTTACATTTAAGGTAATTATCAATATGTATTTTCCTATTACCATTTTCTTAATTGTTTTGGGTTTGTTTTTGTAGGTCTTTTCCTTCTCTTGTGTTTCCTACCTAGAGAAGTTCCTTTAGCATTTTTTGTAAAGCTCGTTTGGTGGTGCTGAATTCTCTTAACTTTTGCTTGTCTGTAAAGCTTTTGATTATTCCATCAAATCTGAATGAGATCCTTGCTGGGTACAGGAATCTTGATTGTATGTTTTTCCTTTTCATCACTTTAAATATGTCCTGCCACTCTCTTCTGGCTTGCAGTTTCTGCTGAAAGATCAGCTGTTAACCTTATGGGGATTCCCTTGTATGTTATTTGTTGCTTTTCCCTTGCTGCTTTTAGTATTTTTCTTTGTATTTAATTTTTGATAGTTTGATTAATATGTGTCTCAGCGTGTTTCTTCTTGGGTTTATCCTGCCTGGGACTGTTGGCGCTTCTTGGACTTGGGTGGCTATTTTATTTCCCATGCTAGGGAAGTTTTCGACTATAATCTCTTCAAATATTTTCTCAGACCCTTTCTTTGTCTCTTCTTCTTCTGGGACCCCTATAATTCCAATGTTGGTGCGTTTAGTGTTGTCCCAGAGGTCTCTGAGACTGTCCTCAATTCTTTTCATTCTTTTTTCTTTATTCTGCTCCCTGGCAGTTATTTCCACCATTTTATTTTACAGCTCACTTTTCCATTCTTCTGCCTCAGTTATTCTGTTATTGATTCCTTCTAGAGTATTTTTAATTTCAATAATTGTGTTGTTCATCACTGTTTGTTTGCTCTTTAGTTCTTCTAGATCCTTGTTAAATGTTTCTTGTATTTTCTCCATTCTGTTTCCAAGATTTTGGATCATCTTTACTGTCATTACTCTGAATTCTTTTTCAGGTAGGTTGCCTATTTTGTCTTCATTTATTTGGTCTTGTAGGCTTTTACCTTGCTCCTTCATCTGTAACATATTTTTTGTCATTTTATTTTATTTTTTGATGGGTTGTGTTGTATTCCTGTCTTACTGGTTGTTTGACCTGAGACGTCCAGCACCAGAGTCTGCAGGCAGTTGGTTAGAGCTGGGTCTTGGTGCTGAGATGAGGACCTCTGGGAGGCCTCACTCCAATTGATAGTCCCTGGGGTCTGAGGTTCTCTGTTAGTCCAGTGGTTTGGACTCAGAGCTTTCACTACAGGAGCTTGGGCCCGACCTCCAGCCTGGGAACCAAGATCCCGCAAGCTTTGTGGTGTGGTAAAAAAAAAAAAAAAAAGAGGGCTTCCCTGGTGGCGCAGTGGTTGAGAATCTGCCTGCCAATGCAGGGGACACAGGTTCGAGCCCTGGTCTGGGAAGATCCCACATGCCGCGGAGCAACTAGGCCCTTGAGCCACAACTACTGAGCCTGCGCGTTTGGAGCCTGTGCTTCGCAACAGGAGAGGCCGCAATAGTGAGAGGCCCGCACATCGCGATGAAGAGTGGCCCCCGCTTGCTGCAACTAGAGAAAGCCCTCGCACAGAAACAAAGACCCAACACAGTCAAAAATAATAAATAAATAATAACTAAATTTTTAAAAAAAAGGAAGAAAGAAGGAAAAGAAGGAGCAGTATAATATCAAAGAATAAAAAGCAAAATAAAATTAGAAAGATAAAAAATATATTAGGAAAAATAAAACTATAATTGAAACAACTGCAAAAAGGTCAAATAAAACCACAACAGAAAAAAAATAAATAAAAGGGGGTGGGAGAACAAGCCAAAAGGAGAGAACAATAACAAAGTATAAAGAATAAAATAAAATTAGAAAAATAAAAGATTTATTAGGAAAAATAAAAATATAAAAGAATCAACAACAATGAATCAACAAGGTAAAACAGAACCCCAGTCTAAAAGAGGAAAAAAGGAAAAAAAAAAAAAAGCCTTGGCTATGGGGGTGGAGTTTTGGCAGGGGTGGAACTTAGGCAGGAGCCGGGGCCTAGGTGGGGCGACGTTCAAGCGTGGGGCGGGGCCTCTGCTTAGGAGCTGTGGGGAAGGGGAGAGGCAGCCGTGGAAAGGAGGCCCTCTGGAGTGTGGAGTTCCAGAGTTTGGAGGTAGGGCCCTGCGTGAGGGTGTGTGGGTGGGGTTTGGGCCCAGCACGTTGGAGGGGGTCTCCGAGTGTAGAGGTGGGGCCCTGGGTGGGGGTGTAGGGGCGGGGCTCGGGTTCTGCGGGGCAGGAGGGAGGCTCCAAGGGCAGAGCATTAGGCCCAGGAGCCCAACAGGCTCCCCAGTGCCTAAGTGGACAGGGAAAGCGCTGGCCCCGTTCCCTTCCGTTCCTTCATGCCCCTCCCCCACCATCTCCCCCAGGGTCCCCCCCATTGCCGCTGGACCCCTAACCGTGGGTGGGTCCCACTGGGTGTAGGAACTCCTCCCATCCCCCCAGCCACCCCTCAGGGGTGCCAATCCAAGGTCCGGCCTTTACTTTTGCTCCCCCTTCCCTCCCTCCCAGTCCCTCAGGCAGGACCCGCACAGCTGGAGGGGGCCTAGGTGGGCAGAGGATCAGACCTGGGATCTCAGCAGGTTCCTGGGGACCCGAGTGAGCAGGGGAAACCTGGCCATGCTCCCTTTTGATCCTCTGCCCTCCCAATGGTCCCCCAGTTTCCCCCTTTGGGTGTGGGATCCCTTCCCCTCCCCCAGCCGCCCCTCAGGGGCGCCAGTCCTGTCCCACCTCCACTTCTCCTCCCCCTTCACTCACCCCACACCCCACATCCTACCCAGTTGCTGGGGGTTCCTCCCATCCCCTTAGGTGTCTGTGGTCCCCCACCAGTGCCTGGTAGCTGCCCTTACATTTTTTTGTTAAATAAATTAATATATGGATTTTGCATGAGTCCCTTAGTTTTTCTTATGTTATTTAGGCTAACTGGTGCAACAACATCAAAACGTCAGTGCCTGGACAGAGGAAGGGCTTATTTCTCATTACTGCTATACTCTCACTTGGGTCAATTTCACAATGGGAAAAACATCTCTGCTCCACAGAGTCATTCAGAGACCCAGGCTCCTTCCAGTGGGTGGCTTCACCATCCCTTGAGGCCGCGAACTCCTCTACTGGATCCCATGCATCTGGATGCCAGGCAAGGGAGAAGAGAAAATGTGAAGAGAGGATTGTATGGTGGGTCAGCCCTAAAGGAGGGGGCTTCTGCCATATTTCATTGGGCAGAAACTTAGTTCTCTGCTGCTCTACCCCTCCAACTGCAAGAGAGCTAGGAACAGTGATCTAGTGACGCACCCTAGAAGAAGAAGAGAAACTCATACATCAGTAAGAATTCACTTTCTCTGCTTCACTCTCTGAGCCCCAACTTCTGAAAAGAAGAATTAACAATTGCTATTTGTCAACACTTTATGGGGATTTAATGAGGCAATAAATGTGGAAGTACTTGGTAAAGTGCTAATCAAATGTTAGTTATGAATATTCCTGGGTAATTTAGTCCCTTTACTCCTGCTTTCATGGGTGAAATGTATAGGCTGAAATGCCCTCTAAGAATCCTTTCCAGCTCTAAAATGCTTAGCTTCTGTGGTTCTTTTAAAGCTTCAGCAAGCAAGTGCCTTTCTGACTTTGTGGTGGTGCCTGGGATAAGCCCTTTAGGATCCTACAACCCAACCGCCTGTCCCCAAACCCTCTTTGATTGCTATAATATTGCCTGTGTTCTTTCTGAGACATAAGCTGACTCAGTCTTATCTCATTTTAATTCTGTTCATTCCAACTATGGGTAAAAGATAAATTTTGCTTCCTGTTGCATCAGCAAGTTGTAGCCCGTTAGATTCTTAATTTCAGAAGAAAATTGTAGATGGGGGAATAGAATCCAAGAAAGCATTCTACAGATTTGAAATATTAAAAACAAACAGGATTACTTTAATCCTGCCTTGAAAGATTCTGTGTAATAGAATTGGTTCAATCTACTGCCTTTGTGGTTTCTTCAGTCTCTTACCCCAGCTTCCCAACATTTTTCTCCAGCTAAATTCCCTTTGTGGTTCATTGACAACTGTTTTGCACAACTCCTAGAGGAGGTGAGCAAGGAGAAGTCTGAATTCTCCTCTGTTAAGGACAGAATATGCATTGATGATATGCATTGATGCTCGGGGGTATTCCAGCTTCTAGGTAATTTGAATAAAGCAGAGGAAATGATCTACCCACTTCCATTCAGGCCCCTTCTTATCTTTCTCCAGACCACAGCCAGGGGGCTTTTTTCACATTGCAAATCTGATGTCATTCCTGTGGTTAAACAGTTTAATGTGTATTGTACTTTTTAAAAAAACTTTGATATATATTATACAAATAATACAATGCACAGATCTTCAGTACAGTTTGAGGAGTTTTGATAATTGGATATGCTTGTGAAATCACCACCCCAAACAAAATATAGAACATTTTTATCACCTCAGAAAGTTCTCTTGCTCCCCTTTTCCAGTGATTTCACTCCCTGCCCAACCCCCAAACCCAGAGGCAACCACTTTCTGATTTTTATCACCATAGATTAGTTTTGCCCATTTTCAGATCCATACAAATATAAATACACAGTATGGACTTCTTTTGTGCCTGGCTATTTTTACTCAAAATAATCTTCTGGACAGCATTCTGTGTTGTTGTGTGTTCATTCCTTTCAGTTGAGTATGAATATACTGCAATTTATTTATCCATTCTCTTGTTGATGGACATTTGGATTGTTTCCAGTTTTAGGCTATTTTAAGGCAGCTGTGAATATTCATGTTAAGTCTTTTGGGGATATAAGTTTTCGTTTCTCTTGGGTAGATACCTAAGAGTGGAATTGTCAAGTAATAGGGGCTTTAACAGTCTAAAGACCCATTTAGGATGAAGACCAAAACCCTGCATGACCTTGATCATGGGGTCATCCCACAAACTCCCCCCTTCTCTTCACTCTCTGACTGCAGCCCCTCTGTTCATGCTCTTCCCTCTGCCTGATACACACTTTCTTGCCTCTTTTCCAGCTTATCCTTCAGATCCAAACTCCAGCAACAGCTGCCCTCCTTCCCCATTAAGGTAAATCCTTTATCACAGGCATCCACAGCTCTGCGTTCTCAATGCCCTGCACACACCAAGACTGTGGTTTTATATTCATGGGCATGAGTACAGCTTACCCTCGAACAACTCAGGGGTTAGGGGCGCTGACCCTCTGCACAGTGGAAAATCCACATATAACTTATAGTCGGCCCTCCCTATCCACAGTTCAGCATCCACAGATTCAACCAACCCTGGTGATGTAGTACTGTAGTATTTGAAAAAAACTAAAAGAAATCTGCATATAAGTGGACCTGCGCAGTTCAAGCCCATGTTGTTCAAGGGTCAGCTGTATTTATTTAGTGTTTGCTTCTCACTCAGCTCAGGCTCCATGAGAGCAGGCTATCTGTCTGTTTCACTCACACAGTGCCTGGTCTAGTTTCTGGCACATACTAAGCATTCAATAAGTCACTGTTGCATGAATGAATGATGGTGCTGTCCCTTACCACACCACAGATTCTGTCCTCCACTTCGGTAAAACCCCTTTTGTTTATGCAGAGAAGAAACTCTTTGTCCTCCTCATGGATTTCTCCATAGCCGGGACTCAGCTGGAGAAAAAAAAAAGACCGGGCAATCAGTTACGTTTAGGCTGCCTGGCTTCCAGGAAAGAGAAGAGCTTGAATTTCAATCTTAATAATCTTTGTCTTAAGCAGACCATTATATAAATGAAATCCCTGCTAAAAGGGCTTCTGATCCAAATAAGACTACAAAGCAATGCAGTTAGCAAGTATTCCACCTTGAACTACATCAAAGGGGACTTGCTCCTAGTTTTGTTTCCCCTAGTTTTTCTTCTTGAGGACAGAATACTGGGGGCATTCTCAAGACAGCACTGGTTTTCTTGGAAAGCAGAAATTCTTCTTAGTAGAGAGTCAGGGAATGAAGCGGTTCCAGAAGAAAAATTAGAGGATAAAATGCTATGCAATGAAATTTGCTTATATATTGAAAAGCGCCTCCGTGAGGCATTTTTACCAGTTGAATTGCCAGAGCAGAGGTGCTGATGAGGTGGGAAGGCTCCTTTACTCCATGTGCTGTTATTGTGAGCAAGGCTAATCAGGGAGATGCTTAACTATACATCCTCTCTCCTCCTCAAACCCCCCCAATACGCAGAGGAATGAAGATGATTACTCGAATCTTACATACCTTTGCATGATTCCATATTTCTCATGAGTGATTTCCTTTCTGAGTTGAGTCCTTGTTTGCGTAGAGCGATAACAATGAGCAGATGAGTGTGTGGATACTCTTTCTTCTCTAAGTATTTTGGCTTTGCAAAAAGAGTGCAAAAATGTGCTCCTAGAGGATGAGTATAGTACCAAAAGGACTATAGGTGTTCAGGAAAACAACTGGAGTTTTATCACGCCAGATTACTTTTATCGCCACCAGGAAATGAAATTATTTTAGGAATCAGCAAATCTCTGTAGAAGGAATGGAAGATACTCTCCTGTCTTTAAATAGGGGTGAGTGATTCTCCCTTTGATGAAGATTTGAGGAAGTCAAAGGTGGTAATATGCATCAGAAACTCTGCCAGGATGTTTATTAAGAAACTTTAGAGTGTTCATACCCTTTGATCTAGTAATTCCACTCCTAGATATCTGTTCTGAAGAATTAATCATAGATATAGACAAGAGACTATTGCAAGGAAGGTCATTGCTGCATAATTTACAATAGGGAGATATTGGAAATGGTCTAAGCGTTTAACAAAAAGAGAATGGCTAAATAAATTCTGGGGTCTGCTTATCATAAATATTATGATATTAAAGTGTTTGCAAAGTCTAGTTAATAAGATAGGGAAAATTCTCCTAGTGAAAGAAGTACCTAGAATAGGGCCCGAGATATTGTAGGTACTCTGTAAATATTTGTTCAAGTAATAGATGGATAGATTATTTTTATAACCAGAAAAAATGATTTGAAAGTCTGCCAGAGAAATGGAGGTTAACATTTTTTTAAAAAATAGGTAGGGTTAACACTTCTGGAAAAGCATTTTGCAGAGGGAAAGAAGATGAAAGCAATTCTCCCCTCTCCTCCCTAAAAACCAACAAAAAACTTGACCTTGAATGTAGGCCAACGGAAAGACGTCTCTCTCGGGACATTTTAGATGGAAACAGAGTCCATTTGCAATGACGGCCAGGGTTGGCCGGGGGGTGGGGGGGTGGGGGGGTGCTTTGCTCTAAAAGGAGAATTTGTTAACTTAATAGTTCTTGAGCACTAAAAATTTTGCTGAGATATTGGTTTGAGAGATTTTTCTAATTTAAAAGAGTTTTGTTCCTTCACTGTTTTGTTAGGTGAAGAGTTGGAAATATTTCTGCCTCATCAAACAGCCTCAATTCCAGAGAGACACCCAGACAGAACATCTGCCATGTAAGCCTGTTTCCTCCTCTTGCCCTCTAAAGTTGAGACTGGCAGCTGTGGGCATTCTTGGAAGTGTTTGCCTTGTACATTTGAGCTCAAACAGCTGGCTCACTGCCAATCTGCACTCCAGATACTTAAATCTTAAATACTTAGTATTCTTCTGAAACTTAAATAGAAGATGCAGCTTCACCAGATATAGACAAGTGCGCGTGCGCGTGTGTGCATTTGCGTGTGTGTGTGTGTGTGTGTGTGTGTAGGGGGGCAGTGGGGAGAGGCACAAAAAGAAAATTGACAAAGAGGTGTAGATTGGAAGCTATACTCTGAGCCAAGCGCTGCGCTTCAGTGGAATTAGGGGTCCACCTACAACAGGAATGTTTCAAAACAAAGATCAGGACAGAGCCAGCAAGGTCCAAGGTCACCCCTAGGGATACATGGATTCTGAAGCAAATTTCTCTGGGCTTCACTGACTGGGAAGACCCAGCTTTGGGAGGTGAAGGGAGGCATTATAATTT